>NC_079196.1:113630972-113979972 GCF_029499605.1 Hyla sarda | reverse complement strand
ATGAGTTAAAGCAAGTGAGTGAGAGAGATCGAATGAATGAAAGTCTGAATGACAGAAAGAAAAAAGGATGAAGAAAGAAGCATGAAGAAAAAAAAATGTATATGGAGTTGCTGACATGAGTGCAATCTACAAAGCCGTTGAGGCTGATCCTCATGGGAGGATTATTGCACCAGGACCCTTAGCACTTTTAAAATGCCATTCAATGCCACGGGCTAGATGTAAACTGCAGATGACCATGTTGTGGTAGTTACCATGGATACCCAAGTGATGTGTGAGCTAACACATAGGCCCAACAGATTCCAAGAAGGCCAGAATCACCAGCGGCACCACCATCGATTGTCAGGTCACCCGGATTCAGCAAATACCAGAGTCCAAAATGATGCAGGTTTATACTGTTAATTTTCAGTTTATCGTTACAGTTGGTGTTATTCCATGTCGGAAGGGATGCAGCTACAGCCAGTGGGGTAACTAGAGACAGGCAGGCAGCTATGTGCAACAAAGGTAGGCGTGTTGTTTTCATATGCAGATCTGAAATATTATCTTATATGCAAGAGGAGGAGTGATGGGGGTTCAGGCAAAAGCCAGGCTATGGATTGCATTGCTAAATGCTCCATCAGAGTGCAATGGTCGCCTGTCCTTTTTTTAAGTGATGATGTGGGTTTAGCCTGTGCTGTATGTATGTATGGGTGGCTGACTGCCACCCACCCAGAAAGTGTATGGGAGGCTGGTTGGCTGCCAGCCTTCCTTCCATTCCTATGAGTAATGTGAGTGCTCATGAAGGGGACATGGTTGGGTCCACCCCTTTCCCGGTTATCCCCTCTAGGCCTTTTGGCTTAGATCAAGTGTAAAAAAAGAAAGGATCTTGCGACAGATCGCATCCTGAGGCACGTTTTTTTTTTGTGTGAATACTTGCACTTGGGTGACTTGTGAGCACATACTGATACATACGTTCCCTATCTGGGGACCATAAATTAAATGGATTTTTGAGAAAGGGAGCTGATTTGGAAGCTTGCTTCTGTCGCCCTATGCATTGACCCGATGTGGCAGTATCTTCGGGTAGTGAACAGTGCACCACCCCATTCCAGTGTTAAACAAGAAAGATTCTCATTTAATCCTCCGTGGGTGAGAATTTGAGTTTGAGAATTGGAGACCAAAATGATGAGTTGCACTGACTGGTTTATGAACGTCTATTCATTTAGCGTTTTAATGACCATGTTTGCACACTGATTGGTGTAAAAAAATAAAATAAAACTAAATAATAATAATCTAGCACACCTGTGCAGGTTTGACATGACATGACAGGTAGCTGTCTTGTGGGTGGTGCTGAATCCTGTTAAATGACATGAGGGTCTCATGCCTATACACAAGGGTGTGTCATTGCTGTTGCTTGACCATGCATTGGTTTCTGTGGTCAGTGAATGATAAAAACAAAATTTACCATCCATTGATGGATGGGAAATCCGCCATGAGGCATTTGTTTTTAGAAACTGCTGCTCACAACCAATGTTGCAATGGAGTGTCTCCATCTGCTGGTGGTATTGGAAAGGCATTAGTGCTATGACAGGGTCTGAAGAAGAAGAAGAAGAAGACGGAAAAAAATATATATAAAAAGAAAAAGAGAGAGAGAGAGAGAGAGACTGACTTAGTGAGCGAGTGAGTGAGAGAGTGAGAGTGAGTGAGAGTGAATGAGTGAGTGAGTGATTGAGTGAGTGAGTGAGTGAGAACAAATGAGTTAAAGCAAGTGAGTGAGAGAGATCGAATGAATGAAAGTCTGAATGACAGAAAGAAAAAAGGATGAAGAAAGAAGCATGAAGAAAAAAAAATGTATATGGAGTTGCTGACATGAGTGCAATCTACAAAGCCGTTGAGGCTGATCCTCATGGGAGGATTATTGCACCAGGACCCTTAGCACTTTTAAAATGCCATTCAATGCCACGGGCTAGATGTAAACTGCAGATGACCATGTTGTGGTAGTTACCATGGATACCCAAGTGATGTGTGAGCTAACACATAGGCCCAACAGATTCCAAGAAGGCCAGAATCACCAGCGGCACCACCATCGATTGTCAGGTCACCCGGATTCAGCAAATACCAGAGTCCAAAATGATGCAGGTTTATACTGTTAATTTTCAGTTTATCGTTACAGTTGGTGTTATTCCATGTCGGAAGGGACGCAGCTACAGCCAGTGGGGTAACTAGAGACAGGCAGGCAGCTATGTGCAACAAAGGTAGGCGTGTTGTTTTCATATGCAGATCTGAAATATTGTCTTATATGCAAGAGGAGGAGTGATGGGGGTTCAGGCAAAAGCCAGGCTATGGATTGCATTGCTAAATGCTCCATCAGAGTGCAATGGTCGCCTGTCCTTTTTTTAAGTGATGATGTGGGTTTAGCCTGTGCTGTATGTATGTATGGGTGGCTGACTGCCACCCACCCAGAAAGTGTATGGGAGGCTGGTTGGCTGCCAGCCTTCCTTCCATTCCTATGAGTAATGTGAGTGCTCATGAAGGGGACATGGTTGGGTCCACCCCTTTCCCGGTTATCCCCTCTAGGCCTTTTGGCTTAGATCAAGTGTAAAAAAAGAAAGGATCTTGCGACAGATCGCATCCTGAGGCACGTTTTTTTTTGTGTGAATACTTGCACTTGGGTGACTTGTGAGCACATACTGATACATACGTTCCCTATCTGGGGACCATAAATTAAATGGATTTTTGAGAAAGGGAGCTGATTTGGAAGCTTGCTTCTGTCGCCCTATGCATTGACCCGATGTGGCAGTATCTTCGGGTAGTGAACAGTGCACCACCCCATTCCAGTGTTAAACAAGAAAGATTCTCATTTAATCCTCCGTGGGTGAGAATTTGAGTTTGAGAATTGGAGACCAAAATGATGAGTTGCACTGACTGGTTTATGAACGTCTATTCATTTAGCGTTTTACTGACCATGTTTGCACACTGATTGGTGTAAAAAAATAAAATAAAACTAAATAATAATAATCTAGCACACCTGTGCAGGTTTGACATGACATGACAGGTAGCTGTCTTGTGGGTGGTGCTGAATCCTGTTAAATGACATGAGGGTCTCATGCCTATACACAAGGGTGTGTCATTGCTGTTGCTTGACCATGCATTGGTTTCTGTGGTCAGTGAATGATAAAAACAAAATTTACCATCCATTGATGGATGGGAAATCCGCCATGAGGCATTTGTTTTTAGAAACTGCTGCTCACAACCAATGTTGCAATGGAGTGTCTCCATCTGCTGGTGGTATTGGAAAGGCATTAGTGCTATGACAGGGTCTGAAGAAGAAGAAGAAGAAGACGGAAAAAAATATATATAAAAAGAAAAAGAGAGAGAGAGAGAGAGAGACTGACTTAGTGAGCGAGTGAGTGAGAGAGTGAGAGTGAGTGAGAGTGAATGAGTGAGTGAGTGATTGAGTGAGTGAGTGAGTGAGTGAGAACAAATGAGTTAAAGCAAGTGAGTGAGAGAGATCGAATGAATGAAAGTCTGAATGACAGAAAGAAAAAAGGATGAAGAAAGAAGCATGAAGAAAAAAAAATGTATATGGAGTTGCTGACATGAGTGCAATCTACAAAGCCGTTGAGGCTGATCCTCATGGGAGGATTATTGCACCAGGACCCTTAGCACTTTTAAAATGCCATTCAATGCCACGGGCTAGATGTAAACTGCAGATGACCATGTTGTGGTAGTTACCATGGATACCCAAGTGATGTGTGAGCTAACACATAGGCCCAACAGATTCCAAGAAGGCCAGAATCACCAGCGGCACCACCATCGATTGTCAGGTCACCCGGATTCAGCAAATACCAGAGTCCAAAATGATGCAGGTTTATACTGTTAATTTTCAGTTTATCGTTACAGTTGGTGTTATTCCATGTCGGAAGGGACGCAGCTACAGCCAGTGGGGTAACTAGAGACAGGCAGGCAGCTATGTGCAACAAAGGTAGGCGTGTTGTTTTCATATGCAGATCTGAAATATTGTCTTATATGCAAGAGGAGGAGTGATGGGGGTTCAGGCAAAAGCCAGGCTATGGATTGCATTGCTAAATGCTCCATCAGAGTGCAATGGTCGCCTGTCCTTTTTTTAAGTGATGATGTGGGTTTAGCCTGTGCTGTATGTATGTATGGGTGGCTGACTGCCACCCACCCAGAAAGTGTATGGGAGGCTGGTTGGCTGCCAGCCTTCCTTCCATTCCTATGAGTAATGTGAGTGCTCATGAAGGGGACATGGTTGGGTCCACCCCTTTCCCGGTTATCCCCTCTAGGCCTTTTGGCTTAGATCAAGTGTAAAAAAAGAAAGGATCTTGCGACAGATCGCATCCTGAGGCACGTTTTTTTTTGTGTGAATACTTGCACTTGGGTGACTTGTGAGCACATACTGATACATACGTTCTCTATCTGGGGACCATAAATTAAATGGATTTTTGAGAAAGGGAGCTGATTTGGAAGCTTGCTTCTGTCGCCCTATGCATTGACCCGATGTGGCAGTATCTTCGGGTAGTGAACAGTGCACCACCCCATTCCAGTGTTAAACAAGAAAGATTCTCATTTAATCCTCCGTGGGTGAGAATTTGAGTTTGAGAATTGGAGACCAAAATGATGAGTTGCACTGACTGGTTTATGAACGTCTATTCATTTAGCGTTTTAATGACCATGTTTGCACACTGATTGGTGTAAAAAAATAAAATAAAACTAAATAATAATAATCTAGCACACCTGTGCAGGTTTGACATGACATGACAGGTAGCTGTCTTGTGGGTGGTGCTGAATCCTGTTAAATGACATGAGGGTCTCATGCCTATACACAAGGGTGTGTCATTGCTGTTGCTTGACCATGCATTGGTTTCTGTGGTCAGTGAATGATAAAAACAAAATTTACCATCCATTGATGGATGGGAAATCCGCCATGAGGCATTTGTTTTTAGAAACTGCTGCTCACAACCAATGTTGCAATGGAGTGTCTCCATCTGCTGGTGGTATTGGAAAGGCATTAGTGCTATGACAGGGTCTGAAGAAGAAGAAGAAGAAGACGGAAAAAAATATATATAAAAAGAAAAAGAGAGAGAGAGAGAGAGACTGACTTAGTGAGCGAGTGAGTGAGAGAGTGAGAGTGAGTGAGAGTGAATGAGTGAGTGAGTGATTGAGTGAGTGAGTGAGTGAGAACAAATGAGTTAAAGCAAGTGAGTGAGAGAGATCGAATGAATGAAAGTCTGAATGACAGAAAGAAAAAAGGATGAAGAAAGAAGCATGAAGAAAAAAAAATGTATATGGAGTTGCTGACATGAGTGCAATCTACAAAGCCGTTGAGGCTGATCCTCATGGGAGGATTATTGCACCAGGACCCTTAGCACTTTTAAAATGCCATTCAATGCCACGGGCTAGATGTAAACTGCAGATGACCATGTTGTGGTAGTTACCATGGATACCCAAGTGATGTGTGAGCTAACACATAGGCCCAACAGATTCCAAGAAGGCCAGAATCACCAGCGGCACCACCATCGATTGTCAGGTCACCCGGATTCAGCAAATACCAGAGTCCAAAATGATGCAGGTTTATACTGTTAATTTTCAGTTTATCGTTACAGTTGGTGTTATTCCATGTCGGAAGGGACGCAGCTACAGCCAGTGGGGTAACTAGAGACAGGCAGGCAGCTATGTGCAACAAAGGTAGGCGTGTTGTTTTCATATGCAGATCTGAAATATTGTCTTATATGCAAGAGGAGGAGTGATGGGGGTTCAGGCAAAAGCCAGGCTATGGATTGCATTGCTAAATGCTCCATCAGAGTGCAATGGTCGCCTGTCCTTTTTTTAAGTGATGATGTGGGTTTAGCCTGTGCTGTATGTATGTGTGGGTGGCTGACTGCCACCCACCCAGAAAGTGTATGGGAGGCTGGTTGGCTGCCAGCCTTCCTTCCATTCCTATGAGTAATGTGAGTGCTCATGAAGGGGACATGGTTGGGTCCACCCCTTTCCCGGTTATCCCCTCTAGGCCTTTTGGCTTAGATCAAGTGTAAAAAAAGAAAGGATCTTGCGACAGATCGCATCCTGAGGCACGTTTTTTTTTGTGTGAATATTTGAACTTGGGTGACTTGTGAGCACATACTGATACATACGTTCCCTATCTGGGGACCATAAATTAAATGGATTTTTGAGAAAGGGAGCTGATTTGGAAGCTTGCTTCTGTCGCCCTATGCATTGACCCGATGTGGCAGTATCTTCGGGTAGTGAACAGTGCACCACCCCATTCCAGTGTTAAACAAGAAAGATTCTCATTTAATCCTCCGTGGGTGAGAATTTGAGTTTGAGAATTGGAGACCAAAATGATGAGTTGCACTGACTGGTTTATGAACGTCTATTCATTTAGCGTTTTAATGACCATGTTTGCACACTGATTGGTGTAAAAAAATAAAATAAAACTAAATAATAATAATCTAGCACACCTGTGCAGGTTTGACATGACATGACAGGTAGCTGTCTTGTGGGTGGTGCTGAATCCTGTTAAATGACATGAGGGTCTCATGCCTATACACAAGGGTGTGTCATTGCTGTTGCTTGACCATGCATTGGTTTCTGTGGTCAGTGAATGATAAAAACAAAATTTACCATCCATTGATGGATGGGAAATCCGCCATGAGGCATTTGTTTTTAGAAACTGCTGCTCACAACCAATGTTCCAATGGAGTGTCTCCATCTGCTGGTGGTATTGGAAAGGCATTAGTGCTATGACAGGGTCTGAAGAAGAAGAAGAAGAAGACGGAAAAAAATATATATAAAAAGAAAAAGAGAGAGAGAGAGAGAGACTGACTTAGTGAGCGAGTGAGTGAGAGAGTGAGAGTGAGTGAGAGTGAATGAGTGAGTGAGTGAGTGAGTGAGTGAGTGAGTGAGAACAAATGAGTTAAAGCAAGTGAGTGAGAGAGATCGAATGAATGAAAGTCTGAATGACAGAAAGAAAAAAGGATGAAGAAAGAAGCATGAAGAAAAAAAAATGTATATGGAGTTGCTGACATGAGTGCAATCTACAAAGCCGTTGAGGCTGATCCTCATGGGAGGATTATTGCACCAGGACCCTTAGCACTTTTAAAATGCCATTCAATGCCACGGGCTAGATGTAAACTGCAGATGACCATGTTGTGGTAGTTACCATGGATACCCAAGTGATGTGTGAGCTAACACATAGGCCCAACAGATTCCAAGAAGGCCAGAATCACCAGCGGCACCACCATCGATTGTCAGGTCACCCGGATTCAGCAAATACCAGAGTCCAAAATGATGCAGGTTTATACTGTTAATTTTCAGTTTATCGTTACAGTTGGTGTTATTCCATGTCGGAAGGGACGCAGCTACAGCCAGTGGGGTAACTAGAGACAGGCAGGCAGCTATGTGCAACAAAGGTAGGCGTGTTGTTTTCATATGCAGATCTGAAATATTGTCTTATATGCAAGAGGAGGAGTGATGGGGGTTCAGGCAAAAGCCAGGCTATGGATTGCATTGCTAAATGCTCCATCAGAGTGCAATGGTCGCCTGTCCTTTTTTTAAGTGATGATGTGGGTTTAGCCTGTGCTGTATGTATGTATGGGTGGCTGACTGCCACCCACCCAGAAAGTGTATGGGAGGCTGGTTGGCTGCCAGCCTTCCTTCCATTCCTATGAGTAATGTGAGTGCTCATGAAGGGGACATGGTTGGGTCCACCCCTTTCCCGGTTATCCCCTCTAGGCCTTTTGGCTTAGATCAAGTGTAAAAAAAGAAAGGATCTTGCGACAGATCGCCTCCTGAGGCACGTTTTTTTTTGTGTGAATACTTGCACTTGGGTGACTTGTGAGCACATACTGATACATACGTTCCCTATTTGGGGAACATAAATTAAATGGATTTTTGAGAAAGGGAGCTGATTTGGAAGCTTGCTTCTGTCGCCCTATGCATTGACCCGATGTGGCAGTATCTTCGGGTAGTGAACAGTGCACCACCCCATTCCAGTGTTAAACAAGAAAGATTCTCATTTAATCCTCCGTGGGTGAGAATTTGAGTTTGAGAATTGGAGACCAAAATGATGAGTTGCACTGACTGGTTTATGAACGTCTATTCATTTAGCGTTTTAATGACCATGTTTGCACACTGATTGGTGTAAAAAAATAAAATAAAACTAAATAATAATAATCTAGCACACCTGTGCAGGTTTGACATGACATGACAGGTAGCTGTCTTGTGGGTGGTGCTGAATCCTGTTAAATGACATGAGGGTCTCATGCCTATACACAAGGGTGTGTCATTGCTGTTGCTTGACCATGCATTGGTTTCTGTGGTCAGTGAATGATAAAAACAAAATTTACCATCCATTGATGGATGGGAAATCCGCCATGAGGCATTTGTTTTTAGAAACTGCTGCTCACAACCAATGTTGCAATGGAGTGTCTCCATCTGCTGGTGGTATTGGAAAGGCATTAGTGCTATGACAGGGTCTGAAGAAGAAGAAGAAGAAGACGGAAAAAAATATATAGAAAAAGAAAAAGAGAGAGAGAGAGAGACTGACTTAGTGAGCGAGTGAGTGAGAGAGTGAGAGTGAGTGAGAGTGAATGAGTGAGTGAGTGAGTGAGTGATTGAGTGAGTGAGTGAGTGAGTGAGAACAAATGAGTTAAAGCAAGTGAGTGAGAGAGATCGAATGAATGAAAGTCTGAATGACAGAAAGAAAAAAGGATGAAGAAAGAAGCATGAAGAAAAAAAAATGTATATGGAGTTGCTGACATGAGTGCAATCTACAAAGCCGTTGAGGCTGATCCTCATGGGAGGATTATTGCACCAGGACCCTTAGCACTTTTAAAATGCCATTCAATGCCACGGGCTAGATGTAAACTGCAGATGACCATGTTGTGGTAGTTACCATGGATACCCAAGTGATGTGTGAGCTAACACATAGGCCCAACAGATTCCAAGAAGGCCAGAATCACCAGCGGCACCACCATCGATTGTCAGGTCACCCGGATTCAGCAAATACCAGAGTCCAAAATGATGCAGGTTTATACTGTTAATTTTCAGTTTATCGTTACAGTTGGTGTTATTCCATGTCGGAAGGGACGCAGCTACAGCCAGTGGGGTAACTAGAGACAGGCAGGCAGCTTTGTGCAACAAAGGTAGGCGTGTTGTTTTCATATGCAGATCTGAAATATTGTCTTATATGCAAGAGGAGGAGTGATGGGGGTTCAGGCAAAAGCCAGGCTATGGATTGCATTGCTAAATGCTCCATCAGAGTGCAATGGTCGCCTGTCCTTTTTTTAAGTGATGATGTGGGTTTAGCCTGTGCTGTATGTATGTATGGGTGGCTGACTGCCACCCACCCAGAAAGTGTATGGGAGGCTGGTTGGCTGCCAGCCTTCCTTCCATTCCTATGAGTAATGTGAGTGCTCATGAAGGGGACATGGTTGGGTCCACCCCTTTCCCGGTTATCCCCTCTAGGCCTTTTGGCTTAGATCAAGTGTAAAAAAAGAAAGGATCTTGCGACAGATCGCATCCTGAGGCACGTTTTTTTTTTGTGTGAATACTTGCACTTGGGTGACTTGTGAGCACATACTGATACATACGTTCCCTATCTGGGGACCATAAATTAAATGGATTTTTGAGAAAGGGAGCTGATTTGGAAGCTTGCTTCTGTCGCCCTATGCATTGACCCGATGTGGCAGTATCTTCGGGTAGTGAACAGTGCACCACCCCATTCCAGTGTTAAACAAGAAAGATTCTCATTTAATCCTCCGTGGGTGAGAATTTGAGTTTGAGAATTGGAGACCAAAATGATGAGTTGCACTGACTGGTTTATGAACGTCTATTCATTTAGCGTTTTAATGACCATGTTTGCACACTGATTGGTGTAAAAAAATAAAATAAAACTAAATAATAATAATCTAGCACACCTGTGCAGGTTTGACATGACATGACAGGTAGCTGTCTTGTGGGTGGTGCTGAATCCTGTTAAATGACATGAGGGTCTCATGCCTATACACAAGGGTGTGTCATTGCTGTTGCTTGACCATGCATTGGTTTCTGTGGTCAGTGAATGATAAAAACAAAATTTACCATCCATTGATGGATGGGAAATCCGCCATGAGGCATTTGTTTTTAGAAACTGCTGCTCACAACCAATGTTGCAATGGAGTGTCTCCATCTGCTGGTGGTATTGGAAAGGCATTAGTGCTATGACAGGGTCTGAAGAAGAAGACGGAAAAAAATATATATAAAAAGAAAAAGAGAGAGAGAGAGAGAGACTGACTTAGTGAGCGAGTGAGTGAGAGAGTGAGAGTGAGTGAGAGTGAATGAGTGAGTGAGTGATTGAGTGAGTGAGTGAGTGAGTGAGAACAAATGAGTTAAAGCAAGTGAGTGAGAGAGATCGAATGAATGAAAGTCTGAATGACAGAAAGAAAAAAGGATGAAGAAAGAAGCATGAAGAAAAAAAAATGTATATGGAGTTGCTGACATGAGTGCAATCTACAAAGCCGTTGAGGCTGATCCTCATGGGGGGATTATTGCACCAGGACCCTGAGCACTTTTAAAATGCCATTCAATGCCACGGGTTAGATGTAAACTGCAGATTACCATGTTGTGGTAGTTACCATGGATACCCAAGTGATGTGTGAGCTAACACATAGGCCCAACAGATTCCAAGAAGGCCAGAATCACCAGCGGCACCACCATCGATTGTCAGGTCACCCGGATTCAGCAAATACCAGAGTCCAAAATGATGCAGGTTTATACTGTTAATTTTCAGTTTATCGTTACAGTTGGTGTTATTCCATGTCGGAAGGGACGCAGCTACAGCCAGTGGGGTAACTAGAGACAGGCAGGCAGCTATGTGCAACAAAGGTAGGCGTGTTGTTTTCATATGCAGATCTGAAATATTGTCTTATATGCAAGAGGAGGAGTGATGGGGGTTCAGGCAAAAGCCAGGCTATGGATTGCATTGCTAAATGCTCCATCAGAGTGCAATGGTCGCCTGTCCTTTTTTTAAGTGATGATGTGGGTTTAGCCTGTGCTGTATGTATGTATGGGTGGCTGACTGCCACCCACCCAGAAAGTGTATGGGAGGCTGGTTGGCTGCCAGCCTTCCTTCCATTCCTATGAGTAATGTGAGTGCTCATGAAGGGGACATGGTTGGGTCCACCCCTTTCCCGGTTATCCCCTCTAGGCCTTTTGGCTTAGATCAAGTGTAAAAAAAAAGAAAGGATCTTGCGACAGATCGCATCCTGAGGCACGTTTTTTTTTGTGTGAATACTTGCACTTGGGTGACTTGTGAGCACATACTGATACATACGTTCCCTATCTGGGGACCATAAATTAAATGGATTTTTGAGAAAGGGAGCTGATTTGGAAGCTTGCTTCTGTCGCCCTATGCATTGACCCGATGTGGCAGTATCTTCGGGTAGTGAACAGTGCACCACCCCATTCCAGTGTTAAACAAGAAAGATTCTCATTTAATCCTCCGTGGGTGAGAATTTGAGTTTGAGAATTGGAGACCAAAATGATGAGTTGCACTGACTGGTTTATGAACGTCTATTCATTTAGCGTTTTAATGACCATGTTTGCACACTGATTGGTGTAAAAAAATAAAATAAAACTAAATAATAATAATCTAGCACACCTGTGCAGGTTTGACATGACATGACAGGTAGCTGTCTTGTGGGTGGTGCTGAATCCTGTTAAATGACATGAGGGTCTCATGCCTATACACAAGGGTGTGTCATTGCTGTTGCTTGACCATGCATTGGTTTCTGTGGTCAGTGAATGATAAAAACAAAATTTACCATCCATTGATGGATGGGAAATCCGCCATGAGGCATTTGTTTTTAGAAACTGCTGCTCACAACCAATGTTGCAATGGAGTGTCTCCATCTGCTGGTGGTATTGGAAAGGCATTAGTGCTATGACAGGGTCTGAAGAAGAAGAAGAAGAAGACGGAAAAAAATATATATAAAAAGAAAAAGAGAGAGAGAGAGAGAGAGACTGACTTAGTGAGCGAGTGAGTGAGAGAGTGAGAGTGAGTGAGAGTGAATGAGTGAGTGAGTGATTGAGTGAGTGAGTGAGTGAGAACAAATGAGTTAAAGCAAGTGAGTGAGAGAGATCGAATGAATGAAAGTCTGAATGACAGAAAGAAAAAAGGATGAAGAAAGAAGCATGAAGAAAAAAAAATGTATATGGAGTTGCTGACATGAGTGCAATCTACAAAGCCGTTGAGGCTGATCCTCATGGGAGGATTATTGCACCAGGACCCTTAGCACTTTTAAAATGCCATTCAATGCCACGGGCTAGATGTAAACTGCAGATGACCATGTTGTGGTAGTTACCATGGATACCCAAGTGATGTGTGAGCTAACACATAGGCCCAACAGATTCCAAGAAGGCCAGAATCACCAGCGGCACCACCATCGATTGTCAGGTCACCCGGATTCAGCAAATACCAGAGTCCAAAATGATGCAGGTTTATACTGTTAATTTTCAGTTTATCGTTACAGTTGGTGTTATTCCATGTCGGAAGGGACGCAGCTACAGCCAGTGGGGTAACTAGAGACAGGCAGGCAGCTATGTGCAACAAAGGTAGGCGTGTTGTTTTCATATGCAGATCTGAAATATTGTCTTATATGCAAGAGGAGGAGTGATGGGGGTTCAGGCAAAAGCCAGGCTATGGATTGCATTGCTAAATGCTCCATCAGAGTGCAATGGTCGCCTGTCCTTTTTTTAAGTGATGATGTGGGTTTAGCCTGTGCTGTATGTATGTATGGGTGGCTGACTGCCACCCACCCAGAAAGTGTATGGGAGGCTGGTTGGCTGCCAGCCTTCCTTCCATTCCTATGAGTAATGTGAGTGCTCATGAAGGGGACATGGTTGGGTCCACCCCTTTCCCGGTTATCCCCTCTAGGCCTTTTGGCTTAGATCAAGTGTAAAAAAAGAAAGGATCTTGCGACAGATCGCATCCTGAGGCACGTTTTTTTTTTTTGTGTGAATACTTGCACTTGGGTGACTTGTGAGCACATACTGATACATACGTTCCCTATCTGGGGACCATAAATTAAATGGATTTTTGAGAAAGGGAGCTGATTTGGAAGCTAGCTTCTGTCGCCCTATGCATTGACCCGATGTGGCAGTATCTTCGGGTAGTGAACAGTGCACCACCCCATTCCAGTGTTAAACAAGAAAGATTCTCATTTAATCCTCCGTGGGTGAGAATTTGAGTTTGAGAATTGGAGACCAAAATGATGAGTTGCACTGACTGGTTTATGAACGTCTATTCATTTAGCGTTTTAATGACCATGTTTGCACACTGATTGGTGTAAAAAAATAAAATAAAACTAAATAATAATAATCTAGCACACCTGTGCAGGTTTGACATGACATGACAGGTAGCTGTCTTGTGGGTGGTGCTGAATCCTGTTAAATGACATGAGGGTCTCATGCCTATACACAAGGGTGTGTCATTGCTGTTGCTTGACCATGCATTGGTTTCTGTGGTCAGTGAATGATAAAAACAAAATTTACCATCCATTGATGGATGGGAAATCCGCCATGAGGCATTTGTTTTTAGAAACTGCTGCTCACAACCAATGTTGCAATGGAGTGTCTCCATCTGCTGGTGGTATTGGAAAGGCATTAGTGCTATGACAGGGTCTGAAGAAGAAGAAGAAGAAGACGGAAAAAAATATATATAAAAAGAAAAAGAGAGAGAGAGAGAGAAACTGACTTAGTGAGCGAGTGAGTGAGAGAGTGAGAGTGAGTGAGAGTGAATGAGTGAGTGAGTGATTGAGTGAGTGAGTGAGTGAGTGAGAACAAATGAGTTAAAGCAAGTGAGTGAGAGAGATCGAATGAATGAAAGTCTGAATGACAGAAAGAAAAAAGGATGAAGAAAGAAGCATGAAGAAAAAAAAATGTATATGGAGTTGCTGACATGAGTGCAATCTACAAAGCCGTTGAGGCTGATCCTCATGGGAGGATTATTGCACCAGGACCCTTAGCACTTTTAAAATGCCATTCAATGCCACGGGCTAGATGTAAACTGCAGATGACCATGTTGTGTTAGTTACCATGGATACCCAAGTGATGTGTGAGCTAACACATAGGCCCAACAGATTCCAAGAAGGCCAGAATCACCAGCGGCACCACCATCGATTGTCAGGTCACCCGGATTCAGCAAATACCAGAGTCCAAAATGATGCAGGTTTATACTGTTAATTTTCAGTTTATCGTTACAGTTGGTGTTATTCCATGTCGGAAGGGACGCAGCTACAGCCAGTGGGGTAACTAGAGACAGGCAGGCAGCTATGTGCAACAAAGGTAGGCGTGTTGTTTTCATATGCAGATCTGAAATATTGTCTTATATGCAAGAGGAGGAGTGATGGGGGTTCAGGCAAAAGCCAGGCTATGGATTGCATTGCTAAATGCTCCATCAGAGTGCAATGGTCGCCTGTCCTTTTTTTAAGTGATGATGTGGGTTTAGCCTGTGCTGTATGTATGTATGGGTGGCTGACTGCCACCCACCCAGAAAGTGTATGGGAGGCTGGTTGGCTGCCAGCCTTCCTTCCATTCCTATGAGTAATGTGAGTGCTCATGAAGGGGACATGGTTGGGTCCACCCCTTTCCCGGTTATCCCCTCTAGGCCTTTTGGCTTAGATCAAGTGTAAAAAAAGAAAGGATCTTGCGACAGATCGCATCCTGAGGCACGTTTTTTTTTGTGTGAATACTTGCACTTGGGTGACTTGTGAGCACATACTGATACATACGTTCCCTATCTGGGGACCATAAATTAAATGGATTTTTGAGAAAGGGAGCTGATTTGGAAGCTTGCTTCTGTCGCCCTATGCATTGACCCGATGTGGCAGTATCTTCGGGTAGTGAACAGTGCACCACCCCATTCCAGTGTTAAACAAGAAAGATTCTCATTTAATCCTCCGTGGGTGAGAATTTGAGTTTGAGAATTGGAGACCAAAATGATGAGTTGCACTGACTGGTTTATGAACGTCTATTCATTTAGCGTTTTAATGACCATGTTTGCACACTGATTGGTGTAAAAAAATAAAATAAAACTAAATAATAATAATCTAGCACACCTGTGCAGGTTTGACATGACATGACAGGTAGCTGTCTTGTGGGTGGTGCTGAATCCTGTTAAATGACATGAGGGTCTCATGCCTATACACAAGGGTGTGTCATTGCTGTTGCTTGACCATGCATTGGTTTCTGTGGTCAGTGAATGATAAAAACAAAATTTACCATCCATTGATGGATGGGAAATCCGCCATGAGGCATTTGTTTTTAGAAACTGCTGCTCACAACCAATGTTGCAATGGAGTGTCTCCATCTGCTGGTGGTATTGGAAAGGCATTAGTGCTATGACAGGGTCTGAAGAAGAAGAAGAAGAAGAAGACAGAAAAAAATATATATAAAAAGAAAAAGAGAGAGAGAGAGAGAGACTGACTTAGTGAGCGAGTGAGTGAGAGAGTGAGAGTGAGTGAGAGTGAATGAGTGAGTGAGTGATTGAGTGAGTGAGTGAGTGAGTGAGAACAAATGAGTTAAAGCAAGTGAGTGAGAGAGATCGAATGAATGAAAGTCTGAATGACAGAAAGAAAAAAGGATGAAGAAAGAAGCATGAAGAAAAAAAAATGTATATGGAGTTGCTGACATGAGTGCAATCTACAAAGCCGTTGAGGCTGATCCTCATGGGAGGATTATTGCACCAGGACCCTTAGCACTTTTAAAATGCCATTCAATGCCACGGGCTAGATGTAAACTGCAGATGACCATGTTGTGGTAGTTACCATGGATACCCAAGTGATGTGTGAGCTAACACATAGGCCCAACAGATTCCAAGAAGGCCAGAATCACCAGCGGCACCACCATCGATTGTCAGGTCACCCGGATTCAGCAAATACCAGAGTCCAAAATGATGCAGGTTTATACTGTTAATTTTCAGTTTATCGTTACAGTTGGTGTTATTCCATGTCGGAAGGGACGCAGCTACAGCCAGTGGGGTAACTAGAGACAGGCAGGCAGCTATGTGCAACAAAGGTAGGCGTGTTGTTTTCATATGCAGATCTGAAATATTGTCTTATATGCAAGAGGAGGAGTGATGGGGGTTCAGGCAAAAGCCAGGCTATGGATTGCATTGCTAAATGCTCCATCAGAGTGCAATGGTCGCCTGTCCTTTTTTTAAGTGATGATGTGGGTTTAGCCTGTGCTGTATGTATGTATGGGTGGCTGACTGCCACCCACCCAGAAAGTGTATGGGAGGCTGGTTGGCTGCCAGCCTTCCTTCCATTCCTATGAGTAATGTGAGTGCTCATGAAGGGGACATGGTTGGGTCCACCCCTTTCCCGGTTATCCCCTCTAGGCCTTTTGGCTTAGATCAAGTGTAAAAAAAGAAAGGATCTTGCGACAGATCGCATCCTGAGGCACGTTTTTTTTTGTGTGAATGCTTGCACTTGGGTGACTTGTGAGCACATACTGATACATACGTTCCCTATCTGGGGACCATAAATTAAATGGATTTTTGAGAAAGGGAGCTGATTTGGAAGCTTGCTTCTGTCGCCCTATGCATTGACCCGATGTGGCAGTATCTTCGGGTAGTGAACAGTGCACCACCCCATTCCAGTGTTAAACAAGAAAGATTCTCATTTAATCCTCCGTGGGTGAGAATTTGAGTTTGAGAATTGGAGACCAAAATGATGAGTTGCACTGACTGGTTTATGAACGTCTATTCATTTAGCGTTTTAATGACCATGTTTGCACACTGATTGGTGTAAAAAAATAAAATAAAACTAAATAATAATAATCTAGCACACCTGTGCAGGTTTGACATGACATGACAGGTAGCTGTCTTGTGGGTGGTGCTGAATCCTGTTAAATGACATGAGGGTCTCATGCCTATACACAAGGGTGTGTCATTGCTGTTGCTTGACCATGCATTGGTTTCTGTGGTCAGTGAATGATAAAAACAAAATTTACCATCCATTGATGGATGGGAAATCCGCCATGAGGCATTTGTTTTTAGAAACTGCTGCTCACAACCAATGTTGCAATGGAGTGTCTCCATCTGCTGGTGGTATTGGAAAGGCATTAGTGCTATGACAGGGTCTGAAGAAGAAGAAGAAGAAGACAGAAAAAAATATATATAAAAAGAAAAAGAGAGAGAGAGAGAGAGACTGACTTAGTGAGCGAGTGAGTGAGAGAGTGAGAGTGAGTGAGAGTGAATGAGTGAGTGAGTGATTGAGTGAGTGAGTGAGTGAGTGAGAACAAATGAGTTAAAGCAAGTGAGTGAGAGAGATCGAATGAATGAAAGTCTGAATGACAGAAAGAAAAAAGGATGAAGAAAGAAGCATGAAGAAAAAAAAATGTATATGGAGTTGCTGACATGAGTGCAATCTACAAAGCCGTTGAGGCTGATCCTCATGGGAGGATTATTGCACCAGGACCCTTAGCACTTTTAAAATGCCATTCAATGCCACGGGCTAGATGTAAACTGCAGATGACCATGTTGTGGTAGTTACCATGGATACCCAAGTGATGTGTGAGCTAACACATAGGCCCAACAGATTCCAAGAAGGCCAGAATCACCAGCGGCACCACCATCGATTGTCAGGTCACCCGGATTCAGCAAATACCAGAGTCCAAAATGATGCAGGTTTATACTGTTAATTTTCAGTTTATCGTTACAGTTGGTGTTATTCCATGTCGGAAGGGACGCAGCTACAGCCAGTGGGGTAACTAGAGACAGGCAGGCAGCTATGTGCAACAAAGGTAGGCGTGTTGTTTTCATATGCAGATCTGAAATATTGTCTTATATGCAAGAGGAGGAGTGATGGGGGTTCAGGCAAAAGCCAGGCTATGGATTGCATTGCTAAATGCTCCATCAGAGTGCAATGGTCGCCTGTCCTTTTTTTAAGTGATGATGTGGGTTTAGCCTGTGCTGTATGTATGTATGGGTGGCTGACTGCCACCCACCCAGAAAGTGTATGGGAGGCTGGTTGGCTGCCAGCCTTCCTTCCATTCCTATGAGTAATGTGAGTGCTCATGAAGGGGACATGGTTGGGTCCACCCCTTTCCCGGTTATCCCCTCTAGGCCTTTTGGCTTAGATCAAGTGTAAAAAAAGAAAGGATCTTGCGACAGATCGCATCCTGAGGCACGTTTTTTTTTGTGTGAATACTTGCACTTGGGTGACTTGTGAGCACATACTGATACATACGTTCCCTATCTGGGGACCATAAATTAAATGGATTTTTGAGAAAGGGAGCTGATTTGGAAGCTTGCTTCTGTCGCCCTATGCATTGACCCGATGTGGCAGTATCTTCGGGTAGTGAACAGTGCACCACCCCATTCCAGTGTTAAACAAGAAAGATTCTCATTTAATCCTCCGTGGGTGAGAATTTGAGTTTGAGAATTGGAGACCAAAATGATGAGTTGCACTGACTGGTTTATGAACGTCTATTCATTTAGCGTTTTAATGACCATGTTTGCACACTGATTGGTGTAAAAAAATAAAATAAAACTAAATAATAATAATCTAGCACACCTGTGCAGGTTTGACATGACATGACAGGTAGCTGTCTTGTGGGTGGTGCTGAATCCTGTTAAATGACATGAGGGTCTCATGCCTATACACAAGGGTGTGTCATTGCTGTTGCTTGACCATGCATTGGTTTCTGTGGTCAGTGAATGATAAAAACAAAATTTACCATCCATTGATGGATGGGAAATCCGCCATGAGGCATTTGTTTTTAGAAACTGCTGCTCACAACCAATGTTGCAATGGAGTGTCTCCATCTGCTGGTGGTATTGGAAAGGCATTAGTGCTATGACAGGGTCTGAAGAAGAAGAAGAAGAAGACGGAAAAAAATATATATAAAAAGAAAAAGAGAGAGAGAGAGAGAAACTGACTTAGTGAGCGAGTGAGTGAGAGAGTGAGAGTGAGTGAGAGTGAATGAGTGAGTGAGTGATTGAGTGAGTGAGTGAGTGAGTGAGAACAAATGAGTTAAAGCAAGTGAGTGAGAGAGATCGAATGAATGAAAGTCTGAATGACAGAAAGAAAAAAGGATGAAGAAAGAAGCATGAAGAAAAAAAAATGTATATGGAGTTGCTGACATGAGTGCAATCTACAAAGCCGTTGAGGCTGATCCTCATGGGAGGATTATTGCACCAGGACCCTTAGCACTTTTAAAATGCCATTCAATGCCACGGGCTAGATGTAAACTGCAGATGACCATGTTGTGTTAGTTACCATGGATACCCAAGTGATGTGTGAGCTAACACATAGGCCCAACAGATTCCAAGAAGGCCAGAATCACCAGCGGCACCACCATCGATTGTCAGGTCACCCGGATTCAGCAAATACCAGAGTCCAAAATGATGCAGGTTTATACTGTTAATTTTCAGTTTATCGTTACAGTTGGTGTTATTCCATGTCGGAAGGGACGCAGCTACAGCCAGTGGGGTAACTAGAGACAGGCAGGCAGCTATGTGCAACAAAGGTAGGCGTGTTGTTTTCATATGCAGATCTGAAATATTGTCTTATATGCAAGAGGAGGAGTGATGGGGGTTCAGGCAAAAGCCAGGCTATGGATTGCATTGCTAAATGCTCCATCAGAGTGCAATGGTCGCCTGTCCTTTTTTTAAGTGATGATGTGGGTTTAGCCTGTGCTGTATGTATGTATGGGTGGCTGACTGCCACCCACCCAGAAAGTGTATGGGAGGCTGGTTGGCTGCCAGCCTTCCTTCCATTCCTATGAGTAATGTGAGTGCTCATGAAGGGGACATGGTTGGGTCCACCCCTTTCCCGGTTATCCCCTCTAGGCCTTTTGGCTTAGATCAAGTGTAAAAAAAGAAAGGATCTTGCGACAGATCGCATCCTGAGGCACGTTTTTTTTTGTGTGAATACTTGCACTTGGGTGACTTGTGAGCACATACTGATACATACGTTCCCTATCTGGGGACCATAAATTAAATGGATTTTTGAGAAAGGGAGCTGATTTGGAAGCTTGCTTCTGTCGCCCTATGCATTGACCCGATGTGGCAGTATCTTCGGGTAGTGAACAGTGCACCACCCCATTCCAGTGTTAAACAAGAAAGATTCTCATTTAATCCTCCGTGGGTGAGAATTTGAGTTTGAGAATTGGAGACCAAAATGATGAGTTGCACTGACTGGTTTATGAACGTCTATTCATTTAGCGTTTTAATGACCATGTTTGCACACTGATTGGTGTAAAAAAATAAAATAAAACTAAATAATAATAATCTAGCACACCTGTGCAGGTTTGACATGACATGACAGGTAGCTGTCTTGTGGGTGGTGCTGAATCCTGTTAAATGACATGAGGGTCTCATGCCTATACACAAGGGTGTGTCATTGCTGTTGCTTGACCATGCATTGGTTTCTGTGGTCAGTGAATGATAAAAACAAAATTTACCATCCATTGATGGATGGGAAATCCGCCATGAGGCATTTGTTTTTAGAAACTGCTGCTCACAACCAATGTTGCAATGGAGTGTCTCCATCTGCTGGTGGTATTGGAAAGGCATTAGTGCTATGACAGGGTCTGAAGAAGAAGAAGAAGAAGAAGACAGAAAAAAATATATATAAAAAGAAAAAGAGAGAGAGAGAGAGAGACTGACTTAGTGAGCGAGTGAGTGAGAGAGTGAGAGTGAGTGAGAGTGAATGAGTGAGTGAGTGATTGAGTGAGTGAGTGAGTGAGTGAGAACAAATGAGTTAAAGCAAGTGAGTGAGAGAGATCGAATGAATGAAAGTCTGAATGACAGAAAGAAAAAAGGATGAAGAAAGAAGCATGAAGAAAAAAAAATGTATATGGAGTTGCTGACATGAGTGCAATCTACAAAGCCGTTGAGGCTGATCCTCATGGGAGGATTATTGCACCAGGACCCTTAGCACTTTTAAAATGCCATTCAATGCCACGGGCTAGATGTAAACTGCAGATGACCATGTTGTGGTAGTTACCATGGATACCCAAGTGATGTGTGAGCTAACACATAGGCCCAACAGATTCCAAGAAGGCCAGAATCACCAGCGGCACCACCATCGATTGTCAGGTCACCCGGATTCAGCAAATACCAGAGTCCAAAATGATGCAGGTTTATACTGTTAATTTTCAGTTTATCGTTACAGTTGGTGTTATTCCATGTCGGAAGGGACGCAGCTACAGCCAGTGGGGTAACTAGAGACAGGCAGGCAGCTATGTGCAACAAAGGTAGGCGTGTTGTTTTCATATGCAGATCTGAAATATTGTCTTATATGCAAGAGGAGGAGTGATGGGGGTTCAGGCAAAAGCCAGGCTATGGATTGCATTGCTAAATGCTCCATCAGAGTGCAATGGTCGCCTGTCCTTTTTTTAAGTGATGATGTGGGTTTAGCCTGTGCTGTATGTATGTATGGGTGGCTGACTGCCACCCACCCAGAAAGTGTATGGGAGGCTGGTTGGCTGCCAGCCTTCCTTCCATTCCTATGAGTAATGTGAGTGCTCATGAAGGGGACATGGTTGGGTCCACCCCTTTCCCGGTTATCCCCTCTAGGCCTTTTGGCTTAGATCAAGTGTAAAAAAAGAAAGGATCTTGCGACAGATCGCATCCTGAGGCACGTTTTTTTTTGTGTGAATGCTTGCACTTGGGTGACTTGTGAGCACATACTGATACATACGTTCCCTATCTGGGGACCATAAATTAAATGGATTTTTGAGAAAGGGAGCTGATTTGGAAGCTTGCTTCTGTCGCCCTATGCATTGACCCGATGTGGCAGTATCTTCGGGTAGTGAACAGTGCACCACCCCATTCCAGTGTTAAACAAGAAAGATTCTCATTTAATCCTCCGTGGGTGAGAATTTGAGTTTGAGAATTGGAGACCAAAATGATGAGTTGCACTGACTGGTTTATGAACGTCTATTCATTTAGCGTTTTAATGACCATGTTTGCACACTGATTGGTGTAAAAAAATAAAATAAAACTAAATAATAATAATCTAGCACACCTGTGCAGGTTTGACATGACATGACAGGTAGCTGTCTTGTGGGTGGTGCTGAATCCTGTTAAATGACATGAGGGTCTCATGCCTATACACAAGGGTGTGTCATTGCTGTTGCTTGACCATGCATTGGTTTCTGTGGTCAGTGAATGATAAAAACAAAATTTACCATCCATTGATGGATGGGAAATCCGCCATGAGGCATTTGTTTTTAGAAACTGCTGCTCACAACCAATGTTGCAATGGAGTGTCTCCATCTGCTGGTGGTATTGGAAAGGCATTAGTGCTATGACAGGGTCTGAAGAAGAAGAAGAAGAAGACAGAAAAAAATATATATAAAAAGAAAAAGAGAGAGAGAGAGAGAGACTGACTTAGTGAGCGAGTGAGTGAGAGAGTGAGAGTGAGTGAGAGTGAATGAGTGAGTGAGTGATTGAGTGAGTGAGTGAGTGAGTGAGAACAAATGAGTTAAAGCAAATGAGTGAGAGAGATCGAATGAATGAAAGTCTGAATGACAGAAAGAAAAAAGGATGAAGAAAGAAGCATGAAGAAAAAAAAATGTATATGGAGTTGCTGACATGAGTGCAATCTACAAAGCCGTTGAGGCTGATACTCATGGGAGGATTATTGCACCAGGACCCTTAGCACTTTTAAAATGCCATTCAATGCCACGGGCTAGATGTAAACTGCAGATGACCATGTTGTGGTAGTTACCATGGATACCCAAGTGATGTGTGAGCTAACACATAGGCCCAACAGATTCCAAGAAGGCCAGAATCACCAGCGGCACCACCATCGATTGTCAGGTCACCCGGATTCAGCAAATACCAGAGTCCAAAATGATGCAGGTTTATACTGTTAATTTTCAGTTTATCGTTACAGTTGGTGTTATTCCATGTCGGAAGGGACGCAGCTACAGCCAGTGGGGTAACTAGAGACAGGCAGGCAGCTATGTGCAACAAAGGTAGGCGTGTTGTTTTCATATGCAGATCTGAAATATTGTCTTATATGCAAGAGGAGGAGTGATGGGGGTTCAGGCAAAAGCCAGGCTATGGATTGCATTGCTAAATGCTCCATCAGAGTGCAATGGTCGCCTGTCCTTTTTTTAAGTGATGATGTGGGTTTAGCCTGTGCTGTATGTATGTATGGGTGGCTGACTGCCACCCACCCAGAAAGTGTATGGGAGGCTGGTTGGCTGCCAGCCTTCCTTCCATTCCTATGAGTAATGTGAGTGCTCATGAAGGGGACATGGTTGGGTCCACCCCTTTCCCGGTTATCCCCTCTAGGCCTTTTGGCTTAGATCAAGTGTAAAAAAAGAAAGGATCTTGCGACAGATCGCATCCTGAGGCACGTTTTTTTTGTGTGAATACTTGCACTTGGGTGACTTGTGAGCACATACTGATACATACGTTCCCTATCTGGGGACCATAAATTAAATGGATTTTTGAGAAAGGGAGCTGATTTGGAAGCTTGCTTCTGTCGCCCTATGCATTGACCCGATGTGGCAGTATCTTCGGGTAGTGAACAGTGCACCACCCCATTCCAGTGTTAAACAAGAAAGATTCTCATTTAATCCTCCGTGGGTGAGAATTTGAGTTTGAGAATTGGAGACCAAAATGATGAGTTGCACTGACTGGTTTATGAACGCCTATTCATTTAGCGTTTTAATGACCATGTTTGCACACTGATTGGTGTAAAAAAATAAAATAAAACTAAATAATAATAATCTAGCACACCTGTGCAGGTTTGACATGACATGACAGGTAGCTGTCTTGTGGGTGGTGCTGAATCCTGTTAAATGACATGAGGGTCTCATGCCTATACACAAGGGTGTGTCATTGCTGTTGCTTGACCATGCATTGGTTTCTGTGGTCAGTGAATGATAAAAACAAAATTTACCATCCATTGATGGATGGGAAATCCGCCATGAGGCATTTGTTTTTAGAAACTGCTGCTCACAACCAATGTTGCAATGGAGTGTCTCCATCTGCTGGTGGTATTGGAAAGGCATTAGTGCTATGACAGGGTCTGAAGAAGAAGAAGAAGAAGACGAAAAAAAATATATATAAAAAGAAAAAGAGAGAGAGAGAGAGAGAGAGACTGACTTAGTGAGCGAGTGAGTGAGAGAGTGAGAGTGAGTGAGAGTGAATGAGTGAGTGAGTGATTGAGTGAGTGAGTGAGTGAGTGAGAACAAATGAGTTAAAGCAAGTGAGTGAGAGAGATCGAATGAATGAAAGTCTGAATGACAGAAAGAAAAAAGGATGAAGAAAGAAGCATGAAGAAAAAAAATGTATATGGAGTTGCTGACATGAGTGCAATCTACAAAGCCGTTGAGGCTGATCCTCATGGGAGGATTATTGCACCAGGACCCTTAGCACTTTTAAAATGCCATTCAATGCCACGGGCTAGATGTAAACTGCAGATGACCATGTTGTGGTAGTTACCATGGATACCCAAGTGATGTGTGAGCTAACACATAGGCCCAACAGATTCCAAGAAGGCCAGAATCACCAGCGGCACCACCATCGATTGTCAGGTCACCCGGATTCAGCAAATACCAGAGTCCAAAATGATGCAGGTTTATACTGTTAATTTTCAGTTTATCGTTACAGTTGGTGTTATTCCATGTCGGAAGGGACGCAGCTACAGCCAGTGGGGTAACTAGAGACAGGCAGGCAGCTATGTGCAACAAAGGTAGGCGTGTTGTTTTCATATGCAGATCTGAAATATTGTCTTATATGCAAGAGGAGGAGTGATGGGGGTTCAGGCAAAAGCCAGGCTATGGATTGCATTGCTAAATGCTCCATCAGAGTGCAATGGTCGCCTGTCCTTTTTTTAAGTGATGATGTGGGTTTAGCCTGTGCTGTATGTATGTATGGGTGGCTGACTGCCACCCACCCAGAAAGTGTATGGGAGGCTGGTTGGCTGCCAGCCTTCCTTCCATTCCTATGAGTAATGTGAGTGCTCATGAAGGGGACATGGTTGGGTCCACCCCTTTCCCGGTTATCCCCTCTAGGCCTTTTGGCTTAGATCAAGTGTAAAAAAAGAAAGGATCTTGCGACAGATCGCATCCTGAGGCACGGTTTTTTTTGTGTGAATACTTGCACTTGGGTGACTTGTGAGCACATACTGATACATACGTTCCCTATCTGGGGACCATAAATTAAATGGATTTTTGAGAAAGGGAGCTGATTTGGAAGCTTGCTTCTGTCGCCCTATGCATTGACCCGATGTGGCAGTATCTTCGGGTAGTGAACAGTGCACCACCCCATTCCAGTGTTAAACAAGAAAGATTCTCATTTAATCCTCCGTGGGTGAGAATTTGAGTTTGAGAATTGGAGACCAAAATGATGAGTTGCACTGACTGGTTTATGAACGCCTATTCATTTAGCGTTTTAATGACCATGTTTGCACACTGATTGGTGTAAAAAAATAAAATAAAACTAAATAATAATAATCTAGCACACCTGTGCAGGTTTGACATGACATGACAGGTAGCTGTCTTGTGGGTGGTGCTGAATCCTGTTAAATGACATGAGGGTCTCATGCCTATACACAAGGGTGTGTCATTGCTGTTGCTTGACCATGCATTGGTTTCTGTGGTCAGTGAATGATAAAAACAAAATTTACCATCCATTGATGGATGGGAAATCCGCCATGAGGCATTTGTTTTTAGAAACTGCTGCTCACAACCAATGTTGCAATGGAGTGTCTCCATCTGCTGGTGGTATTGGAAAGGCATTAGTGCTATGACAGGGTCTGAAGAAGAAGAAGAAGAAGAAGACGGAAAAAAATATATATAAAAAGAAAAAGAGAGAGAGAGAGAGAGACTGACTTAGTGAGCGAGTGAGTGAGAGAGTGAGAGTGAGTGAGAGTGAATGAGTGAGTGAGTGATTGAGTGAGTGAGTGAGTGAGAACAAATGAGTTAAAGCAAGTGAGTGAGAGAGATCGAATGAATGAAAGTCTGAATGACAGAAAGAAAAAAGGATGAAGAAAGAAGCATGAAGAAAAAAAAATGTATATGGAGTTGCTGACATGAGTGCAATCTACAAAGCCGTTGAGGCTGATCCTCATGGGAGGATTATTGCACCAGGACCCTTAGCACTTTTAAAATGCCATTCAATGCCACGGGCTAGATGTAAACTGCAGATGACCATGTTGTGGTAGTTACCATGGATACCCAAGTGATGTGTGAGCTAACACATAGGCCCAACAGATTCCAAGAAGGCCAGAATCACCAGCGGCACCACCATCGATTGTCAGGTCACCCGGATTCAGCAAATACCAGAGTCCAAAATGATGCAGGTTTATACTGTTAATTTTCAGTTTATCGTTACAGTTGGTGTTATTCCATGTCGGAAGGGACGCAGCTACAGCCAGTGGGGTAACTAGAGACAGGCAGGCAGCTATGTGCAACAAAGGTAGGCGTGTTGTTTTCATATGCAGATCTGAAATATTGTCTTATATGCAAGAGGAGGAGTGATGGGGGTTCAGGCAAAAGCCAGGCTATGGATTGCATTGCTAAATGCTCCATCAGAGTGCAATGGTCGCCTGTCCTTTTTTTAAGTGATGATGTGGGTTTAGCCTGTGCTGTATGTATGTATGGGTGGCTGACTGCCACCCACCCAGAAAGTGTATGGGAGGCTGGTTGGCTGCCAGCCTTCCTTCCATTCCTATGAGTAATGTGAGTGCTCATGAAGGGGACATGGTTGGGTCCACCCCTTTCCCGGTTATCCCCTCTAGGCCTTTTGGCTTAGATCAAGTGTAAAAAAAGAAAGGATCTTGCGACAGATCGCATCCTGAGGCACGTTTTTTTTTTGTGTGAATACTTGCACTTGGGTGACTTGTGAGCACATACTGATACATACGTTCCCTATCTGGGGACCATAAATTAAATGGATTTTTGAGAAAGGGAGCTGATTTGGAAGCTTGCTTCTGTCGCCCTATGCATTGACCCGATGTGGCAGTATCTTCGGGTAGTGAACAGTGCACCACCCCATTCCAGTGTTAAACAAGAAAGATTCTCATTTAATCCTCCGTGGGTGAGAATTTGAGTTTGAGAATTGGAGACCAAAATGATGAGTTGCACTGACTGGTTTATGAACGTCTATTCATTTAGCGTTTTAATGTCCATGTTTGCACACTGATTGGTGTAAAAAAATAAAATAAAACTAAATAATAATAATCTAGCACACCTGTGCAGGTTTGACATGACATGACAGGTAGCTGTCTTGTGGGTGGTGCTGAATCCTGTTAAATGACATGAGGGTCTCATGCCTATACACAAGGGTGTGTCATTGCTGTTGCTTGACCATGCATTGGTTTCTGTGGTCAGTGAATGATAAAAACAAAATTTACCATCCATTGATGGATGGGAAATCCGCCATGAGGCATTTGTTTTTAGAAACTGCTGCTCACAACCAATGTTGCAATGGAGTGTCTCCATCTGCTGGTGGTATTGGAAAGGCATTAGTGCTATGACAGGGTCTGAAGAAGAAGAAGAAGAAGACGGAAAAAAATATATATAAAAAGAAAAAGAGAGAGAGAGAGAGAGACTGACTTAGTGAGCGAGTGAGTGAGAGAGTGAGAGTGAGTGAGAGTGAATGAGTGAGTGAGTGATTGAGTGAGTGAGTGAGTGAGTGAGAACAAATGAGTTAAAGCAAGTGAGTGAGAGAGATCGAATGAATGAAAGTCTGAATGACAGAAAGAAAAAAGGATGAAGAAAGAAGCATGAAGAAAAAAAAATGTATATGGAGTTGCTGACATGAGTGCAATCTACAAAGCCGTTGAGGCTGATCCTCATGGGAGGATTATTGCACCAGGACCCTTAGCACTTTTAAAATGCCATTCAATGCCACGGGCTAGATGTAAACTGCAGATGACCATGTTGTGGTAGTTACCATGGATACCCAAGTGATGTGTGAGCTAACACATAGGCCCAACAGATTCCAAGAAGGCCAGAATCACCAGCGGCACCACCATCGATTGTCAGGTCACCCGGATTCAGCAAATACCAGAGTCCAAAATGATGCAGGTTTATACTGTTAATTTTCAGTTTATCGTTACAGTTGGTGTTATTCCATGTCGGAAGGGACGCAGCTACAGCCAGTGGGGTAACTAGAGACAGGCAGGCAGCTATGTGCAACAAAGGTAGGCGTGTTGTTTTCATATGCAGATCTGAAATATTGTCTTATATGCAAGAGAAGGAGTGATGGGGGTTCAGGCAAAAGCCAGGCTATGGATTGCATTGCTAAATGCTCCATCAGAGTGCAATGGTCGCCTGTCCTTTTTTTAAGTGATGATGTGGGTTTAGCCTGTGCTGTATGTATGTATGGGTGGCTGACTGCCACCCACCCAGAAAGTGTATGGGAGGCTGGTTGGCTGCCAGCCTTCCTTCCATTCCTATGAGTAATGTGAGTGCTCATGAAGGGGACATGGTTGGGTCCACCCCTTTCCCGGTTATCCCCTCTAGGCCTTTTGGCTTAGATCAAGTGTAAAAAAAGAAAAGATCTTGCGACAGATCGCATCCTGAGGCACGTTTTTTTTTGTGTGAATACTTGCACTTGGGTGACTTGTGAGCACATACTGATACATACGTTCCCTATCTGGGGACCATAAATTAAATGGATTTTTGAGAAAGGGAGCTGATTTGGAAGCTTGCTTCTGTCGCCCTATGCATTGACCCGATGTGGCAGTATCTTCGGGTAGTGAACAGTGCACCACCCCATTCCAGTGTTAAACAAGAAAGATTCTCATTTAATCCTCCGTGGGTGAGAATTTGAGTTTGAGAATTGGAGACCAAAATGATGAGTTGCACTGACTGGATTATGAACGTCTATTCATTTAGCGTTTTAATGACCATGTTTGCACACTGATTGGTGTAAAAAAATAAAATAAAACTAAATAATAATAATCTAGCACACCTGTGCAGGTTTGACATGACATGACAGGTAGCTGTCTTGTGGGTGGTGCTGAATCCTGTTAAATGACATGAGGGTCTCATGCCTATACACAAGGGTGTGTCATTGCTGTTGCTTGACCATGCATTGGTTTCTGTGGTAAGTGAATGATAAAAACAAAATTTACCATCCATTGATGGATGGGAAATCCGCCATGAGGCATTTGTTTTTAGAAACTGCTGCTCACAACCAATGTTGCAATGGAGTGTCTCCATCTGCTGGTGGTATTGGAAAGGCATTAGTGCTATGACAGGGTCTGAAGAAGAAGAAGAAGAAGACGGAAAAAAATATATATAAAAAGAAAAAGAGAGAGAGAGAGAGAGACTGACTTAGTGAGCGAGTGAGTGAGAGAGTGAGAGTGAGTGAGAGTGAATGAGTGAGTGAGTGATTGAGTGAGTGAGTGAGTGAGTGAGAACAAATGAGTTAAAGCAAGTGAGTGAGAGAGATCGAATGAATGAAAGTCTGAATGACAGAAAGAAAAAAGGATGAAGAAAGAAGCATGAAGAAAAAAAAATGTATATGGAGTTGCTGACATGAGTGCAATCTACAAAGCCGTTGAGGCTGATCCTCATGGGAGGATTATTGCACCAGGACCCTTAGCACTTTTAAAATGCCATTCAATGCCACGAGCTAGATGTAAACTGCAGATGACCATGTTGTGGTAGTTACCATGGATACCCAAGTGATGTGTGAGCTAACACATAGGCCCAACAGATTCCAAGAAGGCCAGAATCACCAGCGGCACCACCATCGATTGTCAGGTCACCCGGATTCAGCAAATACCAGAGTCCAAAATGATGCAGGTTTATACTGTTAATTTTCAGTTTATCGTTACAGTTGGTGTTATTCCATGTCGGAAGGGACGCAGCTACAGCCAGTGGGGTAACTAGAGACAGGCAGGCAGCTATGTGCAACAAAGGTAGGCGTGTTGTTTTCATATGCAGATCTGAAATATTGTCTTATATGCAAGAGGAGGAGTGATGGGGGTTCAGGCAAAAGCCAGGCTATGGATTGCATTGCTAAATGCTCCATCAGAGTGCAATGGTCGCCTGTCCTTTTTTTAAGTGATGATGTGGGTTTAGCCTGTGCTGTATGTATGTATGGGTGGCTGACTGCCACCCACCCAGAAAGTGTATGGGAGGCTGGTTGGCTGCCAGCCTTCCTTCCATTCCTATGAGTAATGTGAGTGCTCATGAAGGGGACATGGTTGGGTCCACCCCTTTCCCGGTTATCCCCTCTAGGCCTTTTGGCTTAGATCAAGTGTAAAAAAAGAAAGGATCTTGCGACAGATCGCATCCTGAGGCACGTTTTTTTTTGTGTGAATACTTGCACTTGGGTGACTTGTGAGCACATACTGATACATACGTTCCCTATCTGGGGACCATAAATTAAATGGATTTTTGAGAAAGGGAGCTGATTTGGAAGCTTGCTTCTGTCGCCCTATGCATTGACCCGATGTGGCAGTATCTTCGGGTAGTGAACAGTGCACCACCCCATTCCAGTGTTAAACAAGAAAGATTCTCATTTAATCCTCCGTGGGTGAGAATTTGAGTTTGAGAATTGGAGACCAAAATGATGAGTTGCACTGACTGGTTTATGAACGTCTATTCATTTAGCGTTTTAATGACCATGTTTGCACACTGATTGGTGTAAAAAAATAAAATAAAACTAAATAATAATAATCTAGCACACCTGTGCAGGTTTGACATGACATGACAGGTAGCTGTCTTGTGGGTGGTGCTGAATCCTGTTAAATGACATGAGGGTCTCATGCCTATACACAAGGGTGTGTCATTGCTGTTGCTTGACCATGCATTGGTTTCTGTGGTCAGTGAATGATAAAAACAAAATTTACCATCCATTGATGGATGGGAAATCCGCCATGAGGCATTTGTTTTTAGAAACTGCTGCTCACAACCAATGTTGCAATGGAGTGTCTCCATCTGCTGGTGGTATTGGAAAGGCATTAGTGCTATGACAGGGTCTGAAGAAGAAGAAGAAGAAGAAGAAGACGGAAAAAAATATATATAAAAAGAAAAAGAGAGAGAGAGAGAGAGACTGACTTAGTGAGCGAGTGAGTGAGAGAGTGAGAGTGAGTGAGAGTGAATGAGTGAGTGAGTGATTGAGTGAGTGAGTGAGTGAGTGAGAACAAATGAGTTAAAGCAAGTGAGTGAGAGAGATCGAATGAATGAAAGTCTGAATGACAGAAAGAAAAAAGGATGAAGAAAGAAGCATGAAGAAAAAAAAATGTATATGGAGTTGCTGACATGAGTGCAATCTACAAAGCCGTTGAGGCTGATCCTCATGGGAGGATTATTGCACCAGGACCCTTAGCACTTTTAAAATGCCATTCAATGCCACGGGCTAGATGTAAACTGCAGATGACCATGTTGTGGTAGTTACCATGGATACCCAAGTGATGTGTGAGCTAACACATAGGCCCAACAGATTCCAAGAAGGCCAGAATCACCAGCGGCACCACCATCGATTGTCAGGTCACCCGGATTCAGCAAATACCAGAGTCCAAAATGATGCAGGTTTATACTGTTAATTTTCAGTTTATCGTTACAGTTGGTGTTATTCCATGTCGGAAGGGACGCAGCTACAGCCAGTGGGGTAACTAGAGACAGGCAGGCAGCTATGTGCAACAAAGGTAGGCGTGTTGTTTTCATATGCAGATCTGAAATATTGTCTTATATGCAAGAGGAGGAGTGATGGGGGTTCAGGCAAAAGCCAGGCTATGGATTGCATTGCTAAATGCTCCATCAGAGTGCAATGGTCGCCTGTCCTTTTTTTAAGTGATGATGTGGGTTTAGCCTGTGCTGTATGTATGTATGGGTGGCTGACTGCCACCCACCCAGAAAGTGTATGGGAGGCTGGTTGGCTGCCAGCCTTCCTTCCATTCCTATGAGTAATGTGAGTGCTCATGAAGGGGACATGGTTGGGTCCACCCCTTTCCCGGTTATCCCCTCTAGGCCTTTTGGCTTAGATCAAGTGTAAAAAAAGAAAGGATCTTGCGACAGATCGCATCCTGAGGCACGTTTTTTTTGTGTGAATACTTGCACTTGGGTGACTTGTGAGCACATACTGATACATACGTTCCCTATCTGGGGACCATAAATTAAATGGATTTTTGAGAAAGGGAGCTGATTTGGAAGCTTGCTTCTGTCGCCCTATGCATTGACCCGATGTGGCAGTATCTTCGGGTAGTGAACAGTGCACCACCCCATTCCAGTGTTAAACAAGAAAGATTCTCATTTAATCCTCCGTGGGTGAGAATTTGAGTTTGAGAATTGGAGACCAAAATGATGAGTTGCACTGACTGGTTTATGAACGTCTATTCATTTAGCGTTTTAATGACCATGTTTGCACACTGATTGGTGTAAAAAAATAAAATAAAACTAAATAATAATAATCTAGCACACCTGTGCAGGTTTGACATGACATGACAGGTAGCTGTCTTGTGGGTGGTGCTGAATCCTGTTAAATGACATGAGGGTCTCATGCCTATACACAAGGGTGTGTCATTGCTGTTGCTTGACCATGCATTGGTTTCTGTGGTCAGTGAATGATAAAAACAAAATTTACCATCCATTGATGGATGGGAAATCCGCCATGAGGCATTTGTTTTTAGAAACTGCTGCTCACAACCAATGTTGCAATGGAGTGTCTCCATCTGCTGGTGGTATTGGAAAGGCATTAGTGCTATGACAGGGTCTGAAGAAGAAGAAGAAGAAGACGGAAAAAAATATATATAAAAAGAAAAAGAGAGAGAGAGAGAGACTGACTTAGTGAGCGAGTGAGTGAGAGAGTGAGAGTGAGTGAGAGTGAATGAGTGAGTGAGTGAGTGAGTGAGTGAGAACAAATGAGTTAAAGCAAGTGAGTGAGAGAGATCGAATGAATGAAAGTCTGAATGACAGAAAGAAAAAAGGATGAAGAAAGAAGCATGAAGAAAAAAAAATGTATATGGAGTTGCTGACATGAGTGCAATCTACAAAGCCGTTGAGGCTGATCCTCATGGGAGGATTATTGCACTAGGACCATTAGCACTTTTAAAATGCCATTCAATGCCACGGGCTAGATGTAAACTGCAGATGACCATGTTGTGGTAGTTACCATGGATACCCAAGTGATGTGTGAGCTAACACATAGGCCCAACAGATTCCAAGAAGGCCAGAATCACCAGCGGCACCACCATCGATTGTCAGGTCACCCGGATTCAGCAAATACCAGAGTCCAAAATGATGCAGGTTTATACTGTTAATTTTCAGTTTATCGTTACAGTTGGTGTTATTCCATGTCGGAAGGGACGCAGCTACAGCCAGTGGGGTAACTAGAGACAGGCAGGCAGCTATGTGCAACAAAGGTAGGCGTGTTGTTTTCATATGCAGATCTGAAATATTGTCTTATATGCAAGAGGAGGAGTGATGGGGGTTCAGGCAAAAGCCAGGCTATGGATTGCATTGCTAAATGCTCCATCAGAGTGCAATGGTCGCCTGTCCTTTTTTTAAGTGATGATGTGGGTTTAGCCTGTGCTGTATGTATGTATGGGTGGCTGACTGCCACCCACCCAGAAAGTGTATGGGAGGCTGGTTGGCTGCCAGCCTTCCTTCCATTCCTATGAGTAATGTGAGTGCTCATGAAGGGGACATGGTTGGGTCCACCCCTTTCCCGGTTATCCCCTCTAGGCCTTTTGGCTTAGATCAAGTGTAAAAAAAGAAAGGATCTTGCGACAGATCGCATCCTGAGGCACGTTTTTTTTTTGTGTGAATACTTGCACTTGGGTGACTTGTGAGCACATACTGATACATACGTTCCCTATCTGGGGACCATAAATTAAATGGATTTTTGAGAAAGGGAGCTGATTTGGAAGCTTGCTTCTGTCGCCCTATGCATTGACCCGATGTGGCAGTATCTTCGGGTAGTGAACAGTGCACCACCCCATTCCAGTGTTAAACAAGAAAGATTCTCATTTAATCCTCCGTGGGTGAGAATTTGAGTTTGAGAATTGGAGACCAAAATGATGAGTTGCACTGACTGGTTTATGAACGTCTATTCATTTAGCGTTTTAATGACCATGTTTGCACACTGATTGGTGTAAAAAAAATAAAATAAAACTAAATAATAATAATCTAGCACACCTGTGCAGGTTTGACATGACATGACAGGTAGCTGTCTTGTGGGTGGTGCTGAATCCTGTTAAATGACATGAGGGTCTCATGCCTATACACAAGGGTGTGTCATTGCTGTTGCTTGACCATGCATTGGTTTCTGTGGTCAGTGAATGATAAAAACAAAATTTACCATCCATTGATGGATGGGAAATCCGCCATGAGGCATTTGTTTTTAGAAACTGCTGCTCACAACCAATGTTGCAATGGAGTGTCTCCATCTGCTGGTGGTATTGGAAAGGCATTAGTGCTATGACAGGGTCTGAAGAAGAAGAAGAAGAAGAAGAAGACGGAAAAAAATATATATAAAAAGAAAAAGAGAGAGAGAGAGAGAGACTGACTTAGTGAGCGAGTGAGTGAGAGAGTGAGAGTGAGTGAGAGTGAATGAGTGAGTGAGTGATTGAGTGAGTGAGTGAGAACAAATGAGTTAAAGCAAGTGAGTGAGAGAGATCGAATGAATGAAAGTCTGAATGACAGAAAGAAAAAAGGATGAAGAAAGAAGCATGAAGAAAAAAAAATGTATATGGAGTTGCTGACATGAGTGCAATCTACAAAGCCGTTGAGGCTGATCCTCATGGGAGGATTATTGCACCAGGACCCTTAGCACTTTTAAAATGCCATTCAATGCCACGGGCTAGATGTAAACTGCAGATGACCATGTTGTGGTAGTTACCATGGATACCCAAGTGATGTGTGAGCTAACACATAGGCCCAACAGATTCCAAGAAGGCCAGAATCACCAGCGGCACCACCATCGATTGTCAGGTCACCCGGATTCAGCAAATACCAGAGTCCAAAATGATGCAGGTTTATACTGTTAATTTTCAGTTTATCGTTACAGTTGGTGTTATTCCATGTCGGAAGGGACGCAGCTACAGCCAGTGGGGTAACTAGAGACAGGCAGGCAGCTATGTGCAACAAAGGTAGGCGTGTTGTTTTCATATGCAGATCTGAAATATTGTCTTATATGCAAGAGGAGGAGTGATGGGGGTTCAGGCAAAAGCCAGGCTATGGATTGCATTGCTAAATGCTCCATCAGAGTGCAATGGTCGCCTGTCCTTTTTTTAAGTGATGATGTGGGTTTAGCCTGTGCTGTATGTATGTATGGGTGGCTGACTGCCACCCACCCAGAAAGTGTATGGGAGGCTGGTTGGCTGCCAGCCTTCCTTCCATTCCTATGAGTAATGTGAGTGCTCATGAAGGGGACATGGTTGGGTCCACCCCTTTCCCGGTTATCCCCTCTAGGCCTTTTGGCTTAGATCAAGTGTAAAAAAAGAAAGGATCTTGCGACAGATCGCATCCTGAGGCACGTTTTTTTTTTGTGTGAATACTTGCACTTGGGTGACTTGGGAGCACATACTGATACATACGTTCCCTATCTGGGGACCATAAATTAAATGGATTTTTGAGAAAGGGAGCTGATTTGGAAGCTTGCTTCTGTCGCCCTATGCATTGACCCGATGTGGCAGTATCTTCGGGTAGTGAACAGTGCACCACCCCATTCCAGTGTTAAACAAGAAAGATTCTCATTTAATCCTCCGTGGGTGAGAATTTGAGTTTGAGAATTGGAGACCAAAATGATGAGTTGCACTGACTGGTTTATGAACGTCTATTCATTTAGCGTTTTAATGACCATGTTTGCACACTGATTGGTGTAAAAAAATAAAATAAAACTAAATAATAATAATCTAGCACACCTGTGCAGGTTTGACATGACATGACAGGTAGCTGTCTTGTGGGTGGTGCTGAATCCTGTTAAATGACATGAGGGTCTCATGCCTATACACAAGGGTGTGTCATTGCTGTTGCTTGACCATGCATTGGTTTCTGTGGTCAGTGAATGATAAAAACAAAATTTACCATCCATTGATGGATGGGAAATCCGCCATGAGGCATTTGTTTTTAGAAACTGCTGCTCACAACCAATGTTGCAATGGAGTGTCTCCATCTGCTGGTGGTATTGGAAAGGCATTAGTGCTATGACAGGGTCTGAAGAAGAAGAAGAAGAAGATGGAAAAAAATATATATAAAAAGAAAAAGAGAGAGAGAGAGAGAGACTGACTTAGTGAGCGAGTGAGTGAGAGAGTGAGAGTGAGTGAGAGTGAATGAGTGAGTGAGTGATTGAGTGAGTGAGTGAGTGAGTGAGAACAAATGAGTTAAAGCAAGTGAGTGAGAGAGATCGAATGAATGAAAGTCTGAATGACAGAAAGAAAAAAGGATGAAGAAAGAAGCATGAAGAAAAAAAAATGTATATGGAGTTGCTGACATGAGTGCAATCTACAAAGCCGTTGAGGCTGATCCTCATGGGAGGATTATTGCACCAGGACCCTTAGCACTTTTAAAATGCCATTCAATGCCACGGGCTAGATGTAAACTGCAGATGACCATGTTGTGGTAGTTACCATGGATACCCAAGTGATGTGTGAGCTAACACATAGGCCCAACAGATTCCAAGAAGGCCAGAATCACCAGCGGCACCACCATCGCTTGTCAGGTCACCCGGATTCAGCAAATACCAGAGTCCAAAATGATGCAGGTTTATACTGTTAATTTTCAGTTTATCGTTACAGTTGGTGTTATTCCATGTCGGAAGGGACGCAGCTACAGCCAGTGGGGTAACTAGAGACAGGCAGGCAGCTATGTGCAACAAAGGTAGGCGTGTTGTTTTCATATGCAGATCTGAAATATTGTCTTATATGCAAGAGGAGGAGTGATGGGGGTTCAGGCAAAAGCCAGGCTATGGATTGCATTGCTAAATGCTCCATCAGAGTGCAATGGTCGCCTGTCCTTTTTTTAAGTGATGATGTGGGTTTAGCCTGTGCTGTATGTATGTATGGGTGGCTGACTGCCACCCACCCAGAAAGTGTATGGGAGGCTGGTTGGCTGCCAGCCTTCCTTCCATTCCTATGAGTAATGTGAGTGCTCATGAAGGGGACATGGTTGGGTCCACCCCTTTCCCGGTTATCCCCTCTAGGCCTTTTGGCTTAGATCAAGTGTAAAAAAAGAAAGGATCTTGCGACAGATCGCATCCTGAGGCACGTTTTTTTTTTGTGTGAATACTTGCACTTGGGTGACTTGTGAGCACATACTGATACATACGTTCCCTATCTGGGGACCATAAATTAAATGGATTTTTGAGAAAGGGAGCTGATTTGGAAGCTTGCTTCTGTCGCCCTATGCATTGACCCGATGTGGCAGTATCTTCGGGTAGTGAACAGTGCACCACCCCATTCCAGTGTTAAACAAGAAAGATTCTCATTTAATCCTCCGTGGGTGAGAATTTGAGTTTGAGAATTGGAGACCAAAATGATGAGTTGCACTGACTGGTTTATGAACGTCTATTCATTTAGCGTTTTAATGACCATGTTTGCACACTGATTGGTGTAAAAAAATAAAATAAAACTAAATAATAATAATCTAGCACACCTGTGCAGGTTTGACATGACATGACAGGTAGCTGTCTTGTGGGTGGTGCTGAATCCTGTTAAATGACATGAGGGTCTCATGCCTATACACAAGGGTGTGTCATTGCTGTTGCTTGACCATGCATTGGTTTCTGTGGTCAGTGAATGATAAAAACAAAATTTACCATCCATTGATGGATGGGAAATCCGCCATGAGGCATTTGTTTTTAGAAACTGCTGCTCACAACCAATGTTGCAATGGAGTGTCTCCATCTGCTGGTGGTATTGGAAAGGCATTAGTGCTATGACAGGGTCTGAAGAAGAAGAAGAAGAAGACGGAAAAAAATATATAGAAAAAGAAAAAGAGAGAGAGAGAGAGAGACTGACTTAGTGAGCGAGTGAGTGAGAGAGTGAGAGTGAGTGAGAGTGAATGAGTGAGTGAGTGATTGAGTGAGTGAGTGAGAACAAATGAGTTAAAGCAAGTGAGTGAGAGAGATCGAATGAATGAAAGTCTGAATGACAGAAAGAAAAAAGGATGAAGAAAGAAGCATGAAGAAAAAAAAATGTATATGGAGTTGCTGACATGAGTGCAATCTACAAAGCCGTTGAGGCTGATCCTCATGGGAGGATTATTGCACCAGGACCCTTAGCACTTTTAAAATGCCATTCAATGCCACGGGCTAGATGTAAACTGCAGATGACCATGTTGTGGTAGTTACCATGGATACCCAAGTGATGTGTGAGCTAACACATAGGCCCAACAGATTCCAAGAAGGCCAGAATCACCAGCGGCACCACCATCGATTGTCAGGTCACCCGGATTCAGCAAATACCAGAGTCCAAAATGATGCAGGTTTATACTGTTAATTTTCAGTTTATCGTTACAGTTGGTGTTATTCCATGTCGGAAGGGACGCAGCTACAGCCAGTGGGGTAACTAGAGACAGGCAGGCAGCTATGTGCAACAAAGGTAGGCGTGTTGTTTTCATATGCAGATCTGAAATATTGTCTTATATGCAAGAGGAGGAGTGATGGGGGTTCAGGCAAAAGCCAGGCTATGGATTGCATTGCTAAATGCTCCATCAGAGTGCAATGGTCGCCTGTCCTTTTTTTATAAGTGATGATGTGGGTTTAGCCTGTGCTGTATGTATGTATGGGTGGCTGACTGCCACCCACCCAGAAAGTGTATGGGAGGCTGGTTGGCTGCCAGCCTTCCTTCCATTCCTATGAGTAATGTGAGTGCTCATGAAGGGGACATGGTTGGGTCCACCCCTTTCCCGGTTATCCCCTCTAGGCCTTTTGGCTTAGATCAAGTGTAAAAAAAGAAAGGATCTTGCGACAGATCGCATCCTGAGGCACGTTTTTTTTTGTGTGAATACTTGCACTTGGGTGACTTGTGAGCACATACTGATACATACGTTCCCTATCTGGGGACCATAAATTAAATGGATTTTTGAGAAAGGGAGCTGATTTGGAAGCTTGCTTCTGACGCCCTATGCATTGACCCGATGTGGCAGTATCTTCGGGTAGTGAACAGTGCACCACCCCATTCCAGTGTTAAACAAGAAAGATTCTCATTTAATCCTCCGTGGGTGAGAATTTGAGTTTGAGAATTGGAGACCAAAATGATGAGTTGCACTGACTGGTTTATGAACGTCTATTCATTTAGCGTTTTAATGACCATGTTTGCACACTGATTGGTGTAAAAAAATAAAATAAAACTAAATAATAATAATAATCTAGCACACCTGTGCAGGTTTGACATGACATGACAGGTAGCTGTCTTGTGGGTGGTGCTGAATCCTGTTAAATGACATGAGGGTCTCATGCCTATACACAAGGGTGTGTCATTGCTGTTGCTTGACCATGCATTGGTTTCTGTGGTCAGTGAATGATAAAAACTAAATTTACCATCCATTGATGGATGGGAAATCCGCCATGAGGCATTTGTTTTTAGAAACTGCTGCTCACAACCAATGTTGCAATGGAGTGTCTCCATCTGCTGGTGGTATTGGAAAGGCATTAGTGCTATGACAGGGTCTGAAGAAGAAGAAGACGGAAAAAAATATATATAAAAAGAAAAAGAGAGAGAGAGAGAGAGACTGACTTAGTGAGCGAGTGAGTGAGAGAGTGAGAGTGAGTGAGAGTGAATGAGTGAGTGAGTGATTGAGTGAGTGAGTGAGTGAGAACAAATGAGTTAAAGCAAGTGAGTGAGAGAGATCGAATGAATGAAAGTCTGAATGACAGAAAGAAAAAAGGATGAAGAAAGAAGCATGAAGAAAAAAAAATGTATATGGAGTTGCTGACATGAGTGCAATCTACAAAGCCGTTGAGGCTGATCCTCATGGGAGGATTATTGCACCAGGACCCTTAGCACTTTTAAAATGCCATTCAATGCCACGGGCTAGATGTAAACTGCAGATGACCATGTTGTGGTAGTTACCATGGATACCCAAGTGATGTGTGAGCTAACACATAGGCCCAACAGATTCCAAGAAGGCCAGAATCACCAGCGGCACCACCATCGATTGTCAGGTCACCCGGATTCAGCAAATACCAGAGTCCAAAATGATGCAGGTTTATACTGTTAATTTTCAGTTTATCGTTACAGTTGGTGTTATTCCATGTCGGAAGGGACGCAGCTACAGCCAGTGGGGTAACTAGAGACAGGGAGGCAGCTATGTGCAACAAAGGTAGGCGTGTTGTTTTCATATGCAGATCTGAAATATTGTCTTATATGCAAGAGGAGGAGTGATGGGGGTTCAGGCAAAAGCCAGGCTATGGATTGCATTGCTAAATGCTCCATCAGAGTGCAATGGTCGCCTGTCCTTTTTTTATAAGTGATGATGTGGGTTTAGCCTGTGCTGTATGTATGTATGGGTGGCTGACTGCCACCCACCCAGAAAGTGTATGGGAGGCTGGTTGGCTGCCAGCCTTCCTTCCATTCCTATGAGTAATGTGAGTGCTCATGAAGGGGACATGGTTGGGTCCACCCCTTTCCCGGTTATCCCCTCTAGGCCTTTTGGCTTAGATCAAGTGTAAAAAAAGAAAGGATCTTGCGACAGATCGCATCCTGAGGCATGTTTTTTTTTGTGTGAATACTTGCACTTGGGTGACTTGTGAGCACATACTGATACATACGTTCCCTATCTGGGGACCATAAATTAAATGGATTTTTGAGAAAGGGAGCTGATTTGGAAGCTTGCTTCTGTCGCCCTATGCATTGACCCGATGTGGCAGTATCTTCGGGTAGTGAACAGTGCACCACCCCATTCCAGTGTTAAACAAGAAAGATTCTCATTTAATCCTCCGTGGGTGAGAATTTGAGTTTGAGAATTGGAGACCAAAATGATGAGTTGCACTGACTGGTTTATGAACGTCTATTCATTTAGCGTTTTAATGACCATGTTTGCACACTGATTGGTGTAAAAAAATAAAATAAAACTAAATAATAATAATCTAGCACACCTGTGCAGGTTTGACATGACATGACAGGTAGCTGTCTTGTGGGTGGTGCTGAATCCTGTTAAATGACATGAGGGTCTCATGCCTATACACAAGGGTGTGTCATTGCTGTTGCTTGACCATGCATTGGTTTCTGTGGTCAGTGAATGATAAAAACAAAATTTACCATCCATTGATGGATGGGAAATCCGCCATGAGGCATTTGTTTTTAGAAACTGCTGCTCACAACCAATGTTGCAATGGAGTGTCTCCATCTGCTGGTGGTATTGGAAAGGCATTAGTGCTATGACAGGGTCTGAAGAAGAAGAAGAAGAAGAAGAAGACGGAAAAAAATATATATAAAAAGAAAAAGAGAGAGAGAGAGAGAGACTGACTTAGTGAGCGAGTGAGTGAGAGAGTGAGAGTGAGTGAGAGTGAATGAGTGAGTGAGTGATTGAGTGAGTGAGTGAGTGAGAACAAATGAGTTAAAGCAAGTGAGTGAGAGAGATCGAATGAATGAAAGTCTGAATGACAGAAAGAAAAAAGGATGAAGAAAGAAGCATGAAGAAAAAAAAATGTATATGGAGTTGCTGACATGAGTGCAATCTACAAAGCCGTTGAGGCTGATCCTCATGGGAGGATTATTGCACCAGGACCCTTCGCACTTTTAAAATGCCATTCAATGCCACGGGCTAGATGTAAACTGCAGATGACCATGTTGTGGTAGTTACCATGGATACCCAAGTGATGTGTGAGCTAACACATAGGCCCAACAGATTCCAAGAAGGCCAGAATCACCAGCGGCACCACCATCGATTGTCAGGTCACCCGGATTCAGCAAATACCAGAGTCCAAAATGATGCAGGTTTATACTGTTAATTTTCAGTTTATCGTTACAGTTGGTGTTATTCCATGTCGGAAGGGACGCAGCTACAGCCAGTGGGGTAACTAGAGACAGGCAGGCAGCTATGTGCAACAAAGGTAGGCGTGTTGTTTTCATATGCAGATCTGAAATATTGTCTTATATGCAAGAGGAGGAGTGATGGGGGTTCAGGCAAAAGCCAGGCTATGGATTGCATTGCTAAATGCTCCATCAGAGTGCAATGGTCGCCTGTCCTTTTTTTAAGTGATGATGTGGGTTTAGCCTGTGCTGTATGTATGTATGGGTGGCTGACTGCCACCCACCCAGAAAGTGTATGGGAGGCTGGTTGGCTGCCAGCCTTCCTTCCATTCCTATGAGTAATGTGAGTGCTCATGAAGGGGACATGGTTGGGTCCACCCCTTTCCCGGTTATCCCCTCTAGGCCTTTTGGCTTAGATCAAGTGTAAAAAAAGAAAGGATCTTGCGACAGATCGCATCCTGAGGCACGTTTTTTTTTGTGTGAATACTTGCACTTGGGTGACTTGTGAGCACATACTGATACATACGTTCCCTATCTGGGGACCATAAATTAAATGGATTTTTGAGAAAGGGAGCTGATTTGGAAGCTTGCTTCTGTCGCCCTATGCATTGACCCGATGTGGCAGTATCTTCGGGTAGTGAACAGTGCACCACCCCATTCCAGTGTTAAACAAGAAAGATTCTCATTTAATCCTCCGTGGGTGAGAATTTGAGTTTGAGAATTGGAGACCAAAATGATGAGTTGCACTGACTGGTTTATGAACGTCTATTCATTTAGCGTTTTAATGACCATGTTTGCACACTGATTGGTGTAAAAAAATAAAATAAAACTAAATAATAATAATCTAGCACACCTGTGCAGGTTTGACATGACATGACAGGTAGCTGTCTTGTGGGTGGTGCTGAATCCTGTTAAATGACATGAGGGTCTCATGCCTATACACAAGGGTGTGTCATTGCTGTTGCTTGACCATGCATTGGTTTCTGTGGTCAGTGAATGATGAAAACAAAATTTACCATCCATTGATGGATGGGAAATCCGCCATGAGGCATTTGTTTTTAGAAACTGCTGCTCACAACCAATGTTGCAATGGAGTGTCTCCATCTGCTGGTGGTATTGGAAAGGCATTAGTGCTATGACAGGGTCTGAAGAAGAAGAAGAAGAAGACGGAAAAAAATATATATAAAAAGAAAAAGAGAGAGAGAGAGAGAGACTGACTTAGTGAGCGAGTGAGTGAGAGAGTGAGAGTGAGTGAGAGTGAATGAGTGAGTGAGTGATTGAGTGAGTGAGTGAGTGAGAACAAATGAGTTAAAGCAAGTGAGTGAGAGAGATCGAATGAATGAAAGTCTGAATGACAGAAAGAAAAAAGGATGAAGAAAGAAGCATGGAGAAAAAAAAATGTATATGGAGTTGCTGACATGAGTGCAATCTACAAAGCCGTTGAGGCTGATCCTCATGGGAGGATTATTGCACCAGGACCCTTAGCACTTTTAAAATGCCATTCAATGCCACGGGCTAGATGTAAACTGCAGATGACCATGTTGTGGTAGTTACCATGGATACCCAAGTGATGTGTGAGCTAACACATAGGCCCAACAGATTCCAAGAAGGCCAGAATCACCAGCGGCACCACCATCGATTGTCAGGTCACCCGGATTCAGCAAATACCAGAGTCCAAAATGATGCAGGTTTATACTGTTAATTTTCAGTTTATCGTTACAGTTGGTGTTATTCCATGTCGGAAGGGACGCAGCTACAGCCAGTGGGGTAACTAGAGACAGGCAGGCAGCTATGTGCAACAAAGGTAGGCGTGTTGTTTTCATATGCAGATCTGAAATATTGTCTTATATGCAAGAGGAGGAGTGATGGGGGTTCAGGCAAAAGCCAGGCTATGGATTGCATTGCTAAATGCTCCATCAGAGTGCAATGGTCGCCTGTCCTTTTTTTAAGTGATGATGTGGGTTTAGCCTGTGCTGTATGTATGTATGGGTGGCTGACTGCCACCCACCCAGAAAGTGTATGGGAGGCTGGTTGGCTGCCAGCCTTCCTTCCATTCCTATGAGTAATGTGAGTGCTCATGAAGGGGACATGGTTGGGTCCACCCCTTTCCCGGTTATCCCCTCTAGGCCTTTTGGCTTAGATCAAGTGTAAAAAAAGAAAGGATCTTGCGACAGATCGCATCCTGAGGCACGTTTTTTTTTGTGTGAATACTTGCACTTGGGTGACTTGTGAGCACATACTGATACATACGTTCCCTATCTGGGGACCATAAATTAAATGGATTTTTGAGAAAGGGAGCTGATTTGGAAGCTTGCTTCTGTCGCCCTATGCATTGACCCGATGTGGCAGTATCTTCGGGTAGTGAACAGTGCACCACCCCATTCCAGTGTTAAACAAGAAAGATTCTCATTTAATCCTCCGTGGGTGAGAATTTGAGTTTGAGAATTGGAGACCAAAATGATGAGTTGCACTGACTGGTTTATGAACGTCTATTCATTTAGCGTTTTAATGACCATGTTTGCACACTGATTGGTGTAAAAAAATAAAATAAAACTAAATAATAATAATCTAGCACACCTGTGCAGGTTTGACATGACATGACAGGTAGCTGTCTTGTGGGTGGTGCTGAATCCTGTTAAATGACATGAGGGTCTCATGCCTATACACAAGGGTGTGTCATTGCTGTTGCTTGACCATGCATTGGTTTCTGTGGTCAGTGAATGATAAAAACAAAATTTACCATCCATTGATGGATGGGAAATCCGCCATGAGGCATTTGTTTTTAGAAACTGCTGCTCACAACCAATGTTGCAATGGAGTGTCTCCATCTGCTGGTGGTATTGGAAAGGCATTAGTGCTATGACAGGGTCTGAAGAAGAAGAAGAAGAAGAAGACGGAAAAAAATATATATAAAAAGAAAAAGAGAGAGAGAGAGAGAGAGAGACTGACTTAGTGAGCGAGTGAGTGAGAGAGTGAGAGTGAGTGAGAGTGAATGAGTGAATGAGTGAGTGAGTGATTGAGTGAGTGAGTGAGTGAGAACAAATGAGTTAAAGCAAGTGAGTGAGAGAGATCGAATGAATGAAAGTCTGAATGACAGAAAGAAAAAAGGATGAAGAAAGAAGCATGGAGAAAAAAAAATGTATATGGAGTTGCTGACATGAGTGCAATCTACAAAGCCGTTGAGGCTGATCCTCATGGGAGGATTATTGCACCAGGACCCTTAGCACTTTTAAAATGCCATTCAATGCCACGGGCTAGATGTAAACTGCAGATGACCATGTTGTGGTAGTTACCATGGATACCCAAGTGATGTGTGAGCTAACACATAGGCCCAACAGATTCCAAGAAGGCCAGAATCACCAGCGGCACCACCATCGATTGTCAGGTCACCCGGATTCAGCAAATACCAGAGTCCAAAATGATGCAGGTTTATACTGTTAATTTTCAGTTTATCGTTACAGTTGGTGTTATTCCATGTCGGAAGGGACGCAGCTACAGCCAGTGGGGTAACTAGAGACAGGCAGGCAGCTATGTGCAACAAAGGTAGGCGTGTTGTTTTCATATGCAGATCTGAAATATTGTCTTATATGCAAGAGGAGGAGTGATGGGGGTTCAGGCAAAAGCCAGGCTATGGATTGCATTGCTAAATGCTCCATCAGAGTGCAATGGTCGCCTGTCCTTTTTTTAAGTGATGATGTGGGTTTAGCCTGTGCTGTATGTATGTATGGGTGGCTGACTGCCACCCACCCAGAAAGTGTATGGGAGGCTGGTTGGCTGCCAGCCTTCCTTCCATTCCTATGAGTAATGTGAGTGCTCATGAAGGGGACATGGTTGGGTCCACCCCTTTCCCGGTTATCCCCTCTAGGCCTTTTGGCTTAGATCAAGTGTAAAAAAAGAAAGGATCTTGCGACAGATCGCATCCTGAGGCACGTTTTTTTTTGTGTGAATACTTGCACTTGGGTGACTTGTGAGCACATACTGATACATACGTTCCCTATCTGGGGACCATAAATTAAATGGATTTTTGAGAAAGGGAGCTGATTTGGAAGCTTGCTTCTGTCGCCCTATGCATTGACCCGATGTGGCAGTATCTTCGGGTAGTGAACAGTGCACCACCCCATTCCAGTGTTAAACAAGAAAGATTCTCATTTAATCCTCCGTGGGTGAGAATTTGAGTTTGAGAATTGGAGACCAAAATGATGAGTTGCACTGACTGGTTTATGAACGTCTATTCATTTAGCGTTTTAATGACCATGTTTGCACACTGATTGGTGTAAAAAAATAAAATAAAACTAAATAATAATAATCTAGCACACCTGTGCAGGTTTGACATGACATGACAGGTAGCTGTCTTGTGGGTGGTGCTGAATCCTGTTAAATGACATGAGGGTCTCATGCCTATACACAAGGGTGTGTCATTGCTGTTGCTTGACCATGCATTGGTTTCTGTGGTCAGTGAATGATAAAAACAAAATTTACCATCCATTGATGGATGGGAAATCCGCCATGAGGCATTTGTTTTTAGAAACTGCTGCTCACAACCAATGTTGCAATGGAGTGTCTCCATCTGCTGGTGGTATTGGAAAGGCATTAGTGCTATGACAGGGTCTGAAGAAGAAGAAGAAGAAGAAGACGGAAAAAAATATATATAAAAAGAAAAAGAGAGAGAGAGAGAGAGACTGACTTAGTGAGCGAGTGAGTGAGAGAGTGAGAGTGAGTGAGAGTGAATGAGTGAGTGAGTGATTGAGTGAGTGAGTGAGTGAGTGAGTGAGAACAAATGAGTTAAAGCAAGTGAGTGAGAGAGATCGAATGAATGAAAGTCTGAATGACAGAAAGAAAAAAGGATGAAGAAAGAAGCATGAAGAAAAAAAAATGTATATGGAGTTGCTGACATGAGTGCAATCTACAAAGCCGTTGAGGCTGATCCTCATGGGAGGATTATTGCACCAGGACCCTTTGCACTTTTAAAATGCCATTCAATGCCACGGGCTAGATGTAAACTGCAGATGACCATGTTGTGGTAGTTACCATGGATACCCAAGTGATGTGTGAGCTAACACATAGGCCCAACAGATTCCAAGAAGGCCAGAATCACCAGCGGCACCACCATCGATTGTCAGGTCACCCGGATTCAGCAAATACCAGAGTCCAAAATGATGCAGGTTTATACTGTTAATTTTCAGTTCATCGTTACAGTTGGTGTTATTCCATGTCGGAAGGGACGCAGCTACAGCCAGTGGGGTAACTAGAGACAGGCAGGCAGCTATGTGCAACAAAGGTAGGCGTGTTGTTTTCATATGCAGATCTGAAATATTGTCTTATATGCAAGAGGAGGAGTGATGGGGGTTCAGGCAAAAGCCAGGCTATGGATTGCATTGCTAAATGCTCCATCAGAGTGCAATGGTCGCCTGTCCTTTTTTTAAGTGATGATGTGGGTTTAGCCTGTGCTGTATGTATGTATGGGTGGCTGACTGCCACCCACCCAGAAAGTGTATGGGAGGCTGGTTGGCTGCCAGCCTTCCTTCCATTCCTATGAGTAATGTGAGTGCTCATGAAGGGGACATGGTTGGGTCCACCCCTTTCCCGGTTATCCCCTCTAGGCCTTTTGGCTTAGATCAAGTGTAAAAAAAGAAAGGATCTTGCGACAGATCGCATCCTGAGGCACGTTTTTTTTTGTGTGAATACTTGCACTTGGGTGACTTGTGAGCACATACTGATACATACGTTCCCTATCTGGGGACCATAAATTAAATGGATTTTTGAGAAAGGGAGCTGATTTGGAAGCTTGCTTCTGTCGCCCTATGCATTGACCCGATTTGGCAGTATCTTCGGGTACTGAACAGTGCACCACCCCATTCCAGTGTTAAACAAGAAAGATTCTCATTTCATCCTCCGTGGGTGAGAATTTGAGTTTGAGAATTGGAGACCAAAATGATGAGTTGCACTGACTGGTTTATGAACGTCTATTCATTTAGCGTTTTAATGACCATGTTTGCACACTGATTGGTGTAAAAAAATAAAATAAAACTAAATAATAATAATCTAGCACACCTGTGCAGGTTTGACATGACATGACAGGTAGCTGTCTTGTGGGTGGTGCTGAATCCTGTTAAATGACATGAGGGTCTCATGCCTATACACAAGGGTGTGTCATTGCTGTTGCTTGACCATGCATTGGTTTCTGTGGTCAGTGAATGATAAAAACAAAATTTACCATCCATTGATGGATGGGAAATCCGCCATGAGGCATTTGTTTTTAGAAACTGCTGCTCACAACCAATGTTGCAATGGAGTGTCTCCATCTGCTGGTGGTATTGGAAAGGCATTAGTGCTATGACAGGGTCTGAAGAAGAAGAAGAAGAAGACGGAAAAAAATATATATAAAAAGAAAAAGAGAGAGAGAGAGAGAGACTGACTTAGTGAGCGAGTGAGTGAGAGAGTGAGAGTGAGTGAGAGTGAATGAGTGAGTGATTGAGTGAGTGAGTGAGTGAGTGAGAACAAATGAGTTAAAGCAAGTGAGTGAGAGAGATCGAATGAATGAAAGTCTGAATGACAGAAAGAAAAAAGGATGAAGAAAGAAGCATGAAGAAAAAAAAATGTATATGGAGTTGCTGACATGAGTGCAATCTACAAAGCCGTTGAGGCTGATCCTCATGGGAGGATTATTGCACCAGGACCCTTAGCACTTTTAAAATGCCATTCAATGCCACGGGCTAGATGTAAACTGCAGATGACCATGTTGTGGTAGTTACCATGGATACCCAAGTGATGTGTGAGCTAACACATAGGCCCAACAGATTCCAAGAAGGCCAGAATCACCAGCGGCACCACCATCGATTGTCAGGTCACCCGGATTCAGCAAATACCAGAGTCCAAAATGATGCAGGTTTATACTGTTAATTTTCAGTTTATCGTTACAGTTGGTGTTATTCCATGTCGGAAGGGACGCAGCTACAGCCAGTGGGGTAACTAGAGACAGGCAGGCAGCTATGTGCAACAAAGGTAGGCGTGTTGTTTTCATATGCAGATCTGAAATATTGTCTTATATGCAAGAGGAGGAGTGATGGGGGTTCAGGCAAAAGCCAGGCTATGGATTGCATTGCTAAATGCTCCATCAGAGTGCAATGGTCGCCTGTCCTTTTTTTAAGTGATGATGTGGGTTTAGCCTGTGCTGTATGTATGTATGGGTGGCTGACTGCCACCCACCCAGAAAGTGTATGGGAGGCTGGTTGGCTGCCAGCCTTCCTTCCATTCCTATGAGTAATGTGAGTGCTCATGAAGGGGACATGGTTGGGTCCACCCCTTTCCCGGTTATCCCCTCTAGGCCTTTTGGCTTAGATCAAGTGTAAAAAAAGAAAGGATCTTGCGACAGATCGCATCCTGAGGCACGTTTTTTTTTTGTGTGAATACTTGCACTTGGGTGACTTGTGAGCACATACTGATACATACGTTCCCTATCTGGGGACCATAAATTAAATGGATTTTTGAGAAAGGGAGCTGATTTGGAAGCTTGCTTCTGTCGCCCTATGCATTGACCCGATGTGGCAGTATCTTCGGGTAGTGAACAGTGCACCACCCCATTCCAGTGTTAAACAAGAAAGATTCTCATTTAATCCTCCGTGGGTGAAAATTTGAGTTTGAGAATTGGAGACCAAAATGATGAGTTGCACTGACTGGTTTATGAACGTCTATTCATTTAGCGTTTTAATGACCATGTTTGCACACTGATTGGTGTAAAAAAATAAAATAAAACTAAATAATAATAATCTAGCACACCTGTGCAGGTTTGACATGACATGACAGGTAGCTGTCTTGTGGGTGGTGCTGAATCCTGTTAAATGACATGAGGGTCTCATGCCTATACACAAGGGTGTGTCATTGCTGTTGCTTGACCATGCATTGGTTTCTGTGGTCAGTGAATGATAAAAACAAAATTTACCATCCATTGATGGATGGGAAATCCGCCATGAGGCATTTGTTTTTAGAAACTGCTGCTCACAACCAATGTTGCAATGGAGTGTCTCCATCTGCTGGTGGTATTGGAAAGGCATTAGTGCTATGACAGGGTCTGAAGAAGAAGAAGAAGAAGACGGAAAAAAATATATATAAAAAGAAAAAGAGAGAGAGAGAGAAACTGACTTAGTGAGCGAGTGAGTGAGAGAGTGAGAGTGAGTGAGAGTGAATGAGTGAGTGAGTGAGTGAGTGAGAACAAATGAGTTAAAGCAAGTGAGTGAGAGAGATCGAATGAATGAAAGTCTGAATGACAGAAAGAAAAAAGGATGAAGAAAGAAGCATGAAGAAAAAAAAATGTATATGGAGTTGCTGACATGAGTGCAATCTACAAAGCCGTTGAGGCTGATCCTCATGGGAGGATTATTGCACCAGGACCCTTAGCACTTTTAAAATGCCATTCAATGCCACGGGCTAGATGTAAACTGCAGATGACCATGTTGTGGTAGTTACCATGGATACCCAAGTGATGTGTGAGCTAACACATAGGCCCAACAGATTCCAAGAAGGCCAGAATCACCAGCGGCACCACCATCGATTGTCAGGTCACCCGGATTCAGCAAATACCAGAGTCCAAAATGATGCAGGTTTATACTGTTAATTTTCAGTTTATCGTTACAGTTGGTGTTATTCCATGTCGGAAGGGACGCAGCTACAGCCAGTGGGGTAACTAGAGACAGGCAGGCAGCTATGTGCAACAAAGGTAGGCGTGTTGTTTTCATATGCAGATCTGAAATATTGTCTTATATGCAAGAGGAGGAGTGATGGGGGTTCAGGCAAAAGCCAGGCTATGGATTGCATTGCTAAATGCTCCATCAGAGTGCAATGGTCGCCTGTCCTTTTTTTAAGTGATGATGTGGGTTTAGCCTGTGCTGTATGTATGTATGGGTGGCTGACTGCCACCCACCCAGAAAGTGTATGGGAGGCTGGTTGGCTGCCAGCCTTCCTTCCATTCCTATGAGTAATGTGAGTGCTCATGAAGGGGACATGGTTGGGTCCACCCCTTTCCCGGTTATCCCCTCTAGGCCTTTTGGCTTAGATCAAGTGTAAAAAAAGAAAGGATCTTGCGACAGATCGCATCCTGAGGCACGTTTTTTTTTGTGTGAATACTTGCACTTGGGTGACTTGTGAGCACATACTGATACATACGTTCCCTATCTGGGGACCATAAATTAAATGGATTTTTGAGAAAGGGAGCTGATTTGGAAGCTTGCTTCTGTCGCCCTATGCATTGACCCGATGTGGCAGTATCTTCGGGTAGTGAACAGTGCACCACCCCATTCCAGTGTTAAACAAGAAAGATTCTCATTTCATCCTCCGTGGGTGAGAATTTGAGTTTGAGAATTGGAGACCAAAATGATGAGTTGCACTGACTGGTTTATGAACGTCTATTCATTTAGCGTTTTAATGACCATGTTTGCACACTGATTGGTGTAAAAAAATAAAATAAAACTAAATAATAATAATCTAGCACACCTGTGCAGGTTTGACATGACATGACAGGTAGCTGTCTTGTGGGTGGTGCTGAATCCTGTTAAATGACATGAGGGTCTCATGCCTATACACAAGGGTGTGTCATTGCTGTTGCTTGACCATGCATTGGTTTCTGTGGTCAGTGAATGATAAAAACAAAATTTACCATCCATTGATGGATGGGAAATCCGCCATGAGGCATTTGTTTTTAGAAACTGCTGCTCACGACCAATGTTGCAATGGAGTGTCTCCATCTGCTGGTGGTATTGGAAAGGCATTAGTGCTATGACAGGGTCTGAAGAAGAAGAAGAAGAAGAAGAAGAAGAAGACGGAAAAAAATATATATAAAAAGAAAAAGAGAGAGAGAGAGAGAGACTGACTTAGTGAGCGAGTGAGTGAGAGAGTGAGAGTGAGTGAGAGTGAATGAGTGAGTGATTGAGTGAGTGAGTGAGTGAGTGAGAACAAATGAGTTAAAGCAAGTGAGTGAGAGAGATCGAATGAATGAAAGTCTGAATGACAGAAAGAAAAAAGGATGAAGAAAGAAGCATGAAGAAAAAAAAATGTATATGGAGTTGCTGACATGAGTGCAATCTACAAAGCCGTTGAGGCTGATCCTCATGGGAGGATTATTGCACCAGGACCCTTAGCACTTTTAAAATGCCATTCAATGCCACGGGCTAGATGTAAACTGCAGATGACCATGTTGTGGTAGTTACCATGGATACCCAAGTGATGTGTGAGCTAACACATAGGCCCAACAGATTCCAAGAAGGCCAGAATCACCAGCGGCACCACCATCGATTGTCAGGTCACCCGGATTCAGCAAATACCAGAGTCCAAAATGATGCAGGTTTATACTGTTAATTTTCAGTTTATCGTTACAGTTGGTGTTATTCCATGTCGGAAGGGACGCAGCTACAGCCAGTGGGGTAACTAGAGACAGGCAGGCAGCTATGTGCAACAAAGGTAGGCGTGTTGTTTTCATATGCAGATCTGAAATATTGTCTTATATGCAAGAGGAGGAGTGATGGGGGTTCAGGCAAAAGCCAGGCTATGGATTGCATTGCTAAATGCTCCATCAGAGTGCAATGGTCGCCTGTCCTTTTTTTAAGTGATGATGTGGGTTTAGCCTGTGCTGTATGTATGTATGGGTGGCTGACTGCCACCCACCCAGAAAGTGTATGGGAGGCTGGTTGGCTGCCAGCCTTCCTTCCATTCCTATGAGTAATGTGAGTGCTCATGAAGGGGACATGGTTGGGTCCACCCCTTTCCCGGTTATCCCCTCTAGGCCTTTTGGCTTAGATCAAGTGTAAAAAAAGAAAGGATCTTGCGACAGATCGCATCCTGAGGCACGTTTTTTTTTGTGTGAATACTTGCACTTGGGTGACTTGTGAGCACATACTGATACATATGTTCCCTATCTGGGGACCATAAATTAAATGGATTTTTGAGAAAGGGAGCTGATTTGGAAGCTTGCTTCTGTCGCCCTATGCATTGACCCGATGTGGCAGTATCTTCGGGTAGTGAACAGTGCACCACCCCATTCCAGTGTTAAACAAGAAAGATTCTCATTTAATCCTCCGTGGGTGAGAATTTGAGTTTGAGAATTGGAGACCAAAATGATGAGTTGCACTGACTGGTTTATGAACGTCTATTCATTTAGCGTTTTAATGACCATGTTTGCACACTGATTGGTGTAAAAAAATAAAATAAAACTAAATAATAATAATCTAGCACACCTGTGCAGGTTTGACATGACATGACAGGTAGCTGTCTTGTGGGTGGTGCTGAATCCTGTTAAATGACATGAGGGTCTCATGCCTATACACAAGGGTGTGTCATTGCTGTTGCTTGACCATGCATTGGTTTCTGTGGTAAGTGAATGATAAAAACAAAATTTACCATCCATTGATGGATGGGAAATCCGCCATGAGGCATTTGTTTTTAGAAACTGCTGCTCACAATCAATGTTGCAATGGAGTGTCTCCATCTGCTGGTGGTATTGGAAAGGCATTAGTGCTATGACAGGGTCTGAAGAAGAAGAAGAAGAAGACGGAAAAAAATATATATAAAAAGAAAAAGAGAGAGAGAGAGACTGACTTAGTGAGCGAGTGAGTGAGAGAGTGAGAGTGAGTGAGAGTGAATGAGTGAGTGAGTGATTGAGTGAGTGAGTGAGTGAGTGAGAACAAATGAGTTAAAGCAAGTGAGTGAGAGAGATCGAATGAATGAAAGTCTGAATGACAGAAAGAAAAAAGGATGAAGAAAGAAGCATGAAGAAAAAAAAGTGTATATGGAGTTGCTGACATGAGTGCAATCTACAAAGCCGTTGAGGCTGATCCTCATGGGAGGATTATTACACCAGGACCCTTAGCACTTTTAAAATGCCATTCAATGCCACGGGCTAGATGTAAACTGCAGATGACCATGTTGTGGTAGTTACCATGGATACCCAAGTGATGTGTGAGCTAACACATAGGCCCAACAGATTCCAAGAAGGCCAGAATCACCAGCGGCACCACCATCGATTGTCAGGTCACCCGGATTCAGCAAATACCAGAGTCCAAAATGATGCAGGTTTATACTGTTAATTTTCAGTTTATCGTTACAGTTGGTGTTATTCCATGTCGGAAGGGACGCAGCTACAGCCAGTGGGGTAACTAGAGACAGGCAGGCAGCTATGTGCAACAAAGGTAGGCGTGTTGTTTTCATATGCAGATCTGAAATATTGTCTTATATGCAAGAGGAGGAGTGATGGGGGTTCAGGCAAAAGCCAGGCTATGGATTGCATTGCTAAATGCTCCATCAGAGTGCAATGGTCGCCTGTCCTTTTTTTAAGTGATGATGTGGGTTTAGCCTGTGCTGTATGTATGTATGGGTGGCTGACTGCCACCCACCCAGAAAGTGTATGGGAGGCTGGTTGGCTGCCAGCCTTCCTTCCATTCCTATGAGTAATGTGAGTGCTCATGAAGGGGACATGGTTGGGTCCACCCCTTTCCCGGTTATCCCCTCTAGGCCTTTTGGCTTAGATCAAGTGTAAAAAAAGAAAGGATCTTGCGACAGATCGCATCCTGAGGCACGTTTTTTTTTGTGTGAATACTTGCACTTGGGTGACTTGTGAGCACATACTGATACATACGTTCCCTATCTGGGGACCATAAATTAAATGGATTTTTGAGAAAGGGAGCTGATTTGGAAGCTTGCTTCTGTCGCCCTATGCATTGACCTGATGTGGCAGTATCTTCGGGTAGTGAACAGTGCACCACCCCATTCCAGTGTTAAACAAGAAAGATTCTCATTTAATCCTCCGTGGGTGAGAATTTGAGTTTGAGAATTGGAGACCAAAATGATGAGTTGCACTGACTGGTTTATGAACGTCTATTCATTTAGCGTTTTAATGACCATGTTTGCACACTGATTGGTGTAAAAAAATAAAATAAAACTAAATAATAATAATCTAGCACACCTGTGCAGGTTTGACATGACATGACAGGTAGCTGTCTTGTGGGTGGTGCTGAATCCTGTTAAATGACATGAGGGTCTCATGCCTATACACAAGGGTGTGTCATTGCTGTTGCTTGACCATGCATTGGTTTCTGTGGTCAGTGAATGATAAAAACAAAATTTACCATCCATTGATGGATGGGAAATCCGCCATGAGGCATTTGTTTTTAGAAACTGCTGCTCACAACCAATGTTGCAATGGAGTGTCTCCATCTGCTGGTGGTATTGGAAAGGCATTAGTGCTATGACAGGGTCTGAAGAAGAAGAAGAAGAAGAAGACGGAAAAAAATATATATAAAAAGAAAAAGAGAGAGAGAGAGAGAGACTGACTTAGTGAGCGAGTGAGTGAGAGAGTGAGAGTGAGTGAGAGTGAATGAGTGAGTGAGTGATTGAGTGAGTGAGTGAGTGAGAACAAATGAGTTAAAGCAAGTGAGTGAGAGAGATCGAATGAATGAAAGTCTGAATGACAGAAAGAAAAAAGGATGAAGAAAGAAGCATGAAGAAAAAAAAATGTATATGGAGTTGCTGACATGAGTGCAATCTACAAAGCCGTTGAGGCTGATCCTCATGGGAGGATTATTGCACCAGGACCCTTAGCACTGTTAAAATGCCATTCAATGCCACGGGCTAGATGTAAACTGCAGATGACCATGTTGTGGTAGTTACCATGGATACCCAAGTGATGTGTGAGCTAACACATAGGCCCAACAGATTCCAAGAAGGCCAGAATCACCAGCGGCACCACCATCGATTGTCAGGTCACCCGGATTCAGCAAATACCAGAGTCCAAAATGATGCAGGTTTATACTGTTAATTTTCAGTTTATCGTTACAGTTGGTGTTATTCCATGTCGGAAGGGACGCAGCTACAGCCAGTGGGGTAACTAGAGACAGGCAGGCAGCTATGTGCAACAAAGGTAGGCGTGTTGTTTTCATATGCAGATCTGAAATATTGTCTTATATGCAAGAGGAGGAGTGATGGGGGTTCAGGCAAAAGCCAGGCTATGGATTGCATTGCTAAATGCTCCATCAGAGTGCAATGGTCGCCTGTCCTTTTTTTAAGTGATGATGTGGGTTTAGCCTGTGCTGTATGTATGTATGGGTGGCTGACTGCCACCCACCCAGAAAGTGTATGGGAGGCTGGTTGGCTGCCAGCCTTCCTTCCATTCCTATGAGTAATGTGAGTGCTCATGAAGGGGACATGGTTGGGTCCACCCCTTTCCCGGTTATCCCCTCTAGGCCTTTTGGCTTAGATCAAGTGTAAAAAAAGAAAGGATCTTGCGACAGATCGCATCCTGAGGCACGTTTTTTTTTTTTGTGTGAATACTTGCACTTGGGTGACTTGTGAGCACATACTGATACATACGTTCCCTATCTGGGGACCATAAATTAAATGGATTTTTGAGAAAGGGAGCTGATTTGGAAGCTTGCTTCTGTCGCCCTATGCATTGACCCGACGTGGCAGTATCTTCGGGTAGTGAACAGTGCACCACCCCATTCCAGTGTTAAACAAGAAAGATTCTCATTTAATCCTCCGTGGGTGAGAATTTGAGTTTGAGAATTGGAGACCAAAATGATGAGTTGCACTGACTGGTTTATGAACGTCTATTCATTTAGCGTTTTAATGACCATGTTTGCACACTGATTGGTGTAAAAAAATAAAATAAAACTAAATAATAATAATCTAGCACACCTGTGCAGGTTTGACATGACATGACAGGTAGCTGTCTTGTGGGTGGTGCTGAATCCTGTTAAATGACATGAGGGTCTCATGCCTATACACAAGGGTGTGTCATTGCTGTTGCTTGACCATGCATTGGTTTCTGTGGTCAGTGAATGATAAAAACAAAATTTACCATCCATTGATGGATGGGAAATCCGCCATGAGGCATTTGTTTTTAGAAACTGCTGCTCACAACCAATGTTGCAATGGAGTGTCTCCATCTGCTGGTGGTATTGGAAAGGCATTAGTGCTATGACAGGGTCTGAAGAAGAAGAAGAAGAAGAAGAAGAAGAAGAAGAAGACGGAAAAAAATATATATAAAAAGAAAAAGAGAGAGAGAGAGAGAGACTGACTTAGTGAGCGAGTGAGTGAGAGAGTGAGAGTGAGTGAGAGTGAATGAGTGAGTGAGTGATTGAGTGAGTGAGTGAGTGAGTGAGAACAAATGAGTTAAAGCAAGTGAGTGAGAGAGATCGAATGAATGAAAGTCTGAATGACAGAAAGAAAAAAGGATGAAGAAAGAAGCATGAAGAAAAAAAAATGTATATGGAGTTGCTGACATGAGTGCAATCTACAAAGCCGTTGAGGCTGATCCTCATGGGAGGATTATTGCACCAGGACCCTTAGCACTTTTAAAATGCCATTCAATGCCACGGGCTAGATGTAAACTGCAGATGACCATGTTGTGGTAGTTACCATGGATACCCAAGTGATGTGTGAGCTAACACATAGGCCCAACAGATTCCAAGAAGGCCAGAATCACCAGCGGCACCACCATCGATTGTCAGGTCACCCGGATTCAGCAAATACCAGAGTCCAAAATGATGCAGGTTTATACTGTTAATTTTCAGTTTATCGTTACAGTTGGTGTTATTCCATGTCGGAAGGGACGCAGCTACAGCCAGTGGGGTAACTAGAGACAGGCAGGCAGCTATGTGCAACAAGGGTAGGCGTGTTGTTTTCATATGCAGATCTGAAATATTGTCTTATATGCAAGAGGAGGAGTGATGGGGGTTCAGGCAAAAGCCAGGCTATGGATTGCATTGCTAAATGCTCCATCAGAGTGCAATGGTCGCCTGTCCTTTTTTTAAGTGATGATGTGGGTTTAGCCTGTGCTGTATGTATGTATGGGTGGCTGACTGCCACCCACCCAGAAAGTGTATGGGAGGCTGGTTGGCTGCCAGCCTTCCTTCCATTCCTATGAGTAATGTGAGTGCTCATGAAGGGGACATGGTTGGGTCCACCCCTTTCCCGGTTATCCCCTCTAGGCCTTTTGGCTTAGATCAAGTGTAAAAAAAGAAAGGATCTTGCGACAGATCGCATCCTGAGGCACGTTTTTTTTTGTGTGAATACTTGCGCTTGGGTGACTTGTGAGCACATACTGATACATACGTTCCCTATCTGGGGACCATAAATTAAATGGATTTTTGAGAAAGGGAGCTGATTTGGAAGCTTGCTTCTGTCGCCCTATGCATTGACCCGATGTGGCAGTATCTTCGGGTAGTGAACAGTGCACCACCCCATTCCAGTGTTAAACAAGAAAGATTCTCATTTAATCCTCCGTGGGTGAGAATTTGAGTTTGAGAATTGGAGACCAAAATGATGAGTTGCACTGACTGGTTTATGAACGTCTATTCATTTAGCGTTTTAATGACCATGTTTGCACACTGATTGGTGTAAAAAAATTAAATAAAACTAAATAATAATAATCTAGCACACCTGTGCAGGTTTGACATGACATGACAGGTAGCTGTCTTGTGGGTGGTGCTGAATCCTGTTAAATGACATGAGGGTCTCATGCCTATACACAAGGGTGTGTCATTGCTGTTGCTTGACCATGCATTGGTTTCTGTGGTCAGTGAATGATAAAAACAAAATTTACCATCCATTGATGGATGGGAAATCCGCCATGAGGCATTTGTTTTTAGAAACTGCTGCTCACAACCAATGTTGCAATGGAGTGTCTCCATCTGCTGGTGGTATTGGAAAGGCATTAGTGCTATGACAGGGTCTGAAGAAGAAGAAGAAGAAGAAGACGGAAAAAAATATATATAAAAAGAAAAAGAGAGAGAGAGAGAGAGACTGACTTAGTGAGCGAGTGAGTGAGAGAGTGAGAGTGAGTGAGAGTGAATGAGTGAGTGAGTGATTGAGTGAGTGAGTGAGTGAGAACAAATGAGTTAAAGCAAGTGAGTGAGAGAGATCGAATGAATGAAAGTCTTAATGACAGAAAGAAAAAAGGATGAAGAAAGAAGCATGAAGAAAAAAAAATGTATATGGAGTTGCTGACATGAGTGCAATCTACAAAGCCGTTGAGGCTGATCCTCATGGGAGGATTATTGCACCAGGACCCTTAGCACTTTTAAAATGCCATTCAATGCCACGGGCTAGATGTAAACTGCAGATGACCATGTTGTGGTAGTTACCATGGATACCCAAGTGATATGTGAGCTAACACATAGGCCCAACAGATTCCAAGAAGGCCAGAATCACCAGCGGCACCACCATCGATTGTCAGGTCACCCGGATTCAGCAAATACCAGAGTCCAAAATGATGCAGGTTTATACTGTTAATTTTCAGTTTATCGTTACAGTTGGTGTTATTCCATGTCGGAAGGGACGCAGCTACAGCCAGTGGGGTAACTAGAGACAGGCAGGCAGCTATGTGCAACAAAGGTAGGCGTGTTGTTTTCATATGCAGATCTGAAATATTGTCTTATATGCAAGAGGAGGAGTGATGGGGGTTCAGGCAAAAGCCAGGCTATGGATTGCATTGCTAAATGCTCCATCAGAGTGCAATGGTCGCCTGTCCTTTTTTTAAGTGATGATGTGGGTTTAGCCTGTGCTGTATGTATGTATGGGTGGCTGACTGCCACCCACCCAGAAAGTGTATGGGAGGCTGGTTGGCTGCCAGCCTTCCTTCCATTCCTATGAGTAATGTGAGTGCTCATGAAGGGGACATGGTTGGGTCCACCCCTTTCCCGGTTATCCCCTCTAGGCCTTTTGGCTTAGATCAAGTGTAAAAAAAGAAAAGATCTTGCGACAGATCGCATCCTGAGGCACGTTTTTTTTTGTGTGAATACTTGCACTTGGGTGACTTGTGAGCACATACTGATACATACGTTCCCTATCTGGGGACCATAAATTAAATGGATTTTTGAGAAAGGGAGCTGATTTGGAAGCTTGCTTCTGTCGCCCTATGCATTGACCCGATGTGGCAGTATCTTCGGGTAGTGAACAGTGCACCACCCCATTCCAGTGTTAAACAAGAAAGGTTCTCATTTAATCCTCCGTGGGTGAGAATTTGAGTTTGAGAATTGGAGACCAAAATGATGAGTTGCACTGACTGGTTTATGAACGTCTATTCATTTACCGTTTTAATGACCATGTTTGCACACTGATTGGTGTAAAAAAATAAAATAAAACTAAATAATAATAATCTAGCACACCTGTGCAGGTTTGACATGACATGACAGGTAGCTGTCTTGTGGGTGGTGCTGAATCCTGTTAAATGACATGAGGGTCTCATGCCTATACACAAGGGTGTGTCATTGCTGTTGCTTGACCATGCATTGGTTTCTGTGGTCAGTGAATGATAAAAACAAAATTTACCATCCATTGATGGATGGGAAATCCGCCATGAGGCATTTGTTTTTAGAAACTGCTGCTCACAACCAATGTTGCAATGGAGTGTCTCCATCTGCTGGTGGTATTGGAAAGGCATTAGTGCTATGACAGGGTCTGAAGAAGAAGAAGAAGAAGAAGACGGAAAAAAATATATATAAAAAGAAAAAGAGAGAGAGAGACTGACTTAGTGAGCGAGTGAGTGAGAGAGTGAGAGTGAGTGAGAGTGAATGAGTGAGTGAGTGATTGAGTGAGTGAGTGAGTGAGAACAAATGAGTTAAAGCAAGTGAGTGAGAGAGATCGAATGAATGAAAGTCTGAATGACAGAAAGAAAAAAGGATGAAGAAAGAAGCATGAAGAAAAAAAAATGTATATGGAGTTGCTGACATGAGTGCAATCTACAAAGCCGTTGAGGCTGATCCTCATGGGAGGATTATTGCACCAGGACCCTTAGCACTTTTAAAATGCCATTCAATGCCACGGGCTAGATGTAAACTGCAGATGACCATGTTGTGGTAGTTACCATGGATACCCAAGTGATGTGTGAGCTAACACATAGGCCCAACAGATTCCAAGAAGGCCAGAATCACCAGCGGCACCACCATCGATTGTCAGGTCACCCGGATTCAGCAAATACCAGAGTCCAAAATGATGCAGGTTTATACTGTTAATTTTCAGTTTATCGTTACAGTTGGTGTTATTCCATGTCGGAAGGGACGCAGCTACAGCCAGTGGGGTAACTAGAGACAGGCAGGCAGCTATGTGCAACAAAGGTAGGTGTGTTGTTTTCATATGCAGATCTGAAATATTGTCTTATATGCAAGAGGAGGAGTGATGGGGGTTCAGGCAAAAGCCAGGCTATGGATTGCATTGCTAAATGCTCCATCAGAGTGCAATGGTCGCCTGTCCTTTTTTTAAGTGATGATGTGGGTTTAGCCTGTGCTGTATGTATGTATGGGTGGCTGACTGCCACCCACCCAGAAAGTGTATGGGAGGCTGGTTGGCTGCCAGCCTTCCTTCCATTCCTATGAGTAATGTGAGTGCTCATGAAGGGGACATGGTTGGGTCCACCCCTTTCCCGGTTATCCCCTCTAGGCCTTTTGGCTTAGATCAAGTGTAAAAAAAGAAAGGATCTTGCGACAGATCGCATCCTGAGGCACGTTTTTTTTTGTGTGAATACTTGCACTTGGGTGACTTGTGAGCACATACTGATACATACGTTCCCTATCTGGGGACCATAAATTAAATGGATTTTTGAGAAAGGGAGCTGATTTGGAAGCTTGCTTCTGTCGCCCTATGCATTGACCCGATGTGGCAGTATCTTCGGGTAGTGAACAGTGCACCACCCCATTCCAGTGTTAAACAAGAAAGATTCTCATTTAATCCTCCGTGGGTGAGAATTTGAGTTTGAGAATTGGAGACCAAAATGATGAGTTGCACTGACTGGTTTATGAACGTCTATTCATTTAGCGTTTTAATGACCATGTTTGCACACTGATTGGTGTAAAAAAATAAAATAAAACTAAATAATAATAATCTAGCACACCTGTGCAGGTTTGACATGACATGACAGGTAGCTGTCTTGTGGGTGGTGCTGAATCCTGTTAAATGACATGAGGGTCTCATGCCTATACACAAGGGTGTGTCATTGCTGTTGCTTGACCATGCATTGGTTTCTGTGGTCAGTGAATGATAAAAACAAAATTTACCATCCATTGATGGATGGGAAATCCGCCATAAGGCATTTGTTTTTAGAAACTGCTGCTCACAACCAATGTTGCAATGGAGTGTCTCCATCTGCTGGTGGTATTGGAAAGGCATTAGTGCTATGACAGGGTCTGAAGAAGAAGAAGAAGAAGAAGACGGAAAAAAATATATATAAAAAGAAAAAGAGAGAGAGAGAGAGAGAGACTGACTTAGTGAGCGAGTGAGAGAGAGAGTGAGAGTGAGTGAGAGTGAATGAGTGAGTGAGTGATTGAGTGAGTGAGTGAGTGAGTGAGAACAAATGAGTTAAAGCAAGTGAGTGAGAGAGATCGAATGAATGAAAGTCTGAATGAAAGAAAGAAAAAAGGATGAAGAAAGAAGCATGAAGAAAAAAAATGTATATGGAGTTGCTGACATGAGTGCAATCTACAAAGCCGTTGAGGCTGATCCTCATGGGAGGATTATTGCACCAGGACCCTTAGCACTTTTAAAATGCCATTCAATGCCACGAGCTAGATGTAAACTGCAGATGACCATGTTGTGGTAGTTACCATGGATACCCAAGTGATGTGTGAGCTAACACATAGGCCCAACAGATTCCAAGAAGGCCAGAATCACCAGCGGCACCACCATCGATTGTCAGGTCACCCGGATTCAGCAAATACCAGAGTCCAAAATGATGCAGGTTTATACTGTTAATTTTCAGTTTATCGTTACAGTTGGTGTTATTCCATGTCGGAAGGGACGCAGCTACAGCCAGTGGGGTAACTAGAGACAGGCAGGCAGCTATGTGCAACAAAGGTAGGCGTGTTGTTTTCATATGCAGATCTGAAATATTGTCTTATATGCAAGAGGAGGAGTGATGGGGGTTCAGGCAAAAGCCAGGCTATGGATTGCATTGCTAAATGCTCCATCAGAGTGCAATGGTCGCCTGTCCTTTTTTTAAGTGATGATGTGGGTTTAGCCTGTGCTGTATGTATGTATGGGTGGCTGACTGCCACCCACCCAGAAAGTGTATGGGAGGCTGGTTGGCTGCCAGCCTTCCTTCCATTCCTATGAGTAATGTGAGTGCTCATGAAGGGGACATGGTTGGGTCCACCCCTTTCCCGGTTATCCCCTCTAGGCCTTTTGGCTTAGATCAAGTGTAAAAAAAGAAAGGATCTTGCGACAGATCGCATCCTGAGGCACGTTTTTTTTTGTGTGAATACTTGCACTTGGGTGACTTGTGAGCACATACTGATACATACGTTCCCTATCTGGGGACCATAAATTAAATGGATTTTTGAGAAAGGGAGCTGATTTGGAAGCTTGCTTCTGTCGCCCTATGCATTGACCCGATGTGGCAGTATCTTCGGGTAGTGAACAGTGCACCACCCCATTCCAGTGTTAAACAAGAAAGATTCTCATTTAATCCTCCGTGGGTGAGAATTTGAGTTTGAGAATTGGAGACCAAAATGATGAGTTGCACTGACTGGTTTATGAACGTCTATTCATTTAGCGTTTTAATGACCATGTTTGCACACTGATTGGTGTAAAAAAATAAAATAAAACTAAATAATAATAATCTAGCACACCTGTGCAGGTTTGACATGACATGACAGGTAGCTGTCTTGTGGGTGGTGCTGAATCCTGTTAAATGACATGAGGGTCTCATGCCTATACACAAGGGTGTGTCATTGCTGTTGCTTGACCATGCATTGGTTTCTGTGGTCAGTGAATGATAAAAACACAATTTACCATCCATTGATGGATGGGAAATCCGCCATGAGGCATTTGTTTTTAGAAACTGCTGCTCACAACCAATGTTGCAATGGAGTGTCTCCATCTGCTGGTGGTATTGGAAAGGCATTAGTGCTATGACAGGGTCTGAAGAAGAAGAAGAAGAAGACGGAAAAAAATATATATAAAAAGAAAAAGAGAGAGAGAGAGAGAGAGAGAGACTGACTTAGTGAGCGAGTGAGTGAGAGAGTGAGAGTGAGTGAGAGTGAATGAGTGAGTGAGTGATTGAGTGAGTGAGTGAGTGAGAACAAATGAGTTAAAGCAAGTGAGTGAGAGAGATCGAATGAATGAAAGTCTGAATGACAGAAAGAAAAAAGGATGAAGAAAGAAGCATGAAGAAAAAAAAATGTATATGGAGTTGCTGACATGAGTGCAATCTACAAAGCCGTTGAGGCTGATCCTCATGGGAGGATTATTGCACCAGGACCCTTAGCACTTTTAAAATGCCATTCAATGCCACGGGCTAGATGTAAACTGCAGATGACCATGTTGTGGTAGTTACCATGGATACCCAAGTGATGTGTGAGCTAACACATAGGCCCAACAGATTCCAAGAAGGCCAGAATCACCAGCGGCACCACCATCGATTGTCAGGTCACCCGGATTCAGCAAATACCAGAGTCCAAAATGATGCAGGTTTATACTGTTAATTTTCAGTTTATCGTTACAGTTGGTGTTATTCCATGTCGGAAGGGACGCAGCTACAGCCAGTGGGGTAACTAGAGACAGGCAGGCAGCTATGTGCAACAAAGGTAGGCGTGTTGTTTTCATATGCAGATCTGAAATATTGTCTTATATGCAAGAGGAGGAGTGATGGGGGTTCAGGCAAAAGCCAGGCTATGTATTGCATTGCTAAATGCTCCATCAGAGTGCAATGGTCGCCTGTCCTTTTTTTAAGTGATGATGTGGGTTTAGCCTGTGCTGTATGTATGTATGGGTGGCTGACTGCCACCCACCCAGAAAGTGTATGGGAGGCTGGTTGGCTGCCAGCCTTCCTTCCATTCCTATGAGTAATGTGAGTGCTCATGAAGGGGACATGGTTGGGTCCACCCCTTTCCCGGTTATCCCCTCTAGGCCTTTTGGCTTAGATCAAGTGTAAAAAAAGAAAGGATCTTGCGACAGATCGCATCCTGAGGCACGTTTTTTTTTTTGTGTGAATACTTGCACTTGGGTGACTTGTGAGCACATACTGATACATACGTTCCCTATCTGGGGACCATAAATTAAATGGATTTTTGAGAAAGGGAGCTGATTTGGAAGCTTGCTTCTGTCGCCCTATGCATTGACCCGATGTGGCAGTATCTTCGGGTAGTGAACAGTGCACCACCCCATTCCAGTGTTAAACAAGAAAGATTCTCATTTAATCCTCCGTGGGTGAGAATTTGAGTTTGAGAATTGGAGACCAAAATGATGAGTTGCACTGACTGGTTTATGAACGTCTATTCATTTAGCGTTTTAATGACCATGTTTGCACACTGATTGGTGTAAAAAAATAAAATAAAACTAAATAATAATAATCTAGCACACCTGTGCAGGTTTGACATGACATGACAGGTAGCTGTCTTGTGGGTGGTGCTGAATCCTGTTAAATGACATGAGGGTCTCATGCCTATACACAAGGGTGTGTCATTGCTGTTGCTTGACCATGCATTGGTTTCTGTGGTCAGTGAATGATAAAAACAAAATTTACCATCCATTGATGGATGGGAAATCCGCCATGAGGCATTTGTTTTTAGAAACTGCTGCTCACAACCAATGTTGCAATGGAGTGTCTCCATCTGCTGGTGGTATTGGAAAGGCATTAGTGCTATGACAGGGTCTGAAGAAGAAGAAGAAGACGGAAAAAAATATATATAAAAAGAAAAAGAGAGAGAGAGAGAGAGACTGACTTAGTGAGCGAGTGAGTGAGAGAGTGAGAGTGAGTGAGAGTGAATGAGTGAGTGAGTGATTGAGTGAGTGAGTGAGTGAGTGAGAACAAATGAGTTAAAGCAAGTGAGTGAGAGAGATCGAATGAATGAAAGTCTGAATGACAGAAAGAAAAAAGGATGAAGAAAGAAGCATGAAGAAAAAAAAATGTATATGGAGTTGCTGACATGAGTGCAATCTACAAAGCCGTTGAGGCTGATCCTCATGGGAGGATTATTGCACCAGGACCCTTAGCACTTTTAAAATGCCATTCAATGCCACGGGCTAGATGTAAACTGCAGATGACCATGTTGTGGTAGTTACCATGGATACCCAAGTGATGTGTGAGCTAACACATAGGCCCAACAGATTCCAAGAAGGCCAGAATCACCAGCGGCACCACCATCGATTGTCAGGTCACCCGGATTCAGCAAATACCAGAGTCCAAAATGATGCAGGTTTATACTGTTAATTTTCAGTTTATCGTTACAGTTGGTGTTATTCCATGTCGGAAGGGACGCAGCTACAGCCAGTGGGGTAACTAGAGACAGGCAGGCAGCTATGTGCAACAAAGGTAGGCGTGTTGTTTTCATATGCAGATCTGAAATATTGTCTTATATGCAAGAGGAGGAGTGATGGGGGTTCAGGCAAAAGCCAGGCTATGGATTGCATTGCTAAATGCTCCATCAGAGTGCAATGGTCGCCTGTCCTTTTTTTAAGTGATGATGTGGGTTTAGCCTGTGCTGTATGTATGTATGGGTGGCTGACTGCCACCCACCCAGAAAGTGTATGGGAGGCTGGTTGGCTGCCAGCCTTCCTTCCATTCCTATGAGTAATGTGAGTGCTCATGAAGGGGACATGGTTGGGTCCACCCCTTTCCCGGTTATCCCCTCTAGGCCTTTTGGCTTAGATCAAGTGTAAAAAAAGAAAGGATCTTGCGACAGATCGCATCCTGAGGCACGTTTTTTTTTTTGTGTGAATACTTGCACTTGGGTGACTTGTGAGCACATACTGATACATACGTTCCCTATCTGGGGACCATAAATTAAATGGATTTTTGAGAAAGGGAGCTGATTTGGAAGCTTGCTTCTGTCGCCCTATGCATTGACCCGATGTGGCAGTATCTTCGGGTAGTGAACAGTGCACCACCCCATTCCAGTGTTAAACAAGAAAGATTCTCATTTAATCCTCCGTGGGTGAGAATTTGAGTTTGAGAATTGGAGACCAAAATGATGAGTTGCACTGACTGGTTTATAAACGTCTATTCATTTAGCGTTTTAATGACCATGTTTGCACACTGATTGGTGTAAAAAAATAAAATAAAACTAAATAATAATAATCTAGCACACCTGTGCAGGTTTGACATGACATGACAGGTAGCTGTCTTGTGGGTGGTGCTGAATCCTGTTAAATGACATGAGGGTCTCATGCCTATACACAAGGGTGTGTCATTGCTGTTGCTTGACCATGCATTGGTTTCTGTGGTCAGTGAATGATAAAAACAAAATTTACCATTCATTGATGGATGGGAAATCCGCCATGAGGCATTTGTTTTTAGAAACTGCTGCTCACAACCAATGTTGCAATGGAGTGTCTCCATCTGCTGGTGGTATTGGAAAGGCATTAGTGCTATGACAGGGTCTGAAGAAGAAGAAGAAGAAGACGGAAAAAAATATATATAAAAAGAAAAAGAGAGAGAGAGAGAGAGACTGACTTAGTGAGCGAGTGAGTGAGAGAGTGAGAGTGAGTGAGAGTGAATGAGTGAGTGAGTGATTGAGTGAGTGAGTGAGTGAGAACAAATGAGTTAAAGCAAGTGAGTGAGAGAGATCGAATGAATGAAAGTCTGAATGACAGAAAGAAAAAAGGATGAAGAAAGAAGCATGAAGAAAAAAAAATGTATATGGAGTTGCTGACATGAGTGCAATCTACAAAGCCGTTGAGGCTGATCCTCATGGGAGGATTATTGCACCAGGACCCTTAGCACTTTTAAAATGCCATTCAATGCCACGGGCTAGATGTAAACTGCAGATGACCATGTTGTGGTAGTTACCATGGATACCCAAGTGATGTGTGAGCTAACACATAGGCCCAAGAGATTCCAAGAAGGCCAGAATCACCAGCGGCACCACCATCGATTGTCAGGTCACCCGGATTCAGCAAATACCAGAGTCCAAAATGATGCAGGTTTATACTGTTAATTTTCAGTTTATCGTTACAGTTGGTGTTATTCCATGTCGGAAGGGACGCAGCTACAGCCAGTGGGGTAACTAGAGACAGGCAGGCAGCTATGTGCAACAAAGGTAGGCGTGTTGTTTTCATATGCAGATCTGAAATATTGTCTTATATGCAAGAGGAGGAGTGATGGGGGTTCAGGCAAAAGCCAGGCTATGGATTGCATTGCTAAATGCTCCATCAGAGTGCAATGGTCGTCTGTCCTTTTTTTAAGTGATGATGTGGGTTTAGCCTGTGCTGTATGTATGTATGGGTGGCTGACTGCCACCCACCCAGAAAGTGTATGGGAGGCTGGTTGGCTGCCAGCCTTCCTTCCATTCCTATGAGTAATGTGAGTGCTCATGAAGGGGACATGGTTGGGTCCACCCCTTTCCCGGTTATCCCCTCTAGGCCTTTTGGCTTAGATCAAGTGTAAAAAAAGAAAGGATCTTGCGACAGATCGCATCCTGAGGCACGTTTTTTTTTGTGTGAATACTTGCACTTGGGTGACTTGTGAGCACATACTGATACATACGTTCCCTATCTGGGGACCATAAATTAAATGGATTTTTGAGAAAGGGAGCTGATTTGGAAGCTTGCTTCTGTCGCCCTATGCATTGACCCGATGTGGCAGTATCTTCGGGTAGTGAACAGTGCACCACCCCATTCCAGTGTTAAACAAGAAAGATTCTCATTTAATCCTCCGTGGGTGAGAATTTGAGTTTGAGAATTGGAGACCAAAATGATGAGTTGCACTGACTGGTTTATGAACGTCTATTCATTTAGCGTTTTAATGACCATGTTTGCACACTGATTGGTGTAAAAAAATAAAATAAAACTAAATAATAATAATCTAGCACACCTGTGCAGGTTTGACATGACATGACAGGTAGCTGTCTTGTGGGTGGTGCTGAATCCTGTTAAATGACATGAGGGTCTCATGCCTATACACAAGGGTGTGTCATTGCTGTTGCTTGACCATGCATTGGTTTCTGTGGTCAGTGAATGATAAAAACAAAATTTACCATCCATTGATGGATGGGAAATCCGCCATGAGGCATTTGTTTTTAGAAACTGCTGCTCACAACCAATGTTGCAATGGAGTGTCTCCATCTGCTGGTGGTATTGGAAAGGCATTAGTGCTATGACAGGGTCTGAAGAAGAAGAAGAAGAAGACGGAAAAAAATATATATAAAAAGAAAAAGAGAGAGAGAGAGACTGACTTAGTGAGCGAGTGAGTGAGAGAGTGAGAGTGAGTGAGAGTGAATGAGTGAGTGAGTGATTGAGTGAGTGAGTGAGTGAGTGAGTGAGAACAAATGAGTTAAAGCAAGTGAGTGAGAGAGATCGAATGAATGAAAGTCTGAATGACAGAAAGAAAAAAGGATGAAGAAAGAAGCATGAAGAAAAAAAAATGTATATGGAGTTGCTGACATGAGTGCAATCTACAAAGCCGTTGAGGCTGATCCTCATGGGAGGATTATTGCACCAGGACCCTTAGCACTTTTAAAATGCCATTCAATGCCACGGGCTAGATGTAAACTGCAGATGACCATGTTGTGGTAGTTACCATGGATACCCAAGTGATGTGTGAGCTAACACATAGGCCCAACAGATTCCAAGAAGGCCAGAATCACCAGCGGCACCACCATCGATTGTCAGGTCACCCGGATTCAGCAAATACCAGAGTCCAAAATGATGCAGGTTTATACTGTTAATTTTCAGTTTATCGTTACAGTTGGTGTTATTCCATGTCGGAAGGGACGCAGCTACAGCCAGTGGGGTAACTAGAGACAGGCAGGCAGCTATGTGCAACAAAGGTAGGCGTGTTGTTTTCATATGCAGATCTGAAATATTGTCTTATATGCAAGAGGAGGAGTGATGGGGGTTCAGGCAAAAGCCAGGCTATGGATTGCATTGCTAAATGCTCCATCAGAGTGCAATGGTCGCCTGTCCTTTTTTTAAGTGATGATGTGGGTTTAGCCTGTGCTGTATGTATGTATGGGTGGCTGACTGCCACCCACCCAGAAAGTGTATGGGAGGCTGGTTGGCTGCCAGCCTTCCTTCCATTCCTATGAGTAATGTGAGTGCTCATGAAGGGGACATGGTTGGGTCCACCCCTTTCCCGGTTATCCCCTCTAGGCCTTTTGGCTTAGATCAAGTGTAAAAAAAGAAAGGATCTTGCGACAGATCGCATCCTGAGGCACGTTTTTTTTTTGTGTGAATACTTGCACTTGGGTGACTTGTGAGCACATACTGATACATACGTTCCCTATCTGGGGACCATAAATTAAATGGATTTTTGAGAAAGGGAGCTGATTTGGAAGATTGCTTCTGTCGCCCTATGCATTGACCCGATGTGGCAGTATCTTCTGGTAGTGAACAGTGCACCACCCCATTCCAGTGTTAAACAAGAAAGATTCTCATTTAATCCTCCGTGGGTGAGAATTTGAGTTTGAGAATTGGAGACCAAAATGATGAGTTGTACTGACTGGTTTATGAACGTCTATTCATTTAGCGTTTTAATGACCATGTTTGCACACTGATTGGTGTAAAAAAATAAAATAAAACTAAATAATAATAATCTAGCACACCTGTGCAGGTTTGACATGACATGACAGGTAGCTGTCTTGTGGGTGGTGCTGAATCCTGTTAAATGACATGAGGGTCTCATGCCTATACACAAGGGTGTGTCATTGCTGTTGCTTGACCATGCATTGGTTTCTGTGGTCAGTGAATGATAAAAACAAAATTTACCATCCATTGATGGATGGGAAATCCGCCATGAGGCATTTGTTTTTAGAAACTGCTGCTCACAACCAATGTTGCAATGGAGTGTCTCCATCTGCTGGTGGTATTGGAAAGGCATTAGTGCTATGACAGGGTCTGAAGAAGAAGAAGAAGAAGAAGAAGATGGAAAAAAATATATATAAAAAGAAAAAGAGAGAGAGAGAGAGAGAGACTGACTTAGTGAGCGAGTGAGTGAGAGAGTGAGAGTGAGTGAGAGTGAATGAGTGAGTGAGTGATTGAGTGAGTGAGTGAGTGAGAACAAATGAGTTAAAGCAAGTGAGTGAGAGAGATCGAATGAATGAAAGTCTGAATGACAGAAAGAAAAAAGGATGAAGAAAGAAGCATGAAGAAAAAAAAATGTATATGGAGTTGCTGACATGAGTGCAATCTACAAAGCCGTTGAGGCTGATCCTCATGGGAGGATTATTGCACCAGGACCCTTAGCACTTTTAAAATGCCATTCAATGCCACGGGCTAGATGTAAACTGCAGATGACCATGTTGTGGTAGTTACCATGGATACCCAAGTGATGTGTGAGCTAACACATAGGCCCAATAGATTCCAAGAAGGCCAGAATCACCAGCGGCACCACCATCGATTGTCAGGTCACCCGGATTCAGCAAATACCAGAGTCCAAAATGATGCAGGTTTATACTGTTAATTTTCAGTTTATCGTTACAGTTGGTGTTATTCCATGTCGGAAGGGACGCAGCTACAGCCAGTGGGGTAACTAGAGACAGGCAGGCAGCTATGTGCAACAAAGGTAGGCGTGTTGTTTTCATATGCAGATCTGAAATATTGTCTTATATGCAAGAGGAGGAGTGATGGGGGTTCAGGCAAAAGCCAGGCTATGGATTGCATTGCTAAATGCTCCATCAGAGTGCAATGGTCGCCTGTCCTTTTTTTAAGTGATGATGTGGGTTTAGCCTGTGCTGTATGTATGTATGGGTGGCTGACTGCCACCCACCCAGAAAGTGTATGGGAGGCTGGTTGGCTGCCAGCCTTCCTTCCATTCCTATGAGTAATGTGAGTGCTCATGAAGGGGACATGGTTGGGTCCACCCCTTTCCCGGTTATCCCCTCTAGGCCTTTTGGCTTAGATCAAGTGTAAAAAAAGAAAGGATCTTGCGACAGATCGCATCCTGAGGCACGTTTTTTTTTGTGTGAATACTTGCACTTGGGTGACTTGTGAGCACATACTGATACATACGTTCCCTATCTGGGGACCATAAATTAAATGGATTTTTGAGAAAGGGAGCTGATTTGGAAGCTTGCTTCTGTCGCCCTATGCATTGACCCGATGTGGCAGTATCTTCGGGTAGTGAACAGTGCACCACCCCATTCCAGTGTTAAACAAGAAAGATTCTCATTTAATCCTCCGTGGGTGAGAATTTGAGTTTGAGAATTGGAGACCAAAATGATGAGTTGCACTGACTGGTTTATGAACGTCTATTCATTTAGCGTTTTAATGACCATGTTTGCACACTGATTGGTGTAAAAAAATAAAATAAAACTAAATAATAATAATCTAGCACACCTGTGCAGGTTTGACATGACATGACAGGTAGCTGTCTTGTGGGTGGTGCTGAATCCTGTTAAATGACATGAGGGTCTCATGCCTATACACAAGGGTGTGTCATTGCTGTTGCTTGACCATGCATTGGTTTCTGTGGTCAGTGAATGATAAAAACAAAATTTACCATCCATTGATGGATGGGAAATCCGCCATGAGGCATTTGTTTTTAGAAACTGCTGCTCACAACCAATGTTGCAATGGAGTGTCTCCATCTGCTGGTGGTATTGGAAAGGCATTAGTGCTATGACAGGGTCTGAAGAAGAAGAAGAAGAAGAAGAAGAAGAAGACGGAAAAAAATATATATAAAAAGAAAAAGAGAGAGAGAGAGAGAGAGACTGACTTAGTGAGCGAGTGAGTGAGAGAGTGAGAGTGAGTGAGAGTGAATGAGTGAGTGAGTGATTGAGTGAGTGAGTGAGTGAGAACAAATGAGTTAAAGCAAGTGAGTGAGAGAGATCGAATGAATGAAAGTCTGAATGACAGAAAGAAAAAAGGATGAAGAAAGAAAAATGTATATGGAGTTGCTGACATGAGTGCAATCTACAAAGCCGTTGAGGCTGATCCTCATGGGAGGATTATTGCACCAGGACCCTTAGCACTTTTAAAATGCCATTCAATGCCACGGGCTAGATGTAAACTGCAGATGACCATGTTGTGGTAGTTACCATGGATACCCAAGTGATGTGTGAGCTAACACATAGGCCCAACAGATTCCAAGAAGGCCAGAATCACCAGCGGCACCACCATCGATTGTCAGGTCACCCGGATTCAGCAAATACCAGAGTCCAAAATGATGCAGGTTTATACTGTTAATTTTCAGTTTATCGTTACAGTTGGTGTTATTCCATGTCGGAAGGGACGCAGCTACAGCCAGTGGGGTAACTAGAGACAGGCAGGCAGCTATGTGCAACAAAGGTAGGCGTGTTGTTTTCATATGCAGATCTGAAATATTGTCTTATATGCAAGAGGAGGAGTGATGGGGGTTCAGGCAAAAGCCAGGCTATGGATTGCATTGCTAAATGCTCCATCAGAGTGCAATGGTCGCCTGTCCTTTTTTTAAGTGATGATGTGGGTTTAGCCTGTGCTGTATGTATGTATGGGTGGCTGACTGCCACCCACCCAGAAAGTGTATGGGAGGCTGGTTGGCTGCCAGCCTTCCTTCCATTCCTATGAGTAATGTGAGTGCTCATGAAGGGGACATGGTTGGGTCCACCCCTTTCCCGGTTATCCCCTCTAGGCCTTTTGGCTTAGATCAAGTGTAAAAAAAGAAAGGATCTTGCGACAGATCGCATCCTGAGGCACGTTTTTTTTTTGTGTGAATACTTGCACTTGGGTGACTTGTGAGCACATACTGATACATACGTTCCCTATCTGGGGACCATAAATTAAATGGATTTTTGAGAAAGGGAGCTGATTTGGAAGCTTGCTTCTGTCGCCCTATGCATTGACCCGATGTGGCAGTATCTTCGGGTAGTGAACAGTGCACCACCCCATTCCAGTGTTAAACAAGAAAGATTCTCATTTAATCCTCCGTGGGTGAGAATTTGAGTTTGAGAATTGGAGACCAAAATGATGAGTTGCACTGACTGGTTTATGAACGTCTATTCATTTAGCGTTTTAATGACCATGTTTGCACACTGATTGGTGTAAAAAAATAAAATAAAACTAAATAATAATAATCTAGCACACCTGTGCAGGTTTGACATGACATGACAGGTAGCTGTCTTGTGGGTGGTGCTGAATCCTGTTAAATGACATGAGGGTCTCATGCCTATACACAAGGGTGTGTCATTGCTGTTGCTTGACCATGCATTGGTTTCTGTGGTCAGTGAATGATAAAAACAAAATTTACCATCCATTGATGGATGGGAAATCCGCCATGAGGCATTTGTTTTTAGAAACTGCTGCTCACAACCAATGTTGCAATGGAGTGTCTCCATCTGCTGGTGGTATTGGAAAGGCATTAGTGCTATGACAGGGTCTGAAGAAGAAGAAGAAGACGGAAAAAAATATATATAAAAAGAAAAAGAGAGAGAGAGAGAGAGAGACTGACTTAGTGAGCGAGTGAGTGAGAGAGTGAGAGTGAGTGAGAGTGAATGAGTGAGTGAGTGATTGAGTGAGTGAGTGAGTGAGAACAAATGAGTTAAAGCAAGTGAGTGAGAGAGATCGAATGAATGAAAGTCTGAATGACAGAAAGAAAAAAGGATGAAGAAAGAAGCATGAAGAAAAAAAAATGTATATGGAGTTGCTGACATGAGTGCAATCTACAAAGCCGTTGAGGCTGATCCTCATGGGAGGATTATTGCACCAGGACCCTTAGCACTTTTAAAATGCCATTCAATGCCACGGGCTAGATGTAAACTGCAGATGACCATGTTGTGGTAGTTACCATGGATACCCAAGTGATGTGTGAGCTAACACATAGGCCCAACAGATTCCAAGAAGGCCAGAATCACCAGCGGCACCACCATCGATTGTCAGGTCACCCGGATTCAGCAAATACCAGAGTCCAAAATGATGCAGGTTTATACTGTTAATTTTCAGTTTATCGTTACAGTTGGTGTTATTCCATGTCGGAAGGGACGCAGCTACAGCCAGTGGGGTAACTAGAGACAGGCAGGCAGCTATGTGCAACAAAGGTAGGCGTGTTGTTTTCATATGCAGATCTGAAATATTGTCTTATATGCAAGAGGAGGAGTGATGGGGGTTCAGGCAAAAGCCAGGCTATGGATTGCATTGCTAAATGCTCCATCAGAGTGCAATGGTCGCCTGTCCTTTTTTTAAGTGATGATGTGGGTTTAGCCTGTGCTGTATGTATGTATGGGTGGCTGACTGCCACCCACCCAGAAAGTGTATGGGAGGCTGGTTGGCTGCCAGCCTTCCTTCCATTCCTATGAGTAATGTGAGTGCTCATGAAGGGGACATGGTTGGGTCCACCCCTTTCCCGGTTATCCCCTCTAGGCCTTTTGGCTTAGATCAAGTGTAAAAAAAGAAAGGATCTTGCGACAGATCGCATCCTGAGGCACGTTTTTTTTTTGTGTGAATACTTGCACTTGGGTGACTTGTGAGCACATACTGATACATACGTTCCCTATCTGGGGACCATAAATTAAATGGATTTTTGAGAAAGGGAGCTGATTTGGAAGCTTGCTTCTGTCGCCCTATGCATTGACCCGATGTGGCAGTATCTTCGGGTAGTGAACAGTGCACCACCCCATTCCAGTGTTAAACAAGAAAGATTCTCATTTAATCCTCCGTGGGTGAGAATTTGAGTTTGAGAATTGGAGACCAAAATGATGAGTTGCACTGACTGGTTTATGAACGTCTATTCATTTAGCGTTTTAATGACCATGTTTGCACACTGATTGGTGTAAAAAAATAAAACTAAATAATAATAATCTAGCACACCTGTGCAGGTTTGACATGACATGACAGGTAGCTGTCTTGTGGGTGGTGCTGAATCCTGTTAAATGACATGAGGGTCTCATGCCTATACACAAGGGTGTGTCATTGCTGTTGCTTGACCATGCATTGGTTTCTGTGGTCAGTGAATGATAAAAACAAAATTTACCATCCATTGATGGATGGGAAATCCGCCATGAGGCATTTGTTTTTAGAAACTGCTGCTCACAACCAATGTTGCAATGGAGTGTCTCCATCTGCTGGTGGTATTGGAAAGGCATTAGTGCTATGACAGGGTCTGAAGAAGAAGAAGAAGAAGAAGAAGACGGAAAAAAATATATATAAAAAGAAAAAGAGAGAGAGAGAGAGAGAGACTGACTTAGTGAGCGAGTGAGTGAGAGAGTGAGAGTGAGTGAGAGTGAATGAGTGAGTGAGTGATTGAGTGAGTGAGTGAGTGAGTGAGTGAGAACAAATGAGTTAAAGCAAGTGAGTGAGAGAGATCGAATGAATGAAAGTCTGAATGACAGAAAGAAAAAAGGATGAAGAAAGAAAAATGTATATGGAGTTGCTGACATGAGTGCAATCTACAAAGCCGTTGAGGCTGATCCTCATGGGAGGATTATTGCACCAGGACCCTTAGCACTTTTAAAATGCCATTCAATGCCACGGGCTAGATGTAAACTGCAGATGACCATGTTGTGGTAGTTACCATGGATACCCAAGTGATGTGTGAGCTAACACATAGGCCCAACAGATTCCAAGAAGGCCAGAATCACCAGCGGCACCACCATCGATTGTCAGGTCACCCGGATTCAGCAAATACCAGAGTCCAAAATGATGCAGGTTTATACTGTTAATTTTCAGTTTATCGTTACAGTTGGTGTTATTCCATGTCGGAAGGGACGCAGCTACAGCCAGTGGGGTAACTAGAGACAGGCAGGCAGCTATGTGCAACAAAGGTAGGCGTGTTGTTTTCATATGCAGATCTGAAATATTGTCTTATATGCAAGAGGAGGAGTGATGGGGGTTCAGGCAAAAGCAAGGCTATGGATTGCATTGCTAAATGCTCCATCAGAGTGCAATGGTCGCCTGTCCTTTTTTTAAGTGATGATGTGGGTTTAGCCTGTGCTGTATGTATGTATGGGTGGCTGACTGCCACCCACCCAGAAAGTGTATGGGAGGCTGGTTGGCTGCCAGCCTTCCTTCCATTCCTATGAGTAATGTGAGTGCTCATGAAGGGGACATGGTTGGGTCCACCCCTTTCCCGGTTATCCCCTCTAGGCCTTTTGGCTTAGATCAAGTGTAAAAAAAGAAAGGATCTTGCGACAGATCGCATCCTGAGGCACGTTTTTTTTTGTGTGAATACTTGCACTTGGGTGACTTGTGAGCACATACTGATACATACGTTCCCTATCTGGGGACCATAAATTAAATGGATTTTTGAGAAAGGGAGCTGATTTGGAAGCTTGCTTCTGTCGCCCTATGCATTGACCCGATGTGGCAGTATCTTCGGGTAGTGAACAGTGCACCACCCCATTCCAGTGTTAAACAAGAAAGATTCTCATTTAATCCTCCGTGGGTGAGAATTTGAGTTTGAGAATTGGAGACCAAAATGATGAGTTGCACTGACTGGTTTATGAACGTCTATTCATTTAGCGTTTTAATGACCATGTTTGCACACTGATTGGTGTAAAAAAATAAAATAAAACTAAATAATAATAATCTAGCACACCTGTGCAGGTTTGACATGACATGACAGGTAGCTGTCTTGTGGGTGGTGCTGAATCCTGTTAAATGACATGAGGGTCTCATGCCTATACACAAGGGTGTGTCATTGCTGTTGCTTGACCATGCATTGGTTTCTGTGGTCAGTGAATGATAAAAACAAAATTTACCATCCATTGATGGATGGGAAATCCACCATGAGGCATTTGTTTTTAGAAACTGCTGCTCACAACCAATGTTGCAATGGAGTGTCTCCATCTGCTGGTGGTATTGGAAAGGCATTAGTGCTATGACAGGGTCTGAAGAAGAAGAAGAAGAAGACGGAAAAAAATATATATAAAAAGAAAAAGAGAGAGAGAGAGAGAGACTGACTTAGTGAGCGAGTGAGTGAGAGAGTGAGAGTGAGTGAGAGTGAATGAGTGAGTGATTGAGTGAGTGAGTGAGTGAGTGAGAACAAATGAGTTAAAGCAAGTGAGTGAGAGAGATCGAATGAATGAAAGTCTGAATGACAGAAAGAAAAAAGGATGAAGAAAGAAGCATGAAGAAAAAAAAATGTATATGGAGTTGCTGACATGAGTGCAATCTACAAAGCCGTTGAGGCTGATCCTCATGGGAGGATTATTGCACCAGGACCCTTAGCACTTTTAAAATGCCATTCAATGCCACGGGCTAGATGTAAACTGCAGATGACCATGTTGTGGTAGTTACCATGGATACCCAAGTGATGTGTGAGCTAACACATAGGCCCAACAGATTCCAAGAAGGCCAGAATCACCAGCGGCACCACCATCGATTGTCAGGTCACCCGGATTCAGCAAATACCAGAGTCCAAAATGATGCAGGTTTATACTGTTAATTTTCAGTTTATCGTTACAGTTGGTGTTATTCCATGTCGGAAGGGACGCAGCTACAGCCAGTGGGGTAACTAGAGACAGGCAGGCAGCTATGTGCAACAAAGGTAGGCGTGTTGTTTTCATATGCAGATCTGAAATATTGTCTTATATGCAAGAGGAGGAGTGATGGGGGTTCAGGCAAAAGCCAGGCTATGGATTGCATTGCTAAATGCTCCATCAGAGTGCAATGGTCGCCTGTCCTTTTTTTAAGTGATGATGTGGGTTTAGCCTGTGCTGTATGTATGTATGGGTGGCTGACTGCCACCCACCCAGAAAGTGTATGGGAGACTGGTTGGCTGCCAGCCTTCCTTCCATTCCTATGAGTAATGTGAGTGCTCATGAAGGGGACATGGTTGGGTCCACCCCTTTCCCGGTTATCCCCTCTAGGCCTTTTGGCTTAGATCAAGTGTAAAAAAAGAAAGGATCTTGCGACAGATCGCATCCTGAGGCACGTTTTTTTTTGTGTGAATACTTGCACTTGGGTGACTTGTGAGCACATACTGATACATACGTTCCCTATCTGGGGACCATAAATTAAATGGATTTTTGAGAAAGGGAGCTGATTTGGAAGCTTGCTTCTGTCGCCCTATGCATTGACCCGATGTGGCAGTATCTTCGGGTAGTGAACAGTGCACCACCCCATTCCAGTGTTAAACAAGAAAGATTCTCATTTAATCCTCCGTGGGTGAGAATTTGAGTTTGAGAATTGGAGACCAAAATGATGAGTTGCACTGACTGGTTTATGAACGTCTATTCATTTAGCGTTTTAATGACCATGTTTGCACACTGATTGGTGTAAAAAAATAAAATAAAACTAAATAATAATAATCTAGCACACCTGTGCAGGTTTGACATGACATGACAGGTAGCTGTCTTGTGGGTGGTGCTGAATCCTGTTAAATGACATGAGGGTCTCATGCCTATACACAAGGGTGTGTCATTGCTGTTGCTTGACCATGCATTGGTTTCTGTGGTCAGTGAATGATAAAAACAAAATTTACCATCCATTGATGGATGGGAAATCCGCCATGAGGCATTTGTTTTTAGAAACTGCTGCTCACAACCAATGTTGCAATGGAGTGTCTCCATCTGCTGGTGGTATTGGAAAGGCATTAGTGCTATGACAGGGTCTGAAGAAGAAGAAGAAGAAGAAGAAGACGGAAAAAAATATATATAAAAAGAAAAAGAGAGAGAGAGAGAGACTGACTTAGTGAGCGAGTGAGTGAGAGAGTGAGAGTGAGTGAGAGTGAATGAGTGAGTGAGTGATTGAGTGAGTGAGTGAGTGAGTGAGAACAAATGAGTTAAAGCAAGTGAGTGAGAGAGATCGAATGAATGAAAGTCTGAATGACAGAAAGAAAAAAGGATGAAGAAAGAAGCATGAAGAAAAAAAAATGTATATGGAGTTGCTGACATGAGTGCAATCTACAAAGCCGTTGAGGCTGATCCTCATGGGAGGATTATTGCACCAGGACCCTTAGCACTTTTAAAATGCCCTTCAATGCCAAGGGCTAGATGTAAACTGCAGATGACCATGTTGTGGTAGTTACCATGGATACCCAAGTGATGTGTGAGCTAACACATAGGCCCAACAGATTCCAAGAAGGCCAGAATCACCAGTGGCACCACCATCGATTGTCAGGTCACCCGGATTCAGCAAATACCAGAGTCCAAAATGATGCAGGTTTATACTGTTAATTTTCAGTTTATCGTTACAGTTGGTGTTATTCCATGTCGGAAGGGACGCAGCTACAGCCAGTGGGGTAACTAGAGACAGGCAGGCAGCTATGTGCAACAAAGGTAGGCGTGTTGTTTTCATATGCAGATCTGAAATATTGTCTTATATGCAAGAGGAGGAGTGATGGGGGTTCAGGCAAAAGCCAGGCTATGGATTGCATTGCTAAATGCTCCATCAGAGTGCAATGGTCGCCTGTCCTTTTTTTAAGTGATGATGTGGGTTTAGCCTGTGCTGTATGTATGTATGGGTGGCTGACTGCCACCCACCCAGAAAGTGTATGGGAGGCTGGTTGGCTGCCAGCCTTCCTTCCATTCCTATGAGTAATGTGAGTGCTCATGAAGGGGACATGGTTGGGTCCACCCCTTTCCCGGTTATCCCCTCTAGGCCTTTTGGCTTAGATCAAGTGTAAAAAAAGAAAGGATCTTGCGACAGATCGCATCCTGAGGCACGTTTTTTTTTTGTGTGAATACTTGCACTTGGGTGACTTGTGAGCACATACTGATACATACGTTCCCTATCTGGGGACCATAAATTAAATGGATTTTTGAGAAAGGGAGCTGATTTGGAAGCTTTCTTCTGTCGCCCTATGCATTGACCCGATGTGGCAGTATCTTCGGGTAGTGAACAGTGCACCACCCCATTCCAGTGTTAAACAAGAAAGATTCTCATTTAATCCTCCGTGGGTGAGAATTTGAGTTTGAGAATTGGAGACCAAAATGATGAGTTGCACTGACTGGTTTTTGAACGTCTATTCATTTAGCGTTTTAATGACCATGTTTGCACACTGATTGGTGTAAAAAAATAAAATAAAACTAAATAATAATAATCTAGCACACCTGTGCAGGTTTGACATGACATGACAGGTAGCTGTCTTGTGGGTGGTGCTGAATCCTGTTAAATGACATGAGGGTCTCATGCCTATACACAAGGGTGTGTCATTGCTGTTGCTTGACCATGCATTGGTTTCTGTGGTCAGTGAATGATAAAAACAAAATTTACCATCCATTGATGGATGGGAAATCCGCCATGAGGCATTTGTTTTTAGAAACTGCTGCTCACAACCAATGTTGCAATGGAGTGTCTCCATCTGCTGGTGGTATTGGAAAGGCATTAGTGCTATGACAGGGTCTGAAGAAGAAGAAGAAGAAGACGGAAAAAAATATATATAAAAAGAAAAAGAGAGAGAGAGAGAGAGACTGACTTAGTGAGCGAGTGAGTGAGAGAGTGAGAGTGAGTGAGAGTGAATGAGTGAGTGAGTGATTGAGTGAGTGAGTGAGAACAAATGAGTTAAAGCAAGTGAGTGAGAGAGATCGAATGAATGAAAGTCTGAATGACAGAAAGAAAAAAGGATGAAGAAAGAAGCATGAAGAAAAAAAAATGTATATGGAGTTGCTGACATGAGTGCAATCTACAAAGCCGTTGAGGCTGATCCTCATGGGAGGATTATTGCACCAGGACCCTTAGCACTTTTAAAATGCCATTCAATGCCACGGGCTAGATGTAAACTGCAGATGACCATGTTGTGGTAGTTACCATGGATACCCAAGTGATGTGTGAGCTAACACATAGGCCCAACAGATTCCAAGAAGGCCAGAATCACCAGCGGCACCACCATCGATTGTCAGGTCACCCGGATTCAGCAAATACCAGAGTCCAAAATGATGCAGGTTTATACTGTTAATTTTCAGTTTATCGTTACAGTTGGTGTTATTCCATGTCGGAAGGGACGCAGCTACAGCCAGTGGGGTAACTAGAGACAGGCAGGCAGCTATGTGCAACAAAGGTAGGCGTGTTGTTTTCATATGCAGATCTGAAATATTGTCTTATATGCAAGAGGAGGAGTGATGGGGGTTCAGGCAAAAGCCAGGCTATGGATTGCATTGCTAAATGCTCCATCAGAGTGCAATGGTCGCCTGTCCTTTTTTTAAGTGATGATGTGGGTTTAGCCTGTGCTGTATGTATGTATGGGTGGCTGACTGCCACCCACCCAGAAAGTGTATGGGAGGCTGGTTGGCTGCCAGCCTTCCTTCCATTCCTATGAGTAATGTGAGTGCTCATGAAGGGGACATGGTTGGGTCCACCCCTTTCCCGGTTATCCCCTCTAGGCCTTTTGGCTTAGATCAAGTGTAAAAAAAGAAAGGATCTTGCGACAGATCGCATCCTGAGGCACGTTTTTTTTTGTGTGAATACTTGCACTTGGGTGACTTGTGAGCACATACTGATACATACGTTCCCTATCTGGGGACCATAAATTAAATGGATTTTTGAGAAAGGGAGCTGATTTGGAAGCTTGCTTCTGTCGCCCTATGCATTGACCCGATGTGGCAGTATCTTCGGGTAGTGAACAGTGCACCACCCCATTCCAGTGTTAAACAAGAAAGATTCTCATTTAATCCTCCGTGGGTGAGAATTTGAGTTTGAGAATTGGAGACCAAAATGATGAGTTGCACTGACTGGTTTATGAACGTCTATTCATTTAGCGTTTTAATGACCATGTTTGCACACTGATTGGTGTAAAAAAATAAAATAAAACTAAATAATAATAATCTAGCACACCTGTGCAGGTTTGACATGACATGACAGGTAGCTGTCTTGTGGGTGGTGCTGAATCCTGTTAAATGACATGAGGGTCTCATGCCTATACACAAGGGTGTGTCATTGCTGTTGCTTGACCATGCATTGGTTTCTGTGGTCAGTGAATGATAAAAACAAAATTTACCATCCATTGATGGATGGGAAATCCGCCATGAGGCATTTGTTTTTAGAAACTGCTGCTCACAACCAATGTTGCAATGGAGTTTCTCCATCTGCTGGTGGTATTGGAAAGGCATTAGTGCTATGACAGGGTCTGAAGAAGAAGAAGAAGAAGACGGAAAAAAATATATATAAAAAGAAAAAGAGAGAGATAGAGAGAGACTGACTTAGTGAGCGAGTGAGTGAGAGAGTGAGAGTGAGTGAGAGTGAATGAGTGAGTGATTGAGTGAGTGAGTGAGTGAGTGAGTGAGAACAAATGAGTTAAAGCAAGTGAGTGAGAGAGATCGAATGAATGAAAGTCTGAATGACAGAAAGAAAAAAGGATGAAGAAAGAAAAATGTATATGGAGTTGCTGACATGAGTGCAATCTACAAAGCCGTTGAGGCTGATCCTCATGGGAGGATTATTGCACCAGGACCCTTAGCACTTTTAAAATGCCATTCAATGCCACGGGCTAGATGTAAACTGCAGATGACCATGTTGTGGTAGTTACCATGGATACCCAAGTGATGTGTGAGCTAACACATAGGCCCAACAGATTCCAAGAAGGCCAGAATCACCAGCGGCACCACCATCGATTGTCAGGTCACCCGGATTCAGCAAATACCAGAGTCCAAAATGATGCAGGTTTATACTGTTAATTTTCAGTTTATCGTTACAGTTGGTGTTATTCCATGTCGGAAGGGACGCAGCTACAGCCAGTGGGGTAACTAGAGACAGGCAGGCAGCTATGTGCAACAAAGGTAGGCGTGTTGTTTTCATATGCAGATCTGAAATATTGTCTTATATGCAAGAGGAGGAGTGATGGGGGTTCAGGCAAAAGCCAGGCTATGGATTGCATTGCTAAATGCTCCATCAGAGTGCAATGGTCGCCTGTCCTTTTTTTAAGTGATGATGTGGGTTTAGCCTGTGCTGTATGTATGTATGGGTGGCTGACTGCCACCCACCCACAAAGTGTATGGGAGGCTGGTTGGCTGCCAGCCTTCCTTCCATTCCTATGAGTAATGTGAGTGCTCATGAAGGGGACATGGTTGGGTCCACCCCTTTCCCGATTATCCCCTCTAGGCCTTTTGGCTTAGATCAAGTGTAAAAAAAGAAAGGATCTTGCGACAGATCGCATCCTGAGGCACGTTTTTTTTTGTGTGAATACTTGCACTTGGGTGACTTGTGAGCACATACTGATACATACGTTCCCTATCTGGGGACCATAAATTAAATGGATTTTTGAGAAAGGGAGCTGATTTGGAAGCTTGCTTCTGTCGCCCTATGCATTGACCCAATGTGGCAGTATCTTCGGGTAGTGAACAGTGCACCACCCCATTCCAGTGTTAAACAAGAAAGATTCTCATTTAATCCTCCGTGGGTGAGAATTTGAGTTTGAGAATTGGAGACCAAAATGATGAGTTGCACTGACTGGTTTATGAACGTCTATTCATTTAGCGTTTTAATGACCATGTTTGCACACTGATTGGTGTAAAAAAATAAAATAAAACTAAATAATAATAATCTAGCACACCTGTGCAGGTTTGACATGACATGACAGGTAGCTGTCTTGTGGGTGGTGCTGAATCCTGTTAAATGACATGAGGGTCTCATGCCTATACACAAGGGTGTGTCATTGCTGTTGCTTGACCATGCATTGGTTTCTGTGGTCAGTGAATGATAAAAACAAAATTTACCATCCATTGATGGATGGGAAATCCACCATGAGGCATTTGTTTTTAGAAACTGCTGCTCACAACCAATGTTGCAATGGAGTGTCTCCATCTGCTGGTGGTATTGGAAAGGCATTAGTGCTATGACAGGGTCTGAAGAAGAAGAAGAAGAAGACGGAAAAAAATATATATAAAAAGAAAAAGAGAGAGAGAGAGAGAGACTGACTTAGTGAGCGAGTGAGTGAGAGAGTGAGAGTGAGTGAGAGTGAATGAGTGAGTGAGTGATTGAGTGAGTGAGTGAGTGAGTGAGAACAAATGAGTTAAAGCAAGTGAGTGAGAGAGATCGAATGAATGAAAGTCTGAATGACAGAAAGAAAAAGGGATGAAGAAAGAAGCATGAAGAAAAAAAAATGTATATGGAGTTGCTGACATGAGTGCAATCTACAAAGCCGTTGAGGCTGATCCTCATGGGAGGATTATTGCACCAGGACCCTTAGCACTTTTAAAATGCCATTCAATGCCACGGGCTAGATGTAAACTGCAGATGACCATGTTGTGGTAGTTACCATGGATACCCAAGTGATGTGTGAGCTAACACATAGGCCCAACAGATTCCAAGAAGGCCAGAATCACCAGCGGCACCACCATCGATTGTCAGGTCACCCGGATTCAGCAAATACCAGAGTCCAAAATGATGCAGGTTTATACTGTTAATTTTCAGTTTATCGTTACAGTTGGTGTTATTCCATGTCGGAAGGGACGCAGCTACAGCCAGTGGGGTAACTAGAGACAGGCAGGCAGCTATGTGCAACAAAGGTAGGCGTGTTGTTTTCATATGCAGATCTGAAATATTGTCTTATATGCAAGAGGAGGAGTGATGGGGGTTCAGGCAAAAGCCAGGCTATGGATTGCATTGCTAAATGCTCCATCAGAGTGCAATGGTCGCCTGTCCTTTTTTTAAGTGATGATGTGGGTTTAGCCTGTGCTGTATGTATGTATGGGTGGCTGACTGCCACCCACCCAGAAAGTGTATGGGAGACTGGTTGGCTGCCAGCCTTCCTTCCATTCCTATGAGTAATGTGAGTGCTCATGAAGGGGACATGGTTGGGTCCACCCCTTTCCCGGTTATCCCCTCTAGGCCTTTTGGCTTAGATCAAGTGTAAAAAAAGAAAGGATCTTGCGACAGATCGCATCCTGAGGCACGTTTTTTTTTGTGTGAATACTTGCACTTGGGTGACTTGTGAGCACATACTGATACATACGTTCCCTATCTGGGGACCATAAATTAAATGGATTTTTGAGAAAGGGAGCTGATTTGGAAGCTTGCTTCTGTCGCCCTATGCATTGACCCGATGTGGCAGTATCTTCGGGTAGTGAACAGTGCACCACCCCATTCCAGTGTTAAACAAGAAAGATTCTCATTTAATCCTCCGTGGGTGAGAATTTGAGTTTGAGAATTGGAGACCAAAATGATGAGTTGCACTGACTGGTTTATGAACGTCTATTCATTTAGCGTTTTAATGACCATGTTTGCACACTGATTGGTGTAAAAAAATAAAATAAAACTAAATAATAATAATCTAGCACACCTGTGCAGGTTTGACATGACATGACAGGTAGCTGTCTTGTGGGTGGTGCTGAATCCTGTTAAATGACATGAGGGTCTCATGCCTATACACAAGGGTGTGTCATTGCTGTTGCTTGACCATGCATTGGTTTCTGTGGTCAGTGAATGATAAAAACAAAATTTACCATCCATTGATGGATGGGAAATCCGCCATGAGGCATTTGTTTTTAGAAACTGCTGCTCACAACCAATGTTGCAATGGAGTGTCTCCATCTGCTGGTGGTATTGGAAAGGCATTAGTGCTATGACAGGGTCTGAAGAAGAAGAAGAAGAAGAAGAAGACGGAAAAAAATATATATAAAAAGAAAAAGAGAGAGAGAGAGAGACTGACTTAGTGAGCGAGTGAGTGAGAGAGTGAGAGTGAGTGAGAGTGAATGAGTGAGTGAGTGATTGAGTGAGTGAGTGAGTGAGTGAGAACAAATGAGTTAAAGCAAGTGAGTGAGAGAGATCGAATGAATGAAAGTCTGAATGACAGAAAGAAAAAAGGATGAAGAAAGAAGCATGAAGAAAAAAAAATGTATATGGAGTTGCTGACATGAGTGCAATCTACAAAGCCGTTGAGGCTGATCCTCATGGGAGGATTATTGCACCAGGACCCTTAGCACTTTTAAAATGCCCTTCAATGCCAAGGGCTAGATGTAAACTGCAGATGACCATGTTGTGGTAGTTACCATGGATACCCAAGTGATGTGTGAGCTAACACATAGGCCCAACAGATTCCAAGAAGGCCAGAATCACCAGTGGCACCACCATCGATTGTCAGGTCACCCGGATTCAGCAAATACCAGAGTCCAAAATGATGCAGGTTTATACTGTTAATTTTCAGTTTATCGTTACAGTTGGTGTTATTCCATGTCGGAAGGGACGCAGCTACAGCCAGTGGGGTAACTAGAGACAGGCAGGCAGCTATGTGCAACAAAGGTAGGCGTGTTGTTTTCATATGCAGATCTGAAATATTGTCTTATATGCAAGAGGAGGAGTGATGGGGGTTCAGGCAAAAGCCAGGCTATGGATTGCATTGCTAAATGCTCCATCAGAGTGCAATGGTCGCCTGTCCTTTTTTTAAGTGATGATGTGGGTTTAGCCTGTGCTGTATGTATGTATGGGTGGCTGACTGCCACCCACCCAGAAAGTGTATGGGAGGCTGGTTGGCTGCCAGCCTTCCTTCCATTCCTATGAGTAATGTGAGTGCTCATGAAGGGGACATGGTTGGGTCCACCCCTTTCCCGGTTATCCCCTCTAGGCCTTTTGGCTTAGATCAAGTGTAAAAAAAGAAAGGATCTTGCGACAGATCGCATCCTGAGGCACGTTTTTTTTTGTGTGAATACTTGCACTTGGGTGACTTGTGAGCACATACTGATACATACGTTCCCTATCTGGGGACCATAAATTAAATGGATTTTTGAGAAAGGGAGCTGATTTGGAAGCTTGCTTCTGTCGCCCTATGCATTGACCCGATGTGGCAGTATCTTCGGGTAGTGAACAGTGCACCACCCCATTCCAGTGTTAAACAAGAAAGATTCTCATTTAATCCTCCGTGGGTGAGAATTTGAGTTTGAGAATTGGAGACCAAAATGATGAGTTGCACTGACTGGTTTTTGAACGTCTATTCATTTAGCGTTTTAATGACCATGTTTGCACACTGATTGGTGTAAAAAAATAAAATAAAACTAAATAATAATAATCTAGCACACCTGTGCAGGTTTGACATGACATGACAGGTAGCTGTCTTGTGGGTGGTGCTGAATCCTGTTAAATGACATGAGGGTCTCATGCCTATACACAAGGGTGTGTCATTGCTGTTGCTTGACCATGCATTGGTTTCTGTGGTCAGTGAATGATAAAAACAAAATTTACCATCCATTGATGGATGGGAAATCCGCCATGAGGCATTTGTTTTTAGAAACTGCTGCTCACAACCAATGTTGCAATGGAGTGTCTCCATCTGCTGGTGGTATTGGAAAGGCATTAGTGCTATGACAGGGTCTGAAGAAGAAGAAGAAGAAGACGGAAACAAATATATATAAAAAGAAAAAGAGAGAGAGAGAGAGAGACTGACTTAGTGAGCGAGTGAGTGAGAGAGTGAGAGTGAGTGAGAGTGAATGAGTGAGTGAGTGATTGAGTGAGTGAGTGAGAACAAATGAGTTAAAGCAAGTGAGTGAGAGAGATCGAATGAATGAAAGTCTGAATGACAGAAAGAAAAAAGGATGAAGAAAGAAGCATGAAGAAAAAAAAATGTATATGGAGTTGCTGACATGAGTGCAATCTACAAAGCCGTTGAGGCTGATCCTCATGGGAGGATTATTGCACCAGGACCCTTAGCACTTTTAAAATGCCATTCAATGCCACGGGCTAGATGTAAACTGCAGATGACCATGTTGTGGTAGTTACCATGGATACCCAAGTGATGTGTGAGCTAACACATAGGCCCAACAGATTCCAAGAAGGCCAGAATCACCAGCGGCACCACCATCGATTGTCAGGTCACCCGGATTCAGCAAATACCAGAGTCCAAAATGATGCAGGTTTATACTGTTAATTTTCAGTTTATCGTTACAGTTGGTGTTATTCCATGTCGGAAGGGACGCAGCTACAGCCAGTGGGGTAACTAGAGACAGGCAGGCAGCTATGTGCAACAAAGGTAGGCGTGTTGTTTTCATATGCAGATCTGAAATATTGTCTTATATGCAAGAGGAGGAGTGATGGGGGTTCAGGCAAAAGCAAGGCTATGGATTGCATTGCTAAATGCTCCATCAGAGTGCAATGGTCGCCTGTCCTTTTTTTAAGTGATGATGTGGGTTTAGCCTGTGCTGTATGTATGTATGGGTGGCTGACTGCCACCCACCCAGAAAGTGTATGGGAGGCTGGTTGGCTGCCAGCCTTCCTTCCATTCCTATGAGTAATGTGAGTGCTCATGAAGGGGACATGGTTGGGTCCACCCCTTACCCGGTTATCCCCTCTAGGCCTTTTGGCTTAGATCAAGTGTAAAAAAAGAAAGGATCTTGCGACAGATCGCATCCTGAGGCACGTTTTTTTTTGTGTGAATACTTGCACTTGGGTGACTTGTGAGCACATACTGATACATACGTTCCCTATCTGGGGACCATAAATTAAATGGATTTTTGAGAAAGGGAGCTGATTTGGAAGCTTGCTTCTGTCGCCCTATGCATTGACCCGATGTGGCAGTATCTTCGGGTAGTGAACAGTGCACCACCCCATTCCAGTGTTAAACAAGAAAGATTCTCATTTAATCCTCCGTGGGTGAGAATTTGAGTTTGAGAATTGGAGACCAAAATGATGAGTTGCACTGACTGGTTTATGAACGTCTATTCATTTAGCGTTTTAATGACCATGTTTGCACACTGATTGGTGTAAAAAAATAAAATAAAACTAAATAATAATAATCTAGCACACCTGTGCAGGTTTGACATGACATGACAGGTAGCTGTCTTGTGGGTGGTGCTGAATCCTGTTAAATGACATGAGGGTCTCATGCCTATACACAAGGGTGTGTCATTGCTGTTGCTTGACCATGCATTGGTTTCTGTGGTCAGTGAATGATAAAAACAAAATTTACCATCCATTGATGGATGGGAAATCCGCCATGAGGCATTTGTTTTTAGAAACTGCTGCTCACAACCAATGTTGCAATGGAGTGTCTCCATCTGCTGGTGGTATTGGAAAGGCATTAGTGCTATGACAGGGTCTGAAGAAGAAGAAGAAGAAGACGGAAAAAAATATATATAAAAGGAAAAAGAGAGAGAGAGAGAGAGACTGACTTAGTGAGCGAGTGAGTGAGAGAGTGAGAGTGAGTGAGAGTGAATGAGTGAGTGAGTGAGTGAGAACAAATGAGTTAAAGCAAGTGAGTGAGAGAGATCGAATGAATGAAAGTCTGAATGACAGAAAGAAAAAAGGATGAAGAAAGAAGCATGAAGAAAAAAAAATGTATATGGAGTTGCTGACATGAGTGCAATCTACAAAGCCGTTGAGGCTGATCCTCATGGGAGGATTATTGCACCAGGACCCTTAGCACTTTTAAAATGCCATTCAATGCCACGGGCTAGATGTAAACTGCAGATGACCATGTTGTGGTAGTTACCATGGATACCCAAGTGATGTGTGAGCTAACACATAGGCCCAACAGATTCCAAGAAGGCCAGAATCACCAGCGGCACCACCATCGATTGTCAGGTCACCCGGATTCAGCAAATACCAGAGTCCAAAATGATGCAGGTTTATACTGTTAATTTTCAGTTTATCGTTACAGTTGGTGTTATTCCATGTCGGAAGGGACGCAGCTACAGCCAGTGGGGTAACTAGAGACAGGCAGGCAGCTATGTGCAACAAAGGTAGGCGTGTTGTTTTCATATGCAGATCTGAAATATTGTCTTATATGCAAGAGGAGGAGTGATGGGGGTTCAGGCAAAAGCCAGGCTATGGATTGCATTGCTAAATGCTCCATCAGAGTGCAATGGTCGGCTGTCCTTTTTTTAAGTGATGATGTGGGTTTAGCCTGTGCTGTATGTATGTATGGGTGGCTGACTGCCACCCACCCAGAAAGTGTATGGGAGACTGGTTGGCTGCCAGCCTTCCTTCCATTCCTATGAGTAATGTGAGTGCTCATGAAGGGGACATGGTTGGGTCCACCCCTTTCCCGGTTATCCCCTCTAGGCCTTTTGGCTTAGATCAAGTGTAAAAAAAGAAAGGATCTTGCGACAGATCGCATCCTGAGGCACGTTTTTTTTTGTGTGAATACTTGCACTTGGGTGACTTGTGAGCACATACTGATACATACGTTCCCTATCTGGGGACCATAAATTAAATGGATTTTTGAGAAAGGGAGCTGATTTGGAAGCTTGCTTCTGTCGCCCTATGCATTGACCCGATGTGGCAGTATCTTCGGGTAGTGAACAGTGCACCACCCCATTCCAGTGTTAAACAAGAAAGATTCTCATTTAATCCTCCGTGGGTGAGAATTTGAGTTTGAGAATTGGAGACCAAAATGATGAGTTGCACTGACTGGTTTATGAACGTCTATTCATTTAGCGTTTTAATGACCATGTTTGCACACTGATTGGTGTAAAAAAATAAAATAAAACTAAATAATAATAATCTAGCACACCTGTGCAGGTTTGACATGACATGACAGGTAGCTGTCTTGTGGGTGGTGCTGAATCCTGTTAAATGACATGAGGGTCTCATGCCTATACACAAGGGTGTGTCATTGCTGTTGCTTGACCATGCATTGGTTTCTGTGGTCAGTGAATGATAAAAACAAAATTTACCATCCATTGATGGATGGGAAATCCGCCATGAGGCATTTGTTTTTAGAAACTGCTGCTCACAACCAATGTTGCAATGGAGTGTCTCCATCTGCTGGTGGTATTGGAAAGGCATTAGTGCTATGACAGGGTCTGAAGAAGAAGAAGAAGAAGAAGAAGACGGAAAAAAATATATATAAAAAGAAAAAGAGAGAGAGAGAGAGACTGACTTAGTGAGCGAGTGAGTGAGAGAGTGAGAGTGAGTGAGAGTGAATGAGTGAGTGAGTGATTGAGTGAGTGAGTGAGTGAGTGAGAACAAATGAGTTAAAGCAAGTGAGTGAGAGAGATCGAATGAATGAAAGTCTGAATGACAGAAAGAAAAAAGGATGAAGAAAGAAGCATGGAGAAAAAAAAATGTATATGGAGTTGCTGACATGAGTGCAATCTACAAAGCCGTTGAGGCTGATCCTCATGGGAGGATTATTGCACCAGGACCCTTAGCACTTTTAAAATGCCATTCAATGCCACGGGCTAGATGTAAACTGCAGATGACCATGTTGTGGTAGTTACCATGGATACCCAAGTGATGTGTGAGCTAACACATAGGCCCAACAGATTCCAAGAAGGCCAGAATCACCAGCGGCACCACCATCGATTGTCAGGTCACCCGGATTCAGCAAATACCAGAGTCCAAAATGATGCAGGTTTATACTGTTAATTTTCAGTTTATCGTTACAGTTGGTGTTATTCCATGTCGGAAGGGACGCAGCTACAGCCAGTGGGGTAACTAGAGACAGGCAGGCAGCTATGTGCAACAAAGGTAGGCGTGTTGTTTTCATATGCAGATCTGAAATATTGTCTTATATGCAAGAGGAGGAGTGATGGGGGTTCAGGCAAAAGCCAGGCTATGGATTGCATTGCTAAATGCTCCATCAGAGTGCAATGGCCGCCTGTCCTTTTTTTAAGTGATGATGTGGGTTTAGCCTGTGCTGTATGTATGTATGGGTGGCTGACTGCCACCCACCCAGAAAGTGTATGGGAGGCTGGTTGGCTGCCAGCCTTCCTTCCATTCCTATGAGTAATGTGAGTGCTCATGAAGGGGACATGGTTGGGTCCACCCCTTTCCCGGTTATCCCCTCTAGGCCTTTTGGCTTAGATCAAGTGTAAAAAAAGAAAGGATCTTGCGACAGATCGCATCCTGAGGCACGTTTTTTTTTTTGTGTGAATACTTGCACTTGGGTGACTTGTGAGCACATACTGATACATACGTTCCCTATCTGGGGACCATAAATTAAATGGATTTTTGAGAAAGGGAGCTGATTTGGAAGCTTTCTTCTGTCGCCCTATGCATTGACCCGATGTGGCAGTATCTTCGGGTAGTGAACAGTGCACCACCCCATTCCAGTGTTAAACAAGAAAGATTCTCATTTAATCCTCCGTGGGTGAGAATTTGAGTTTGAGAATTGGAGACCAAAATGATGAGTTGCACTGACTGGTTTTTGAACGTCTATTCATTTAGCGTTTTAATGACCATGTTTGCACACTGATTGGTGTAAAAAAATAAAATAAAACTAAATAATAATAATCTAGCACACCTGTGCAGGTTTGACATGACATGACAGGTAGCTGTCTTGTGGGTGGTGCTGAATCCTGTTAAATGACATGAGGGTCTCATGCCTATACACAAGGGTGTGTCATTGCTGTTGCTTGACCATGCATTGGTTTCTGTGGTCAGTGAATGATAAAAACAAAATTTACCATCCATTGATGGATGGGAAATCCGCCATGAGGCATTTGTTTTTAGAAACTGCTGCTCACAACCAATGTTGCAATGGAGTGTCTCCATCTGCTGGTGGTATTGGAAAGGCATTAGTGCTATGACAGGGTCTGAAGAAGAAGAAGAAGACGGAAAAAAATATATATAAAAAGAAAAAGAGAGAGAGAGAGAGAGAGACTGACTTAGTGAGCGAGTGAGTGAGAGAGTGAGAGTGAGTGAGAGTGAATGAGTGAGTGAGTGATTGAGTGAGTGAGTGAGAACAAATGAGTTAAAGCAAGTGAGTGAGAGAGATCGAATGAATGAAAGTCTGAATGACAGAAAGAAAAAAGGATGAAGAAAGAAGCATGAAGAAAAAAAAATGTATATGGAGTTGCTGACATGAGTGCAATCTACAAAGCCGTTGAGGCTGATCCTCATGGGAGGATTATTGCACCAGGACCCTTAGCACTTTTAAAATGCCATTCAATGCCACGGGCTAGATGTAAACTGCAGATGACCATGTTGTGGTAGTTACCATGGATACCCAAGTGATGTGTGAGCTAACACATAGGCCCAACAGATTCCAAGAAGGCCAGAATCACCAGCGGCACCACCATCGATTGTCAGGTCACCCGGATTCAGCAAATACCAGAGTCCAAAATGATGCAGGTTTATACTGTTAATTTTCAGTTTATCGTTACAGTTGGTGTTATTCCATGTCGGAAGGGACGCAGCTACAGCCAGTGGGGTAACTAGAGACAGGCAGGCAGCTATGTGCAACAAAGGTAGGCGTGTTGTTTTCATATGCAGATCTGAAATATTGTCTTATATGCAAGAGGAGGAGTGATGGGGGTTAAGGCAAAAGCCAGGCTATGGATTGCATTGCTAAATGCTCCATCAGAGTGCAATGGTCGCCTGTCCTTTTTTTAAGTGATGATGTGGGTTTAGCCTGTGCTGTATGTATGTATGGGTGGCTGACTGCCACCCACCCAGAAAGTGTATGGGAGGCTGGTTGGCTGCCAGCCTTCCTTCCATTCCTATGAGTAATGTGAGTGCTCATGAAGGGGACATGGTTGGGTCCACCCCTTTCCCGGTTATCCCCTCTAGGCCTTTTGGCTTAGATCAAGTGTAAAAAAAGAAAGGATCTTGCGACAGATCGCATCCTGAGGCACGTTTTTTTTTGTGTGAATACTTGCACTTGGGTGACTTGTGAGCACATACTGATACATACGTTCCCTATCTGGGGACCATAAATTAAATGGATTTTTGAGAAAGGGAGCTGATTTGGAAGCTTGCTTCTGTCGCCCTATGCATTGACCCGATGTGGCAGTATCTTCGGGTAGTGAACAGTGCACCACCCCATTCCAGTGTTAAACAAGAAAGATTCTCATTTAATCCTCCGTGGGTGAGAATTTGAGTTTGAGAATTGGAGACCAAAATGATGAGTTGCACTGACTGGTTTATGAACGTCTATTCATTTAGCGTTTTAATGACCATGTTTGCACACTGATTGGTGTAAAAAAATAAAATAAAACTAAATAATAATAATCTAGCACACCTGTGCAGGTTTGACATGACATGACAGGTAGCTGTCTTGTGGGTGGTGCTGAATCCTGTTAAATGACATGAGGGTCTCATGCCTATACACAAGGGTGTGTCATTGCTGTTGCTTGACCATGCATTGGTTTCTGTGGTCAGTGAATGATAAAAACAAAATTTACCATCCATTGATGGATGGGAAATCCGCCATGAGGCATTTGTTTTTAGAAACTGCTGCTCACAACCAATGTTGCAATGGAGTGTCTCCATCTGCTGGTGGTATTGGAAAGGCATTAGTGCTATGACAGGGTCCGAAGAAGAAGAAGAAGAAGAAGACGGAAAAAAATATATCTAAAAAGAAAAAGAGAGAGAGAGAGAGAGACTGACTTAGTGAGCGAGTGAGTGAGAGAGTGAGAGTGAGTGAGAGTGAATGAGTGAGTGAGTGATTGAGTGAGTGAGTGAGAACAAATGAGTTAAAGCAAGTGAGTGAGAGAGATCGAATGAATGAAAGTCTGAATGACAGAAAGAAAAAAGGATGAAGAAAGAAGCATGAAGAAAAAAAAATGTATATGGAGTTGCTGACATGAGTGCAATCTACAAAGCCGTTGAGGCTGATCCTCATGGGAGGATTATTGCACCAGGACCCTTAGCACTTTTAAAATGCCATTCAATGCCACGGGCTAGATGTAAACTGCAGATGACCATGTTGTGGTAGTTACCATGGATACCCAAGTGATGTGTGAGCTAACACATAGGCCCAACAGATTCCAAGAAGGCCAGAATCACCAGCGGCACCACCATCGATTGTCAGGTCACCCGGATTCAGCAAATACCAGAGTCCAAAATGATGCAGGTTTATACTGTTAATTTTCAGTTTATCGTTACAGTTGGTGTTATTCCATGTCGGAAGGGACGCAGCTACAGCCAGTGGGGTAACTAGAGACAGGCAGGCAGCTATGTGCAACAAAGGTAGGCGTGTTGTTTTCATATGCAGATCTGAAATATTGTCTTATATGCAAGAGGAGGAGTGATGGGGGTTCAGGCAAAAGCCAGGCTATGGATTGCATTGCTAAATGCTCCATCAGAGTGCAATGGTCGCCTGTCCTTTTTTTAAGTGATGATGTGGGTTTAGCCTGTGCTGTATGTATGTATGGGTGGCTGACTGCCACCCACCCAGAAAGTGTATGGGAGGCTGGTTGGCTGCCAGCCTTCCTTCCATTCCTATGAGTAATGTGAGTGCTCATGAAGGGGACATGGTTGGGTCCACCCCTTTCCCGGTTATCCCCTCTAGGCCTTTTGGCTTAGATCAAGTGTAAAAAAAGAAAGGATCTTGCGACAGATCGCATCCTGAGGCACGTTTTTTTTTGTGTGAATACTTGCACTTGGGTGACTTGTGAGCACATACTGATACATACGTTCCCTATCTGGGGACCATAAATTAAATGGATTTTTGAGAAAGGGAGCTGATTTGGAAGCTTGCTTCTGTCGCCCTATGCATTGACCCGATGTGGCAGTATCTTCGGGTAGTGAACAGTGCACCACCCCATTCCAGTGTTAAACAAGAAAGATTCTCATTTAATCCTCCGTGGGTGAGAATTTGAGTTTGAGAATTGGAGACCAAAATGATGAGTTGCACTGACTGGTTTATGAACGTCTATTCATTTAGCGTTTTAATGACCATGTTTGCACACTGATTGGTGTAAAAAAATAAAATAAAACTAAATAATAATAATCTAGCACACCTGTGCAGGTTTGACATGACATGACAGGTAGCTGTCTTGTGGGTGGTGCTGAATCCTGTTAAATGACATGAGGGTCTCATGCCTATACACAAGGGTGTGTCATTGCTGTTGCTTGACCATGCATTGGTTTCTGTGGTCAGTGAATGATAAAAACAAAATTTACCATCCATTGATGGATGGGAAATCCGCCATGAGGCATTTGTTTTTAGAAACTGCTGCTCACAACCAATGTTGCAATGGAGTGTCTCCATCTGCTGGTGGTATTGGAAAGGCATTAGTGCTATGACAGGGTCTGAAGAAGAAGAAGAAGAAGACGGAAAAAAATATATATAAAAAGAAAAAGAGAGAGAGAGAGAGACTGACTTAGTGAGCGAGTGAGTGAGAGAGTGAGAGTGAGTGAGAGTGAATGAGTGAGTGAGTGATTGAGTGAGTGAGTGAGTGAGTGAGAACAAATGAGTTAAAGCAAGTGAGTGAGAGAGATCGAATGAATGAAAGTCTGAATGACAGAAAGAAAAAAGGATGAAGAAAGAAGCATGGAGAAAAAAAAATGTATATGGAGTTGCTGACATGAGTGCAATCTACAAAGCCGTTGAGGCTGATCCTCATGGGAGGATTATTGCACCAGGACCCTTAGCACTTTTAAAATGCCATTCAATGCCACGGGCTAGATGTAAACTGCAGATGACCATGTTGTGGTAGTTACCATGGATACCCAAGTGATGTGTGAGCTAACACATAGGCCCAACAGATTCCAAGAAGGCCAGAATCACCAGCGGCACCACCATCGATTGTCAGGTCACCCGGATTCAGCAAATACCAGAGTCCAAAATGATGCAGGTTTATACTGTTAATTTTCAGTTTATCGTTACAGTTGGTGTTATTCCATGTCGGAAGGGACGCAGCTACAGCCAGTGGGGTAACTAGAGACAGGCAGGCAGCTATGTGCAACAAAGGTAGGCGTGTTGTTTTCATATGCAGATCTGAAATATTGTCTTATATGCAAGAGGAGGAGTGATGGGGGTTCAGGCAAAAGCCAGGCTATGGATTGCATTGCTAAATGCTCCATCAGAGTGCAATGGTCGCCTGTCCTTTTTTTAAGTGATGATGTGGGTTTAGCCTGTGCTGTATGTATGTATGGGTGGCTGACTGCCACCCACCCAGAAAGTGTATGGGAGGCTGGTTGGCTGCCAGCCTTCCTTCCATTCCTATGAGTAATGTGAGTGCTCATGAAGGGGACATGGTTGGGTCCACCCCTTTCCCGGTTATCCCCTCTAGGCCTTTTGGCTTAGATCAAGTGTAAAAAAAGAAAGGATCTTGCGACAGATCGCATCCTGAGGCACGTTTTTTTTTTTGTGTGAATACTTGCACTTGGGTGACTTGTGAGCACATACTGATACATACGTTCCCTATCTGGGGACCATAAATTAAATGGATTTTTGAGAAAGGGAGCTGATTTGGAAGCTTTCTTCTGTCGCCCTATGCATTGACCCGATGTGGCAGTATCTTCGGGTAGTGAACAGTGCACCACCCCATTCCAGTGTTAAACAAGAAAGATTCTCATTTAATCCTCCGTGGGTGAGAATTTGAGTTTGAGAATTGGAGACCAAAATGATGAGTTGCACTGACTGGTTTTTGAACGTCTATTCATTTAGCGTTTTAATGACCATGTTTGCACACTGATTGGTGTAAAAAAATAAAATAAAACTAAATAATAATAATCTAGCACACCTGTGCAGGTTTGACATGACATGACAGGTAGCTGTCTTGTGGGTGGTGCTGAATCCTGTTAAATGACATGAGGGTCTCATGCCTATACACAAGGGTGTGTCATTGCTGTTGCTTGACCATGCATTGGTTTCTGTGGTCAGTGAATGATAAAAACAAAATTTACCATCCATTGATGGATGGGAAATCCGCCATGAGGCATTTGTTTTTAGAAACTGCTGCTCACAACCAATGTTGCAATGGAGTGTCTCCATCTGCTGGTGGTATTGGAAAGGCATTAGTGCTATGACAGGGTCTGAAGAAGAAGAAGAAGACGGAAAAAAATATATATAAAAAGAAAAAGAGAGAGAGAGAGAGAGAGACTGACTTAGTGAGCGAGTGAGTGAGAGAGTGAGAGTGAGTGAGAGTGAATGAGTGAGTGAGTGATTGAGTGAGTGAGTGAGAAAAAATGAGTTAAAGCAAGTGAGTGAGAGAGATCGAATGAATGAAAGTCTGAATGACAGAAAGAAAAAAGGATGAAGAAAGAAGCATGAAGAAAAAAAAATGTATATGGAGTTGCTGACATGAGTGCAATCTACAAAGCCGTTGAGGCTGATCCTCATGGGAGGATTATTGCACCAGGACCCTTAGCACTTTTAAAATGCCATTCAATGCCACGGGCTAGATGTAAACTGCAGATGACCATGTTGTGGTAGTTACCATGGATACCCAAGTGATGTGTGAGCTAACACATAGGCCCAACAGATTCCAAGAAGGCCAGAATCACCAGCGGCACCACCATCGATTGTCAGGTCACCCGGATTCAGCAAATACCAGAGTCCAAAATGATGCAGGTTTATACTGTTAATTTTCAGTTTATCGTTACAGTTGGTGTTATTCCATGTCGGAAGGGACGCAGCTACAGCCAGTGGGGTAACTAGAGACAGGCAGGCAGCTATGTGCAACAAAGGTAGGCGTGTTGTTTTCATATGCAGATCTGAAATATTGTCTTATATGCAAGAGGAGGAGTGATGGGGGTTCAGGCAAAAGCCAGGCTATGGATTGCATTGCTAAATGCTCCATCAGAGTGCAATGGTCGCCTGTCCTTTTTTTAAGTGATGATGTGGGTTTAGCCTGTGCTGTATGTATGTATGGGTGGCTGACTGCCACCCACCCAGAAAGTGTATGGGAGGCTGGTTGGCTGCCAGCCTTCCTTCCATTCCTATGAGTAATGTGAGTGCTCATGAAGGGGACATGGTTGGGTCCACCCCTTTCCCGGTTATCCCCTCTAGGCCTTTTGGCTTAGATCAAGTGTAAAAAAAGAAAGGATCTTGCGACAGATCGCATCCTGAGGCACGTTTTTTTTTGTGTGAATACTTGCACTTGGGTGACTTGTGAGCACATACTGATACATACGTTCCCTATCTGGGGACCATAAATTAAATGGATTTTTGAGAAAGGGAGCTGATTTGGAAGCTTGCTTCTGTCGCCCTATGCATTGACCCGATGTGGCAGTATCTTCGGGTAGTGAACAGTGCACCACCCCATTCCAGTGTTAAACAAGAAAGATTCTCATTTAATCCTCCGTGGGTGAGAATTTGAGTTTGAGAATTGGAGACCAAAATGATGAGTTGCACTGACTGGTTTATGAACGTCTATTCATTTAGCGTTTTAATGACCATGTTTGCACACTGATTGGTGTAAAAAAATAAAATAAAACTAAATAATAATAATCTAGCACACCTGTGCAGGTTTGACATGACATGACAGGTAGCTGTCTTGTGGGTGGTGCTGAATCCTGTTAAATGACATGAGGGTCTCATGCCTATACACAAGGGTGTGTCATTGCTGTTGCTTGACCATGCATTGGTTTCTGTGGTCAGTGAATGATAAAAACAAAATTTACCATCCATTGATGGATGGGAAATCCGCCATGAGGCATTTGTTTTTAGAAACTGCTGCTCACAACCAATGTTGCAATGGAGTGTCTCCATCTGCTGGTGGTATTGGAAAGGCATTAGTGCTATGACAGGGTCCGAAGAAGAAGAAGAAGAAGAAGACGGAAAAAAATATATATAAAAAGAAAAAGAGAGAGAGAGAGAGAGACTGACTTAGTGAGCGAGTGAGTGAGAGAGTGAGAGTGAGTGAGAGTGAATGAGTGAGTGAGTGATTGAGTGAGTGAGTGAGAACAAATGAGTTAAAGCAAGTGAGTGAGAGAGATCGAATGAATGAAAGTCTGAATGACAGAAAGAAAAAAGGATGAAGAAAGAAGCATGAAGAAAAAAAAATGTATATGGAGTTGCTGACATGAGTGCAATCTACAAAGCCGTTGAGGCTGATCCTCATGGGAGGATTATTGCACCAGGACCCTTAGCACTTTTAAAATGCCATTCAATGCCACGGGCTAGATGTAAACTGCAGATGACCATGTTGTGGTAGTTACCATGGATACCCAAGTGATGTGTGAGCTAACACATAGGCCCAACAGATTCCAAGAAGGCCAGAATCACCAGCGGCACCACCATCGATTGTCAGGTCACCCGGATTCAGCAAATACCAGAGTCCAAAATGATGCAGGTTTATACTGTTAATTTTCAGTTTATCGTTACAGTTGGTGTTATTCCATGTCGGAAGGGACGCAGCTACAGCCAGTGGGGTAACTAGAGACAGGCAGGCAGCTATGTGCAACAAAGGTAGGCGTGTTGTTTTCATATGCAGATCTGAAATATTGTCTTATATGCAAGAGGAGGAGTGATGGGGGTTCAGGCAAAAGCCAGGCTATGGATTGCATTGCTAAATGCTCCATCAGAGTGCAATGGTCGCCTGTCCTTTTTTTAAGTGATGATGTGGGTTTAGCCTGTGCTGTATGTATGTATGGGTGGCTGACTGCCACCCACCCAGAAAGTGTATGGGAGGCTGGTTGGCTGCCAGCCTTCCTTCCATTCCTATGAGTAATGTGAGTGCTCATGAAGGGGACATGGTTGGGTCCACCCCTTTCCCGGTTATCCCCTCTAGGCCTTTTGGCTTAGATCAAGTGTAAAAAAAGAAAGGATCTTGCGACAGATCGCATCCTGAGGCACGTTTTTTTTTGTGTGAATACTTGCACTTGGGTGACTTGTGAGCACATACTGATACATACGTTCCCTATCTGGGGACCATAAATTAAATGGATTTTTGAGAAAGGGAGCTGATTTGGAAGCTTGCTTCTGTCGCCCTATGCATTGACCCGATGTGGCAGTATCTTCGGGTAGTGAACAGTGCACCACCCCATTCCAGTGTTAAACAAGAAAGATTCTCATTTAATCCTCCGTGGGTGAGAATTTGAGTTTGAGAATTGGAGACCAAAATGATGAGTTGCACTGACTGGTTTATGAACGTCTATTCATTTAGCGTTTTAATGACCATGTTTGCACACTGATTGGTGTAAAAAAATAAAATAAAACTAAATAATAATAATCTAGCACACCTGTGCAGGTTTGACATGACATGACAGGTAGCTGTCTTGTGGGTGGTGCTGAATCCTGTTAAATGACATGAGGGTCTCATGCCTATACACAAGGGTGTGTCATTGCTGTTGCTTGACCATGCATTGGTTTCTGTGGTCAGTGAATGATAAAAACAAAATTTACCATCCATTGATGGATGGGAAATCCGCCATGAGGCATTTGTTTTTAGAAACTGCTGCTCACAACCAATGTTGCAATGGAGTGTCTCCATCTGCTGGTGGTATTGGAAAGGCATTAGTGCTATGACAGGGTCTGAAGAAGAAGAAGAAGAAGACGGAAAAAAATATATATAAAAAGAAAAAGAGAGAGAGAGAGAGAGACTGACTTAGTGAGCGAGTGAGTGAGAGAGTGAGAGTGAGTGAGAGTGAATGAGTGAGTGAGTGATTGAGTGAGTGAGTGAGAACAAATGAGTTAAAGCAAGTGAGTGAGAGAGATCGAATGAATGAAAGTCTGAATGACAGAAAGAAAAAAGGATGAAGAAAGAAGCATGAAGAAAAAAAAATGTATATGGAGTTGCTGACATGAGTGCAATCTACAAAGCCGTTGAGGCTGATCCTCATGGGAGGATTATTGCACCAGGACCCTTAGCACTTTTAAAATGCCATTCAATGCCACGGGCTAGATGTAAACTGCAGATGACCATGTTGTGGTAGTTACCATGGATACCCAAGTGATGTGTGAGCTAACACATAGGCCCAACAGATTCCAAGAAGGCCAGAATCACCAGCGGCACCACCATCGATTGTCAGGTCACCCGGATTCAGCAAATACCAGAGTCCAAAATGATGCAGGTTTATACTGTTAATTTTCAGTTTATCGTTACAGTTGGTGTTATTCCATGTCGGAAGGGACGCAGCTACAGCCAGTGGGGTAACTAGAGACAGGCAGGCAGCTATGTGCAACAAAGGTAGGCGTGTTGTTTTCATATGCAGATCTGAAATATTGTCTTATATGCAAGAGGAGGAGTGATGGGGGTTCAGGCAAAAGCCAGGCTATGGATTGCATTGCTAAATGCTCCATCAGAGTGCAATGGTCGCCTGTCCTTTTTTTAAGTGATGATGTGGGTTTAGCCTGTGCTGTATGTATGTATGGGTGGCTGACTGCCACCCACCCAGAAAGTGTATGGGAGGCTGGTTGGCTGCCAGCCTTCCTTCCATTCCTATGAGTAATGTGAGTGCTCATGAAGGGGACATGGTTGGGTCCACCCCTTTCCCGGTTATCCCCTCTAGGCCTTTTGGCTTAGATCAAGTGTAAAAAAAGAAAGGATCTTGCGACAGATCGCATCCTGAGGCACGTTTTTTTTTGTGTGAATACTTGCACTTGGGTGACTTGTGAGCACATACTGATACATACGTTCCCTATCTGGGGACCATAAATTAAATGGATTTTTGAGAAAGGGAGCTGATTTGGAAGCTTGCTTCTGTCGCCCTATGCATTGACCCGATGTGGCAGTATCTTCGGGTAGTGAACAGTGCATCACCCCATTCCAGTGTTAAACAAGAAAGATTCTCATTTAATCCTCCGTGGGTGAGAATTTGAGTTTGAGAATTGGAGACCAAAATGATGAGTTGCACTGACTGGTTTATGAACGTCTATTCATTTAGCGTTTTAATGACCATGTTTGCACACTGATTGGTGTAAAAAAATAAAATAAAACTAAATAATAATAATCTAGCACACCTGTGCAGGTTTGACATGACATGACAGGTAGCTGTCTTGTGGGTGGTGCTGAATCCTGTTAAATGACATGAGGGTCTCATGCCTATACACAAGGGTGTGTCATTGCTGTTGCTTGACCATGCATTGGTTTCTGTGGTCAGTGAATGATAAAAACAAAATTTACCATCCATTGATGGATGGGAAATCCGCCATGAGGCATTTGTTTTTAGAAACTGCTGCTCACAACCAATGTTGCAATGGAGTGTCTCCATCTGCTGGTGGTATTGGAAAGGCATTAGTGCTATGACAGGGTCTGAAGAAGAAGAAGAAGAAGACGGAAAAAAATATATATAAAAAGAAAAAGAGAGAGAGAGAGAGACTGACTTAGTGAGCGAGTGAGTGAGAGAGTGAGAGTGAGTGAGAGTGAATGAGTGAGTGAGTGATTGAGTGAGTGAGTGAGAACAAATGAGTTAAAGCAAGTGAGTGAGAGAGATCGAATGAATGAAAGTCTGAATGACAGAAAGAAAAAAGGATGAAGAAAGAAGCATGAAGAAAAAAAAATGTATATGGAGTTGCTGACATGAGTGCAATCTACAAAGCCGTTGAGGCTGATCCTCATGGGAGGATTATTGCACCAGGACCCTTAGCACTTTTAAAATGCCATTCAATGCCACGGGCTAGATGTAAACTGCAGATGACCATGTTGTGGTAGTTACCATGGATACCCAAGTGATGTGTGAGCTAACACATAGGCCCAACAGATTCCAAGAAGGCCAGAATCACCAGCGGCACCACCATCGATTGTCAGGTCACCCGGATTCAGCAAATACCAGAGTCCAAAATGATGCAGGTTTATACTGTTAATTTTCAGTTTATCGTTACAGTTGGTGTTATTCCATGTCGGAAGGGACGCAGCTACAGCCAGTGGGGTAACTAGAGACAGGCAGGCAGCTATGTGCAACAAAGGTAGGCGTGTTGTTTTCATATGCAGATCTGAAATATTGTCTTATATGCAAGAGGAGGAGTGATGGGGGTTCAGGCAAAAGCCAGGCTATGGATTGCATTGCTAAATGCTCCATCAGAGTGCAATGGTCGCCTGTCCTTTTTTTAAGTGATGATGTGGGTTTAGCCTGTGCTGTATGTATGTATGGGTGGCTGACTGCCACCCACCCAGAAAGTGTATGGGAGGCTGGTTGGCTGCCAGCCTTCCTTCCATTCCTATGAGTAATGTGAGTGCTCATGAAGGGGACATGGTTGGGTCCACCCCTTTCCCGGTTATCCCCTCTAGGCCTTTTGGCTTAGATCAAGTGTAAAAAAAGAAAGGATCTTGCGACAGATCGCATCCTGAGGCACGTTTTTTTTTTTGTGTGAATACTTGCACTTGGGTGACTTGTGAGCACATACTGATACATACGTTCCCTATCTGGGGACCATAAATTAAATGGATTTTTGAGAAAGGGAGCTGATTTGGAAGCTTGCTTCTGTCGCCCTATGCATTGACCCGATGTGGCAGTATCTTCGGGTAGTGAACAGTGCACCACCCCATTCCAGTGTTAAACAAGAAAGATTCTCATTTAATCCTCCGTGGGTGAGAATTTGAGTTTGAGAATTGGAGACCAAAATGATGAGTTGCACTGACTGGTTTATGAACGTCTATTCATTTAGCGTTTTAATGACCATGTTTGCACACTGATTGGTGTAAAAAAATAAAATAAAACTAAATAATAATAATCTAGCACACCTGTGCAGGTTTGACATGACATGACAGGTAGCTGTCTTGTGGGTGGTGCTGAATCCTGTTAAATGACATGAGGGTCTCATGCCTATACACAAGGGTGTGTCATTGCTGTTGCTTGACCATGCATTGGTTTCTGTGGTCAGTGAATGATAAAAACAAAATTTACCATCCATTGATGGATGGGAAATCCGCCATGAGGCATTTGTTTTTAGAAACTGCTGCTCACAACCAATGTTGCAATGGAGTGTCTCCATCTGCTGGTGGTATTGGAAAGGCATTAGTGCTATGACAGGGTCTGAAGAAGAAGAAGAAGAAGAAGAAGAAGACGGAAAAAAATATATATAAAAAGAAAAAGAGAGAGGGAGAGAGAGACTGACTTAGTGAGCGAGTGAGTGAGAGAGTGAGAGTGAGTGAGAGTGAATGAGTGAGTGAGTGATTGAGTGAGTGAGTGAGTGAGTGAGAACAAATGAGTTAAAGCAAGTGAGTGAGAGAGATCGAATGAATGAAAGTCTGAATGACAGAAAGAAAAAAGGATGAAGAAAGAAGCATGAAGAAAAAAAAATGTATATGGAGTTGCTGACATGAGTGCAATCTACAAAGCCATTGAGGCTGATCCTCATGGGAGGATTATTGCACCAGGACCCTTAGCACTTTTAAAATGCCATTCAATGCCACGGGCTAGATGTAAACTGCAGATGACCATGTTGTGGTAGTTACCATGGATACCCAAGTGATGTGTGAGCTAACACATAGGCCCAACAGATTCCAAGAAGGCCAGAATCACCAGCGGCACCACCATCGATTGTCAGGTCACCCGGATTCAGCAAATACCAGAGTCCAAAATGATGCAGGTTTATACTGTTAATTTTCAGTTTATCGTTACAGTTGGTGTTATTCCATGTCGGAAGGGACGCAGCTACAGCCAGTGGGGTAACTAGAGACAGGCAGGCAGCTATGTGCAACAAAGGTAGGCGTGTTGTTTTCATATGCAGATCTGAAATATTGTCTTATATGCAAGAGGAGGAGTGATGGGGGTTCAGGCAAAAGCCAGGCTATGGATTGCATTGCTAAATGCTCCATCAGAGTGCAATGGTCGCCTGTCCTTTTTTTAAGTGATGATGTGGGTTTAGCCTGTGCTGTATGTATGTATGGGTGGCTGACTGCCACCCACCCAGAAAGTGTATGGGAGGCTGGTTGGCTGCCAGCCTTCCTTCCATTCCTATGAGTAATGTGAGTGCTCATGAAGGGGACATGGTTGGGTCCACCCCTTTCCCGGTTATCCCCTCTAGGCCTTTTGGCTTAGATCAAGTGTAAAAAAAGAAAGGATCTTGCGACAGATCGCATCCTGAGGCACGTTTTTTTTTGTGTGAATACTTGCACTTGGGTGACTTGTGAGCACATACTGATACATACGTTCCCTATCTGGGGACCATAAATTAAATGGATTTTTGAGAAAGGGAGCTGATTTGGAAGCTTGCTTCTGTCGCCCTATGCATTGACCCGATGTGGCAGTATCTTCGGGTAGTGAACAGTGCACCACCCCATTCCAGTGTTAAACAAGAAAGATTCTCATTTAATCCTCCGTGGGTGAGAATTTGAGTTTGAGAATTGGAGACCAAAATGATGAGTTGCACTGACTGGTTTATGAACGTCTATTCATTTAGCGTTTTAATGACCATGTTTGCACACTGATTGGTGTAAAAAAATAAAATAAAACTAAATAATAATAATAATCTAGCACACCTGTGCAGGTTTGACATGACATGACAGGTAGCTGTCTTGTGGGTGGTGCTGAATCCTGTTAAATGACATGAGGGTCTCATGCCTATACACAAGGGTGTGTCATTGCTGTTGTTTGACCATGCATTGGTTTCTGTGGTCAGTGAATGATAAAAACAAAATTTACCATCCATTGATGGATGGGAAATCCGCCATGAGGCATTTGTTTTTAGAAACTGCTGCTCACAACCAATGTTGCAATGGAGTGTCTCCATCTGCTGGTGGTATTGGAAAGGCATTAGTGCTATGACAGGGTCTGAAGAAGAAGAAGAAGAAGACGGAAAAAAATATATATAAAAAGAAAAAGAGAGAGAGAGAGAGACTGACTTAGTGAGCGAGTGAGTGAGAGAGTGAGAGTGAGTGAGAGTGAATGAGTGAGTGAGTGATTGAGTGAGTGAGTGAGTGAGTGAGAACAAATGAGTTAAAGCAAGTGAGTGAGAGAGATCGAATGAATGAAAGTCTGAATGACAGAAAGAAAAAAGGATGAAGAAAGAAGCATGAAGAAAAAAAAATGTATATGGAGTTGCTGACATGAGTGCAATCTACAAAGCCGTTGAGGCTGATCCTCATGGGAGGATTATTGCACCAGGACCCTTAGCACTTTTAAAATGCCATTCAATGCCACGGGCTAGATGTAAACTGCAGATGACCATGTTGTGGTAGTTACCATGGATACCCAAGTGATGTGTGAGCTAACACATAGGCCCAACAGATTCCAAGAAGGCCAGAATCACCAGCGGCACCACCATCGATTGTCAGGTCACCCGGATTCAGCAAATACCAGAGTCCAAAATGATGCAGGTTTATACTGTTAATTTTCAGTTTATCGTTACAGTTGGTGTTATTCCATGTCGGAAGGGACGCAGCTACAGCCAGTGGGGTAACTAGAGACAGGCAGGCAGCTATGTGCAACAAAGGTAGGCGTGTTGTTTTCATATGCAGATCTGAAATATTGTCTTATATGCAAGAGGAGGAGTGATGGGGGTTCAGGCAAAAGCCAGGCTATGGATTGCATTGCTAAATGCTCCATCAGAGTGCAATGGTCGCCTGTCCTTTTTTTAATTGATGATGTGGGTTTAGCCTGTGCTGTATGTATGTATGGGTGGCTGACTGCCACCCACCCAGAAAGTGTATGGGAGGCTGGTTGGCTGCCAGCCTTCCTTCCATTCCTATGAGTAATGTGAGTGCTCATGAAGGGGACATGGTTGGGTCCACCCCTTTCCCGGTTATCCCCTCTAGGCCTTTTGGCTTAGATCAAGTGTAAAAAAATAAAGGATCTTGCGACAGATCGCATCCTGAGGCACGTTTTTTTTTGTGTGAATACTTGCACTTGGGTGACTTGTGAGCACATACTGATACATACGTTCCCTATCTGGGGACCATAAATTAAATGGATTTTTGAGAAAGGGAGCTGATTTGGAAGCTTGCTTCTGTCGCCCTATGCATTGACCCGATGTGGCAGTATCTTCGGGTAGTGAACAGTGCACCACCCCATTCCAGTGTTAAACAAGAAAGATTCTCATTTAATCCTCCGTGGGTGAGAATTTGAGTTTGAGAATTGGAGACCAAAATGATGAGTTGCACTGACTGGTTTATGAACGTCTATTCATTTAGCGTTTTAATGACCATGTTTGCACACTGATTGGTGTAAAAAAATTAAATAAAACTAAATAATAATAATCTAGCACACCTGTGCAGGTTTGACATGACATGACAGGTAGCTGTCTTGTGGGTGGTGCTGAATCCTGTTAAATGACATGAGGGTCTCATGCCTATACACAAGGGTGTGTCATTGCTGTTGCTTGACCATGCATTGGTTTCTGTGGTCAGTGAATGATAAAAACAAAATTTACCATCCATTGATGGATGGGAAATCCGCCATGAGGCATTTGTTTTTAGAAACTGCTGCTCACAACCAATGTTGCAATGGAGTGTCTCCATCTGCTGGTGGTATTGGAAAGGCATTAGTGCTATGACAGGGTCTGAAGAAGAAGAAGAAGACGGAAAAAAATATATATAAAAAGAAAAAGAGAGAGAGAGAGAGAGACTGACTTAGTGAGCGAGTGAGTGAGAGAGTGAGAGTGAGTGAGAGTGAATGAGTGAGTGAGTGATTGAGTGAGTGAGTGAGTGAGTGAGAACAAATGAGTTAAAGCAAGTGAGTGAGAGAGATCGAATGAATGAAAGTCTGAATGACAGAAAGAAAAAAGGATGAAGAAAGAAGCATGAAGAAAAAAAAATGTATATGGAGTTGCTGACATGAGTGCAATCTACAAAGCCGTTGAGGCTGATCCTCATGGGAGGATTATTGCACCAGGACCCTTAGCACTTTTAAAATGCCATTCAATGCCACGGGCTAGATGTAAACTGCAGATGACCATGTTGTGGTAGTTACCATGGATACCCAAGTGATGTGTGAGCTAACACATAGGCCCAACAGATTCCAAGAAGGCCAGAATCACCAGCGGCACCACCATCGATTGTCAGGTCACCCGGATTCAGCAAATACCAGAGTCCAAAATGATGCAGGTTTATACTGTTAATTTTCAGTTTATCGTTACAGTTGGTGTTATTCCATGTCGGAAGGGACGCAGCTACAGCCAGTGGGGTAACTAGAGACAGGCAGGCAGCTATGTGCAACAAAGGTAGGCGTGTTGTTTTCATATGCAGATCTGAAATATTGTCTTATATGCAAGAGGAGGAGTGATGGGGGTTCAGGCAAAAGCCAGGCTATGGATTGCATTGCTAAATGCTCCATCAGAGTGCAATGGTTGCCTGTCCTTTTTTTAAGTGATGATGTGGGTTTAGCCTGTGCTGTATGTATGTATGGGTGGCTGACTGCCACCCACCCAGAAAGTGTATGGGAGGCTGGTTGGCTGCCAGCCTTCCTTCCATTCCTATGAGTAATGTGAGTGCTCATGAAGGGGACATGGTTGGGTCCACCCCTTTCCCGGTTATCCCCTCTAGGCCTTTTGGCTTAGATCAAGTGTAAAAAAAGAAAGGATCTTGCGACAGATCGCATCCTGAGGCACGTTTTTTTTTTGTGTGAATACTTGCACTTGGGTGACTTGTGAGCACATACTGATACATACGTTCCCTATCTGGGGACCATAAATTAAATGGATTTTTGAGAAAGGGAGCTGATTTGGAAGCTTGCTTCTGTCGCCCTATGCATTGACCCGATGTGGCAGTATCTTCGGGTAGTGAACAGTGCACCACCCCATTCTAGTGTTAAACAAGAAAGATTCTCATTTAATCCTCCGTGGGTGAGAATTTGAGTTTGAGAATTGGAGACCAAAATGATGAGTTGCACTGACTGGTTTATGAACGTCTATTCATTTAGCGTTTTAATGACCATGTTTGCACACTGATTGGTGTAAAAAAATAAAATAAAACTAAATAATAATAATCTAGCACACCTGTGCAGGTTTGACATGACATGACAGGTAGCTGTCTTGTGGGTGGTGCTGAATCCTGTTAAATGACATGAGGGTCTCATGCCTATACACAAGGGTGTGTCATTGCTGTTGCTTGACCATGCATTGGTTTCTGTGGTCAGTGAATGATAAAAACAAAATTTACCATCCATTGATGGATGGGAAATCCGCCATGAGGCATTTGTTTTTAGAAACTGCTGCTCACAACCAATGTTGCAATGGAGTGTCTCCATCTGCTGGTGGTATTGGAAAGGCATTAGTGCTATGACAGGGTCTGAAGAAGAAGAAGAAGAAGACGGAAAAAAATATATATAAAAAGAAAAAGAGAGAGAGAGAGAGAGACTGACTTAGTGAGCGAGTGAGTGAGAGAGTGAGAGTGAGTGAGAGTGAATGAGTGAGTGAGTGATTGAGTGAGTGAGTGAGTGAGAACAAATGAGTTAAAGCAAGTGAGTGAGAGAGATCGAATGAATGAAAGTCTGAATGACAGAAAGAAAAAAGGATGAAGAAAGAAGCATGAAGAAAAAAAAATGTATATGGAGTTGCTGACATGAGTGCAATCTACAAAGCCGTTGAGGCTGATCCTCATGGGAGGATTATTGCACCAGGACCCTTAGCACTTTTAAAATGCCATTCAATGCCACGGGCTAGATGTAAACTGCAGATGACCATGTTGTGGTAGTTACCATGGATACCCAAGTGATGTGTGAGCTAACACATAGGCCCAACAGATTCCAAGAAGGCCAGAATCACCAGCGGCACCACCATCGATTGTCAGGTCACCCGGATTCAGCAAATACCAGAGTCCAAAATGATGCAGGTTTATACTGTTAATTTTCAGTTTATCGTTACAGTTGGTGTTATTCCATGTCGGAAGGGACGCAGCTACAGCCAGTGGGGTAACTAGAGACAGGCAGGCAGCTATGTGCAACAAAGGTAGGCGTGTTGTTTTCATATGCAGATCTGAAATATTGTCTTATATGCAAGAGGAGGAGTGATGGGGGTTCAGGCAAAAGCCAGGCTATGGATTGCATTGCTAAATGCTCCATCAGAGTGCAATGGTCGCCTGTCCTTTTTTTAAGTGATGATGTGGGTTTAGCCTGTGCTGTATGTATGTATGGGTGGCTGACTGCCACCCACCCAGAAAGTGTATGGGAGGCTGGTTGGCTGCCAGCCTTCCTTCCATCCCCATGAGTAATGTGAGTGCTCATGAAGGGGACATGGTTGGGTCCACCCCTTTCCCGGTTATCCCCTCTAGGCCTTTTGGCTTAGATCAAGTGTAAAAAAAGAAAGGATCTTGCGACAGATCGCATCCTGAGGCACGTTTTTTTTTTTTGTGTGAATACTTGCACTTGGGTGACTTGTGAGCACATACTGATACATACGTTCCCTATCTGGGGACCATAAATTAAATGGATTTTTGAGAAAGGGAGCTGATTTGGAAGCTTGCTTCTGTCGCCCTATGCATTGACCCGATGTGGCAGTATCTTCGGGTAGTGAACAGTGCACCACCCCATTCCAGTGTTAAACAAGAAAGATTCTCATTTAATCCTCCGTGGGTGAGAATTTGAGTTTGAGAATTGGAGACCAAAATGATGAGTTGCACTGACTGGTTTATGAACGTCTATTCATTTAGCGTTTTAATGACCATGTTTGCACACTGATTGGTGTAAAAAAATAAAATAAAACTAAATAATAATAATCTAGCACACCTGTGCAGGTTTGACATGACATGACAGGTAGCTGTCTTGTGGGTGGTGCTGAATCCTGTTAAATGACATGAGGGTCTCATGCCTATACACAAGGGTGTGTCATTGCTGTTGCTTGACCATGCATTGGTTTCTGTGGTCAGTGAATGATAAAAACAAAATTTACCATCCATTGATGGATGGGAAATCCGCCATGAGGCATTTGTTTTTAGAAACTGCTGCTCACAACCAATGTTGCAATGGAGTGTCTCCATCTGCTGGTGGTATTGGAAAGGCATTAGTGCTATGACAGGGTCTGAAGAAGAAGAAGAAGAAGAAGAAGAAGACGGAAAAAAATATATATAAAAAGAAAAAGAGAGAGAGAGACTGACTTAGTGAGCGAGTGAGTGAGAGAGTGAGAGTGAGTGAGAGTGAATGAGTGAGTGAGTGATTGAGTGAGTGAGTGAGTGAGTGAGAACAAATGAGTTAAAGCAAGTGAGTGAGAGAGATCGAATGAATGAAAGTCTGAATGACAGAAAGAAAAAAGGATGAAGAAAGAAGCATGAAGAAAAAAAAATGTATATGGAGTTGCCGACATGAGTGCAATCTACAAAGCCGTTGAGGCTGATCCTCATGGGAGGATTATTGCACCAGGACCCTTAGCACTTTTAAAATGCCATTCAATGCCACGGGCTAGATGTAAACTGCAGATGACCATGTTGTGGTAGTTACCATGGATACCCAAGTGATGTGTGAGCTAACACATAGGCCCAACAGATTCCAAGAAGGCCAGAATCACCAGCGGCACCACCATCGATTGTCAGGTCACCCGGATTCAGCAAATACCAGAGTCCAAAATGATGCAGGTTTATACTGTTAATTTTCAGTTTATCGTTACAGTTGGTGTTATTCCATGTCGGAAGGGACGCAGCTACAGCCAGTGGGGTAACTAGAGACAGGCAGGCAGCTATGTGCAACAAAGGTAGGCGTGTTGTTTTCATATGCAGATCTGAAATATTGTCTTATATGCAAGAGGAGGAGTGATGGGGGTTCAGGCAAAAGCCAGGCTATGGATTGCATTGCTAAATGCTCCATCAGAGTGCAATGGTCGCCTGTCCTTTTTTTAAGTGATGATGTGGGTTTAGCCTGTGCTGTATGTATGTATGGGTGGCTGACTGCCACCCACCCAGAAAGTGTATGGGAGGCTGGTTGGCTGCCAGCCTTCCTTCCATTCCTATGAGTAATGTGAGTGCTCATGAAGGGGACATGGTTGGGTCCACCCCTTTCCCGGTTATCCCCTCTAGGCCTTTTGGCTTAGATCAAGTGTAAAAAAAGAAAGGATCTTGCGACAGATCGCATCCTGAGGCACGTTTTTTTTTGTGTGAATACTTGCACTTGGGTGACTTGTGAGCACATACTGATACATACGTTCCCTATCTGGGGACCATAAATTAAATGGATTTTTGAGAAAGGGAGCTGATTTGGAAGCTTGCTTCTGTCGCCCTATGCATTGACCCGATGTGGCAGTATCTTCGGGTAGTGAACAGTGCACCACCCCATTCCAGTGTTAAACAAGAAAGATTCTCATTTAATCCTCCGTGGGTGAGAATTTGAGTTTGAGAATTGGAGACCAAAATGATGAGTTGCACTGACTGGTTTATGAACGTCTATTCATTTAGCGTTTTAATGACCATGTTTGCACACTGATTGGTGTAAAAAAATAAAATAAAACTAAATAATAATAATCTAGCACACCTGTGCAGGTTTGACATGACATGACAGGTAGCTGTCTTGTGGGTGGTGCTGAATCCTGTTAAATGACATGAGGGTCTCATGCCTATACACAAGGGTGTGTCATTGCTGTTGCTTGACCATGCATTGGTTTCTGTGGTCAGTGAATGATAAAAACAAAATTTACCATCCATTGATGGATGGGAAATCCGCCATGAGGCATTTGTTTTTAGAAACTGCTGCTCACAACCAATGTTGCAATGGAGTGTCTCCATCTGCTGGTGGTATTGGAAAGGCATTAGTGCTATGACAGGGTCTGAAGAAGAAGAAGAAGAAGAAGAAGAAGAAGAAGACGGAAAAAAATATATATAAAAAGAAAAAGAGAGAGAGAGAGAGAGACTGACTTAGTGAGCGAGTGAGTGAGAGAGTGAGAGTGAGTGAGAGTGAATGAGTGAGTGAGTGAGTGAGTGAGAACAAATGAGTTAAAGCAAGTGAGTGAGAGAGATTGAATGAATGAAAGTCTGAATGACAGAAAGAAAAAAGGATGAAGAAAGAAGCATGAAGAAAAAAAAATGTATATGGAGTTGCTGACATGAGTGCAATCTACAAAGCCGTTGAGGCTGATCCTCATGGGAGGATTATTGCACCAGGACCCTTAGCACTTTTAAAATGCCATTCAATGCCACGGGCTAGATGTAAACTGCAGATGACCATGTTGTGGTAGTTACCATGGATACCCAAGTGATGTGTGAGCTAACACATAGGCCCAACAGATTCCAAGAAGGCCAGAATCACCAGCGGCACCACCATCGATTGTCAGGTCACCCGGATTCAGCAAATACCAGAGTCCAAAATGATGCAGGTTTATACTGTTAATTTTCAGTTTATCGTTACAGTTGGTGTTATTCCATGTCGGAAGGGACGCAGCTACAGCCAGTGGGGTAACTAGAGACAGGCAGGCAGCTATGTGCAACAAAGGTAGGCGTGTTGTTTTCATATGCAGATCTGAAATATTGTCTTATATGCAAGAGGAGGAGTGATGGGGGTTCAGGCAAAAGCCAGGCTATGGATTGCATTGCTAAATGCTCCATCAGAGTGCAATGGTCGCCTGTCCTTTTTTTAAGTGATGATGTGGGTTTAGCCTGTGCTGTATGTATGTATGGGTGGCTGACTGCCACCCACCCAGAAAGTGTATGGGAGGCTGGTTGGCTGCCAGCCTTCCTTCCATTCCTATGAGTAATGTGAGTGCTCATGAAGGGGACATGGTTGGGTCCACCCCTTTCCCGGTTATCCCCTCTAGGCCTTTTGGCTTAGATCAAGTGTAAAAAAAGAAAGGATCTTGCGACAGATCGCATCCTGAGGCACGTTTTTTTTTGTGTGAATACTTGCACTTGGGTGACTTGTGAGCACATACTGATACATACGTTCCCTATCTGGGGACCATAAATTAAATGGATTTTTGAGAAAGGGAGCTGATTTGGAAGCTTGCTTCTGTCGCCCTATGCATTGACCCGATGTGGCAGTATCTTCGGGTAGTGAACAGTGCACCACCCCATTCCAGTGTTAAACAAGAAAGATTCTCATTTAATCCTCCGTGGGTGAGAATTTGAGTTTGAGAATTGGAGACCAAAATGATGAGTTGCACTGACTGGTTTATGAACGTCTATTCATTTAGCGTTTTAATGACCATGTTTGCACACTGATTGGTGTAAAAAAATAAAATAAAACTAAATAATAATAATCTAGCACACCTGTGCAGGTTTGACATGACATGACAGGTAGCTGTCTTGTGGGTGGTGCTGAATCCTGTTAAATGACATGAGGGTCTCATGCCTATACACAAGGGTGTGTCATTGCTGTTGCTTGACCATGCATTGGTTTCTGTGGTCAGTGAATGATAAAAACAAAATTTACCATCCATTGATGGATGGGAAATCCGCCATGAGGCATTTGTTTTTAGAAACTGCTGCTCACAACCAATGTTGCAATGGAGTGTCTCCATCTGCTGGTGGTATTGGAAAGGCATTAGTGCTATGACAGGGTCTGAAGAAGAAGAAGAAGAAGAAGAAGAAGACGGAAAAAAATATATATAAAAAGAAAAAGAGAGAGAGAGAGAGAGAGACTGACTTAGTGAGCGAGTGAGTGAGAGAGTGAGAGTGAGTGAGAGTGAATGAGTGAGTGAGTGATTGAGTGAGTGAGTGAGTGAGTGAGAACAAATGAGTTAAAGCAAGTGAGTGAGAGAGATCGAATGAATGAAAGTCTGAATGACAGAAAGAAAAAAGGATGAAGAAAGAAGCATGAAGAAAAAAAAATGTATATGGAGTTGCTGACATGAGTGCAATCTACAAAGCCGTTGAGGCTGATCCTCATGGGAGGATTATTGCACCAGGACCCTTAGCACTTTTAAAATGCCATTCAATGCCACGGGCTAGATGTAAACTGCAGATGACCATGTTGTGGTAGTTACCATGGATACCCAAGTGATGTGTGAGCTAACACATAGGCCCAACAGATTCCAAGAAGGCCAGAATCACCAGCGGCACCACCATCGATTGTCAGGTCACCCGGATTCAGCAAATACCAGAGTCCAAAATGATGCAGGTTTATACTGTTAATTTTCAGTTTATCGTTACAGTTGGTGTTATTCCATGTCGGAAGGGACGCAGCTACAGCCAGTGGGGTAACTAGAGACAGGCAGGCAGCTATGTGCAACAAAGGTAGGCGTGTTGTTTTCATATGCAGATCTGAAATATTGTCTTATATGCAAGAGGAGGAGTGATGGGGGTTCAGGCAAAAGCCAGGCTATGGATTGCATTGCTAAATGCTCCATCAGAGTGCAATGGTCGCCTGTCCTTTTTTTAAGTGATGATGTGGGTTTAGCCTGTGCTGTATGTATGTATGGGTGGCTGACTGCCACCCACCCAGAAAGTGTATGGGAGGCTGGTTGGCTGCCAGCCTTCCTTCCATTCCTATGAGTAATGTGAGTGCTCATGAAGGGGACATGGTTGGGTCCACCCCTTTCCCGGTTATCCCCTCTAGGCCTTTTGGCTTAGATCAAGTGTAAAAAAAGAAAGGATCTTGCGACAGATCGCATCCTGAGGCACGTTTTTTTTTTTGTGTGAATACTTGCACTTGGGTGACTTGTGAGCACATACTGATACATACGTTCCCTATCTGGGGACCATAAATTAAATGGATTTTTGAGAAAGGGAGCTGATTTGGAAGCTTGCTTCTGTCGCCCTATGCATTGACCCGATGTGGCAGTATCTTCGGGTAGTGAACAGTGCACCACCCCATTCCAGTGTTAAACAAGAAAGATTCTCATTTAATCCTCCGTGGGTGAGAATTTGAGTTTGAGAATTGGAGACCAAAATGATGAGTTGCACTGACTGGTTTATGAACGTCTATTCATTTAGCGTTTTAATGACCATGTTTGCACACTGATTGGTGTAAAAAAATAAAATAAAACTAAATAATAATAATCTAGCACACCTGTGCAGGTTTGACATGACATGACAGGTAGCTGTCTTGTGGGTGGTGCTGAATCCTGTTAAATGACATGAGGGTCTCATGCCTATACACAAGGGTGTGTCATTGCTGTTGCTTGACCATGCATTGGTTTCTGTGGTCAGTGAATGATAAAAACAAAATTTACCATCCATTGATGGATGGGAAATCCGCCATGAGGCATTTGTTTTTAGAAACTGCTGCTCACAACCAATGTTGCAATGGAGTGTCTCCATCTGCTGGTGGTATTGGAAAGGCATTAGTGCTATGACAGGGTCTGAAGAAGAAGAAGAAGAAGACGGAAAAAAATATATATAAAAAGAAAAAGAGAGAGAGAGAGAGAGAGACTGACTTAGTGAGCGAGTGAGTGAGAGAGTGAGAGTGAGTGAGAGTGAATGAGTGAGTGAGTGATTGAGTGAGTGAGTGAGTGAGTGAGAACAAATGAGTTAAAGCAAGTGAGTGAGAGAGATCGAATGAATGAAAGTCTGAATGACAGAAAGAAAAAAGGATGAAGAAAGAAGCATGAAGAAAAAAAATGTATATGGAGTTGCTGACATGAGTGCAATCTACAAAGCCGTTGAGGCTGATCCTCATGGGAGGATTATTGCACCAGGACCCTTAGCACTTTTAAAATGCCATTCAATGCCACGGGCTAGATGTAAACTGCAGATGACCATGTTGTGGTAGTTACCATGGATACCCAAGTGATGTGTGAGCTAACACATAGGCCCAACAGATTCCAAGAAGGCCAGAATCACCAGCGGCACCACCATCGATTGTCAGGTCACCCGGATTCAGCAAATACCAGAGTCCAAAATGATGCAGGTTTATACTGTTAATTTTCAGTTTATCGTTACAGTTGGTGTTATTCCATGTCGGAAGGGACGCAGCTACAGCCAGTGGGGTAACTAGAGACAGGCAGGCAGCTATGTGCAACAAAGGTAGGCGTGTTGTTTTCATATGCAGATCTGAAATATTGTCTTATATGCAAGAGGAGGAGTGATGGGGGTTCAGGCAAAAGCCAGGCTATGGATTGCATTGCTAAATGCTCCATCAGAGTGCAATGGTCGCCTGTCCTTTTTTTAAGTGATGATGTGGGTTTAGCCTGTGCTGTATGTATGTATGGGTGGCTGACTGCCACCCACCCAGAAAGTGTATGGGAGGCTGGTTGGCTGCCAGCCTTCCTTCCATTCCTATGAGTAATGTGAGTGCTCATGAAGGGGACATTGTTGGGTCCACCCCTTTCCCGGTTATCCCCTCTAGGCCTTTTGGCTTAGATCAAGTGTAAAAAAAGAAAGGATCTTGCGACAGATCGCATCCTGAGGCACGTTTTTTTTTGTGTGAATACTTGCACTTGGGTGACTTGTGAGCACATACTGATACATACGTTCCCTATCTGGGGACCATAAATTAAATGGATTTTTGAGAAAGGGAGCTGATTTGGAAGCTTGCTTCTGTCGCCCTATGCATTGACCCGATGTGGCAGTATCTTCGGGTAGTGAACAGTGCACCACCCCATTCCAGTGTTAAACAAGAAAGATTCTCATTTAATCCTCCGTGGGTGAGAATTTGAGTTTGAGAATTGGAGACCAAAATGATGAGTTGCACTGACTGGTTTATGAACGTCTATTCATTTAGCGTTTTAATGACCATGTTTGCACACTGATTGGTGTAAAAAAATAAAATAAAACTAAATAATAATAATCTAGCACACCTGTGCAGGTTTGACATGACATGACAGGTAGCTGTCTTGTGGGTGGTGCTGAATCCTGTTAAATGACATGAGGGTCTCATGCCTATACACAAGGGTGTGTCATTGCTGTTGCTTGACCATGCATTGGTTTCTGTGGTCAGTGAATGATAAAAACAAAATTTACCATCCATTGATGGATGGGAAATCCGCCATGAGGCATTTGTTTTTAGAAACTGCTGCTCACAACCAATGTTGCAATGGAGTGTCTCCATCTGCTGGTGGTATTGGAAAGGCATTAGTGCTATGACAGGGTCTGAAGAAGAAGAAGAAGAAGAAGAAGACGGAAAAAAATATTTATAAAAAGAAAAAGAGAGAGAGAGAGAGACTGACTTAGTGAGCGAGTGAGTGAGAGAGTGAGAGTGAGTGAGAGTGAATGAGTGAGTGAGTGAGTGATTGAGTGAGTGAGTGAGTGAGTGAGAACAAATGAGTTAAAGCAAGTGAGTGAGAGAGATCGAATGAATGAAAGTCTGAATGACAGAAAGAAAAAAGGATGAAGAAAGAAGCATGAAGAAAAAAAAATGTATATGGAGTTGCTGACATGAGTGCAATCTACAAAGCCGTTGAGGCTGATCCTCATGGGAGGATTATTGCACCAGGACCCTTAGCACTTTTAAAATGCCATTCAATGCCACGGGCTAGATGTAAACTGCAGATGACCATGTTGTGGTAGTTACCATGGATACCCAAGTGATGTGTGAGCTAACACATAGGCCCAACAGATTCCAAGAAGGCCAGAATCACCAGCGGCACCACCATCGATTGTCAGGTCACCCGGATTCAGCAAATACCAGAGTCCAAAATGATGCAGGTTTATACTGTTAATTTTCAGTTTATCGTTACAGTTGGTGTTATTCCATGTCGGAAGGGACGCAGCTACAGCCAGTGGGGTAACTAGAGACAGGCAGGCAGCTATGTGCAACAAAGGTAGGCGTGTTGTTTTCATATGCAGATCTGAAATATTGTCTTATATGCAAGAGGAGGAGTGATGGGGGTTCAGGCAAAAGCCAGGCTATGGATTGCATTGCTAAATGCTCCATCAGAGTGCAATGGTCGCCTGTCCTTTTTTTAAGTGATGATGTGGGTTTAGCCTGTGCTGTATGTATGTATGGGTGGCTGACTGCCACCCACCCAGAAAGTGTATGGGAGGCTGGTTGGCTGCCAGCCTTCCTTCCATTCCTATGAGTAATGTGAGTGCTCATGAAGGCGACATTGTTGGGTCCACCCCTTTCCCGGTTATCCCCTCTAGGCCTTTTGGCTTAGATCAAGTGTAAAAAAAGAAAGGATCTTGCGACAGATCGCATCCTGAGGCACGTTTTTTTTTGTGTGAATACTTGCACTTGGGTGACTTGTGAGCACATACTGATACATACGTTCCCTATCTGGGGACCATAAATTAAATGGATTTTTGAGAAAGGGAGCTGATTTGGAAGCTTGCTTCTGTCGCCCTATGCATTGACCCGATGTGGCAGTATCTTCGGGTAGTGAACAGTGCACCACCCCATTCCAGTGTTAAACAAGAAAGATTCTCATTTAATCCTCCGTGGGTGAGAATTTGAGTTTGAGAATTGGAGACCAAAATGATGAGTTGCACTGACTGGTTTATGAACGTCTATTCATTTAGCGTTTTAATGACCATGTTTGCACACTGATTGGTGTAAAAAAATAAAATAAAACTAAATAATAATAATCTAGCACACCTGTGCAGGTTTGACATGACATGACAGGTAGCTGTCTTGTGGGTGGTGCTGAATCCTGTTAAATGACATGAGGGTCTCATGCCTATACACAAGGGTGTGTCATTGCTGTTGCTTGACCATGCATTGGTTTCTGTGGTCAGTGAATGATAAAAACAAAATTTACCATCCATTGATGGATGGGAAATCCGCCATGAGGCATTTGTTTTTAGAAACTGCTGCTCACAACCAATGTTGCAATGGAGTGTCTCCATCTGCTGGTGGTATTGGAAAGGCATTAGTGCTATGACAGGGTCTGAAGAAGAAGAAGAAGAAGAAGAAGAAGAAGAAGACGGAAAAAAATATATATAAAAAGAAAAAGAGAGAGAGAGAGAGAGACTGACTTAGTGAGCGAGTGAGTGAGAGAGTGAGAGTGAGTGAGAGTGAATGAGTGAGTGAGTGAGTGAGTGAGAACAAATGAGTTAAAGCAAGTGAGTGAGAGAGATTGAATGAATGAAAGTCTGAATGACAGAAAGAAAAAAGGATGAAGAAAGAAGCATGAAGAAAAAAAAATGTATATGGAGTTGCTGACATGAGTGCAATCTACAAAGCCGTTGAGGCTGATCCTCATGGGAGGATTATTGCACCAGGACCCTTAGCACTTTTAAAATGCCATTCAATGCCACGGGCTAGATGTAAACTGCAGATGACCATGTTGTGGTAGTTACCATGGATACCCAAGTGATGTGTGAGCTAACACATAGGCCCAACAGATTCCAAGAAGGCCAGAATCACCAGCGGCACCACCATCGATTGTCAGGTCACCCGGATTCAGCAAATACCAGAGTCCAAAATGATGCAGGTTTATACTGTTAATTTTCAGTTTATCGTTACAGTTGGTGTTATTCCATGTCGGAAGGGACGCAGCTACAGCCAGTGGGGTAACTAGAGACAGGCAGGCAGCTATGTGCAACAAAGGTAGGCGTGTTGTTTTCATATGCAGATCTGAAATATTGTCTTATATGCAAGAGGAGGAGTGATGGGGGTTCAGGCAAAAGCCAGGCTATGGATTGCATTGCTAAATGCTCCATCAGAGTGCAATGGTCGCCTGTCCTTTTTTTAAGTGATGATGTGGGTTTAGCCTGTGCTGTATGTATGTATGGGTGGCTGACTGCCACCCACCCAGAAAGTGTATGGGAGGCTGGTTGGCTGCCAGCCTTCCTTCCATTCCTATGAGTAATGTGAGTGCTCATGAAGGGGACATGGTTGGGTCCACCCCTTTCCCGGTTATCCCCTCTAGGCCTTTTGGCTTAGATCAAGTGTAAAAAAAGAAAGGATCTTGCGACAGATCGCATCCTGAGGCACGTTTTTTTTTGTGTGAATACTTGCACTTGGGTGACTTGTGAGCACATACTGATACATACGTTCCCTATCTGGGGACCATAAATTAAATGGATTTTTGAGAAAGGGAGCTGATTTGGAAGCTTGCTTCTGTCGCCCTATGCATTGACCCGATGTGGCAGTATCTTCGGGTAGTGAACAGTGCACCACCCCATTCCAGTGTTAAACAAGAAAGATTCTCATTTAATCCTCCGTGGGTGAGAATTTGAGTTTGAGAATTGGAGACCAAAATGATGAGTTGCACTGACTGGTTTATGAACGTCTATTCATTTAGCGTTTTAATGACCATGTTTGCACACTGATTGGTGTAAAAAAATAAAATAAAACTAAATAATAATAATCTAGCACACCTGTGCAGGTTTGACATGACATGACAGGTAGCTGTCTTGTGGGTGGTGCTGAATCCTGTTAAATGACATGAGGGTCTCATGCCTATACACAAGGGTGTGTCATTGCTGTTGCTTGACCATGCATTGGTTTCTGTGGTCAGTGAATGATAAAAACAAAATTTACCATCCATTGATGGATGGGAAATCCGCCATGAGGCATTTGTTTTTAGAAACTGCTGCTCACAACCAATGTTGCAATGGAGTGTCTCCATCTGCTGGTGGTATTGGAAAGGCATTAGTGCTATGACAGGGTCTGAAGAAGAAGAAGAAGAAGACGGAAAAAAATATATATAAAAAGAAAAAGAGAGAGAGAGAGAGAGACTGACTTAGTGAGCGAGTGAGTGAGAGAGTGAGAGTGAGTGAGAGTGAATGAGTGAGTGAGTGATTGAGTGAGTGAGTGAGTGAGAACAAATGAGTTAAAGCAAGTGAGTGAGAGAGATCGAATGAATGAAAGTCTGAATGACAGAAAAAAAAAAGGATGAAGAAAGAAGCATGAAGAAAAAAAAATGTATATGGAGTTGCTGACATGAGTGCAATCTACAAAGCCGTTGAGGCTGATCCTCATGGGAGGATTATTGCACCAGGACCCTTAGCACTTTTAAAATGCCATTCAATGCCACGGGCTAGATGTAAACTGCAGATGACCATGTTGTGGTAGTTACCATGGATACCCAAGTGATGTGTGAGCTAACACATAGGCCCAACAGATTCCAAGAAGGCCAGAATCACCAGCGGCACCACCATCGATTGTCAGGTCACCCGGATTCAGCAAATACCAGAGTCCAAAATGATGCAGGTTTATACTGTTAATTTTCAGTTTATCGTTACAGTTGGTGTTATTCCATGTCGGAAGGGACGCAGCTACAGCCAGTGGGGTAACTAGAGACAGGCAGGCAGCTATGTGCAACAAAGGTAGGCGTGTTGTTTTCATATGCAGATCTGAAATATTGTCTTATATGCAAGAGGAGGAGTGATGGGGGTTCAGGCAAAAGCCAGGCTATGGATTGCATTGCTAAATGCTCCATCAGAGTGCAATGGTCGCCTGTCCTTTTTTTAAGTGATGATGTGGGTTTAGCCTGTGCTGTATGTATGTATGGGTGGCTGACTGCCACCCACCCAGAAAGTGTATGGGAGGCTGGTTGGCTGCCAGCCTTCCTTCCATTCCTATGAGTAATGTGAGTGCTCATGAAGGGGACATGGTTGGGTCCACCCCTTTCCCGGTTATCCCCTCTAGGCCTTTTGGCTTAGATCAAGTGTAAAAAAAGAAAGGATCTTGCGACAGATCGCTTCCTGAGGCACGTTTTTTTTTGTGTGAATACTTGCACTTGGGTGACTTGTGAGCACATACTGATACATACGTTCCCTATCTGGGGACCATAAATTAAATGGATTTTTGAGAAAGGGAGCTGATTTGGAAGCTTGCTTCTGTCGCCCTATGCATTGACCTGATGTGGCAGTATCTTCGGGTAGTGAACAGTGCACCACCCCATTCCAGTGTTAAACAAGAAAGATTCTCATTTAATCCTCCGTGGGTGAGAATTTGAGTTTGAGAATTGGAGACCAAAATGATGAGTTGCACTGACTGGTTTATGAACGTCTATTCATTTAGCGTTTTAATGACCATGTTTGCACACTGATTGGTGTAAAAAAATAAAATAAAACTAAATAATAATAATCTAGCACACCTGTGCAGGTTTGACATGACATGACAGGTAGCTGTCTTGTGGGTGGTGCTGAATCCTGTTAAATGACATGAGGGTCTCATGCCTATACACAAGGGTGTGTCATTGCTGTTGCTTGACCATGCATTGGTTTCTGTGGTCAGTGAATGATAAAAACAAAATTTACCATCCATTGATGGATGGGAAATCCGCCATGAGGCATTTGTTTTTAGAAACTGCTGCTCACAACCAATGTTGCAATGGAGTGTCTCCATCTGCTGGTGGTATTGGAAAGGCATTAGTGCTATGACAGGGTCTGAAGAAGAAGAAGAAGAAGACGGAAAAAAATATATATAAAAAGAAAAAGAGAGAGAGAGAGAGAGAGACTGACTTAGTGAGAGAGTGAGAGAGAGAGTGAGAGTGAGTGAGAGTGAATGAGTGAGTGAGTGATTGAGTGAGTGAGTGAGTGAGAACAAATGAGTTAAAGCAAGTGAGTGAGAGAGATCGAATGAATGAAAGTCTGAATGACAGAAAGAAAAAAGGATGAAGAAAGAAGCATGAAGAAAATAAAATGTATATGGAGTTGCTGACATGAGTGCAATCTACAAAGCCGTTGAGGCTGATCCTCATGGGAGGATTATTGCACCAGGACCCTTAGCACTTTTAAAATGCCATTCAATGCCACGGGCTAGATGTAAACTGCAGATGACCATGTTGTGGTAGTTACCATGGATACCCAAGTGATGTGTGAGCTAACACATAGGCCCAACAGATTCCAAGAAGGCCAGAATCACCAGCGGCACCACCATCGATTGTCAGGTCACCCGGATTCAGCAAATACCAGAGTCCAAAATGATGCAGGTTTATACTGTTAATTTTCAGTTTATCGTTACAGTTGGTGTTATTCCATGTCGGAAAGGACGCAGCTACAGCCAGTGGGGTAACTAGAGACAGGCAGGCAGCTATGTGCAACAAAGGTAGGCGTGTTGTTTTCATATGCAGATCTGAAATATTGTCTTATATGCAAGAGGAGGAGTGATGGGGGTTCAGGCAAAAGCCAGGCTATGGATTGCATTGCTAAATGCTCCATCAGAGTGCAATGGTCGCCTGTCCTTTTTTTAAGTGATGATGTGGGTTTAGCCTGTGCTGTATGTATGTATGGGTGGCTGACTGCCACCCACCCAGAAAGTGTATGGGAGGCTGGTTGGCTGCCAGCCTTCCTTCCATTCCTATGAGTAATGTGAGTGCTCATGAAGGGGACATGGTTGGGTCCACCCCTTTCCCGGTTATCCCCTCTAGGCCTTTTGGCTTAGATCAAGTGTAAAAAAAGAAAGGATCTTGCGACAGATCGCATCCTGAGGCACGTTTTTTTTTTGTGTGAATACTTGCACTTGGGTGACTTGTGAGCACATACTGATACATACGTTCCCTATCTGGGGACCATAAATTAAATGGATTTTTGAGAAAGGGAGCTGATTTGGAAGCTTGCTTCTGTCGCCCTATGCATTGACCCGATGTGGCAGTATCTTCGGGTAGTGAACAGTGCACCACCCCATTCCAGTGTTAAACAAGAAAGATTCTCATTTAATCCTCCGTGGGTGAGAATTTGAGTTTGAGAATTGGAGACCAAAATGATGAGTTGCACTGACTGGTTTATGAACGTCTATTCATTTAGCGTTTTAATGACCATGTTTGCACACTGATTGGTGTAAAAAAATAAAATAAAACTAAATAATAATAATCTAGCACACCTGTGCAGGTTTGACATGACATGACAGGTAGCTGTCTTGTGGGTGGTGCTGAATCCTGTTAAATGACATGAGGGTCTCATGCCTATACACAAGGGTGTGTCATTGCTGTTGCTTGACCATGCATTGGTTTCTGTGGTCAGTGAATGATAAAAACAAAATTTACCATCCATTGATGGATGGGAAATCCGCCATGAGGCATTTGTTTTTAGAAACTGCTGCTCACAACCAATGTTGCAATGGAGTGTCTCCATCTGCTGGTGGTATTGGAAAGGCATTAGTGCTATGACAGGGTCTGAAGAAGAAGAAGAAGAAGACGGAAAAAAATATATATAAAAAGAAAAAGAGAGAGAGAGAGAGAGACTGACTTAGTGAGCGAGTGAGTGAGAGAGTGAGAGTGAGTGAGAGTGAATGAGTGAGTGAGTGATTGAGTGAGTGAGTGAGTGAGAACAAATGAGTTAAAGCAAGTGAGTGAGAGAGATCGAATGAATGAAAGTCTGAATGACAGAAAAAAAAAAGGATGAAGAAAGAAGCATGAAGAAAAAAAAATGTATATGGAGTTGCTGACATGAGTGCAATCTACAAAGCCGTTGAGGCTGATCCTCATGGGAGGATTATTGCACCAGGACCCTTAGCACTTTTAAAATGCCATTCAATGCCACGGGCTAGATGTAAACTGCAGATGACCATGTTGTGGTAGTTACCATGGATACCCAAGTGATGTGTGAGCTAACACATAGGCCCAACAGATTCCAAGAAGGCCAGAATCACCAGCGGCACCACCATCGATTGTCAGGTCACCCGGATTCAGCAAATACCAGAGTCCAAAATGATGCAGGTTTATACTGTTAATTTTCAGTTTATCGTTACAGTTGGTGTTATTCCATGTCGGAAGGGACGCAGCTACAGCCAGTGGGGTAACTAGAGACAGGCAGGCAGCTATGTGCAACAAAGGTAGGCGTGTTGTTTTCATATGCAGATCTGAAATATTGTCTTATATGCAAGAGGAGGAGTGATGGGGGTTCAGGCAAAAGCCAGGCTATGGATTGCATTGCTAAATGCTCCATCAGAGTGCAATGGTCGCCTGTCCTTTTTTTAAGTGATGATGTGGGTTTAGCCTGTGCTGTATGTATGTATGGGTGGCTGACTGCCACCCACCCAGAAAGTGTATGGGAGGCTGGTTGGCTGCCAGCCTTCCTTCCATTCCTATGAGTAATGTGAGTGCTCATGAAGGGGACATGGTTGGGTCCACCCCTTTCCCGGTTATCCCCTCTAGGCCTTTTGGCTTAGATCAAGTGTAAAAAAAGAAAGGATCTTGCGACAGATCGCTTCCTGAGGCACGTTTTTTTTTGTGTGAATACTTGCACTTGGGTGACTTGTGAGCACATACTGATACATACGTTCCCTATCTGGGGACCATAAATTAAATGGATTTTTGAGAAAGGGAGCTGATTTGGAAGCTTGCTTCTGTCGCCCTATGCATTGACCTGATGTGGCAGTATCTTCGGGTAGTGAACAGTGCACCACCCCATTCCAGTGTTAAACAAGAAAGATTCTCATTTAATCCTCCGTGGGTGAGAATTTGAGTTTGAGAATTGGAGACCAAAATGATGAGTTGCACTGACTGGTTTATGAACGTCTATTCATTTAGCGTTTTAATGACCATGTTTGCACACTGATTGGTGTAAAAAAATAAAATAAAACTAAATAATAATAATCTAGCACACCTGTGCAGGTTTGACATGACATGACAGGTAGCTGTCTTGTGGGTGGTGCTGAATCCTGTTAAATGACATGAGGGTCTCATGCCTATACACAAGGGTGTGTCATTGCTGTTGCTTGACCATGCATTGGTTTCTGTGGTCAGTGAATGATAAAAACAAAATTTACCATCCATTGATGGATGGGAAATCCGCCATGAGGCATTTGTTTTTAGAAACTGCTGCTCACAACCAATGTTGCAATGGAGTGTCTCCATCTGCTGGTGGTATTGGAAAGGCATTAGTGCTATGACAGGGTCTGAAGAAGAAGAAGAAGAAGACGGAAAAAAATATATATAAAAAGAAAAAGAGAGAGAGAGAGAGAGAGACTGACTTAGTGAGAGAGTGAGAGAGAGAGTGAGAGTGAGTGAGAGTGAATGAGTGAGTGAGTGATTGAGTGAGTGAGTGAGTGAGAACAAATGAGTTAAAGCAAGTGAGTGAGAGAGATCGAATGAATGAAAGTCTGAATGACAGAAAGAAAAAAGGATGAAGAAAGAAGCATGAAGAAAATAAAATGTATATGGAGTTGCTGACATGAGTGCAATCTACAAAGCCGTTGAGGCTGATCCTCATGGGAGGATTATTGCACCAGGACCCTTAGCACTTTTAAAATGCCATTCAATGCCACGGGCTAGATGTAAACTGCAGATGACCATGTTGTGGTAGTTACCATGGATACCCAAGTGATGTGTGAGCTAACACATAGGCCCAACAGATTCCAAGAAGGCCAGAATCACCAGCGGCACCACCATCGATTGTCAGGTCACCCGGATTCAGCAAATACCAGAGTCCAAAATGATGCAGGTTTATACTGTTAATTTTCAGTTTATCGTTACAGTTGGTGTTATTCCATGTCGGAAAGGACGCAGCTACAGCCAGTGGGGTAACTAGAGACAGGCAGGCAGCTATGTGCAACAAAGGTAGGCGTGTTGTTTTCATATGCAGATCTGAAATATTGTCTTATATGCAAGAGGAGGAGTGATGGGGGTTCAGGCAAAAGCCAGGCTATGGATTGCATTGCTAAATGCTCCATCAGAGTGCAATGGTCGCCTGTCCTTTTTTTAAGTGATGATGTGGGTTTAGCCTGTGCTGTATGTATGTATGGGTGGCTGACTGCCACCCACCCAGAAAGTGTATGGGAGGCTGGTTGGCTGCCAGCCTTCCTTCCATTCCTATGAGTAATGTGAGTGCTCATGAAGGGGACATGGTTGGGTCCACCCCTTTCCCGGTTATCCCCTCTAGGCCTTTTGGCTTAGATCAAGTGTAAAAAAAGAAAGGATCTTGCGACAGATCGCATCCTGAGGCACGTTTTTTTTTGTGTGAATACTTGCACTTGGGTGACTTGTGAGCACATACTGATACATACGTTCCCTATCTGGGGACCATAAATTAAATGGATTTTTGAGAAAGGGAGCTGATTTGGAAGCTTGCTTCTGTCGCCCTATGCATTGACCCGATGTGGCAGTATCTTCGGGTAGTGAACAGTGCACCACCCCATTCCAGTGTTAAACAAGAAAGATTCTCATTTAATCCTCCGTGGGTGAGAATTTGAGTTTGAGAATTGGAGACCAAAATGATGAGTTGCACTGACTGGTTTATGAACGTCTATTCATTTAGCGTTTTAATGACCATGTTTGCACACTGATTGGTGTAAAAAAATAAAATAAAACTAAATAATAATAATCTAGCACACCTGTGCAGGTTTGACATGACATGACAGGTAGCTGTCTTGTGGGTGGTGCTGAATCCTGTTAAATGACATGAGGGTCTCATGCCTATACACAAGGGTGTGTCATTGCTGTTGCTTGACCATGCATTGGTTTCTGTGGTCAGTGAATGATAAAAACAAAATTTACCATCCATTGATGGATGGGAAATCCGCCATGAGGCATTTGTTTTTAGAAACTGCTGCTCACAACCAATGTTGCAATGGAGTGTCTCCATCTGCTGGTGGTATTGGAAAGGCATTAGTGCTATGACAGGGTCTGAAGAAGAAGAAGAAGAAGACGGAAAAAAATATATATAAAAAGAAAAAGAGAGAGAGAGAGAGAGACTGTTTTAGTGAGCGAGTGAGTGAGAGAGTGAGAGTGAGTGAGAGTGAATGAGTGAGTGAGTGATTGAGTGAGTGAGTGAGTGAGTGAGTGAGTGAGAACAAATGAGTTAAAGCAAGTGAGTGAGAGAGATCGAATGAATGAAAGTCTGAATGACAGAAAGAAAAAAGGATGAAGAAAGAAGCATGAAGAAAAAAAAATGTATATGGAGTTGCTGACATGAGTGCAATCTACAAAGCCGTTGAGGCTGATCCTCATGGGAGGATTATTGCACCAGGACCCTTAGCACTTTTAAAATGCCATTCAATGCCACGGGCTAGATGTAAACTGCAGATGACCATGTTGTGGTAGTTACCATGGATACCCAAGTGATGTGTGAGCTAACACATAGGCCCAACAGATTCCAAGAAGGCCAGAATCACCAGCGGCACCACCATCGATTGTCAGGTCACCCGGATTCAGCAAATACCAGAGTCCAAAATGATGCAGGTTTATACTGTTAATTTTCAGTTTATCGTTACAGTTGGTGTTATTCCATGTCGGAAGGGACGCAGCTACAGCCAGTGGGGTAACTAGAGACAGGCAGGCAGCTATGTGCAACAAAGGTAGGCGTGTTGTTTTCATATGCAGATCTGAAATATTGTCTTATATGCAAGAGGAGGAGTGATGGGGGTTCAGGCAAAAGCCAGGCTATGGATTGCATTGCTAAATGCTCCATCAGAGTGCAATGGTCGCCTGTCCTTTTTTTAAGTGATGATGTGGGTTTAGCCTGTGCTGTATGTATGTATGGGTGGCTGACTGCCACCCACCCAGAAAGTGTATGGGAGGCTGGTTGGCTGCCAGCCTTCCTTCCATTCCTATGAGTAATGTGAGTGCTCATGAAGGGGACATGGTTGGGTCCACCCCTTTCCCGGTTATCCCCTCTAGGCCTTTTGGCTTAGATCAAGTGTAAAAAAAGAAAGGATCTTGCGACAGATCGCATCCCCAGGCACGTTTTTTTTTTGTGTGAATACTTGCACTTGGGTGACTTGTGAGCACATACTGATACATACGTTCCCTATCTGGGGACCATAAATTAAATGGATTTTTGAGAAAGGGAGCTGATTTGGAAGCTTGCTTCTGTCGCCCTATGCATTGACCCGATGTGGCAGTATCTTCGGGTAGTGAACAGTGCACCACCCCATTCCAGTGTTAAACAAGAAAGATTCTCATTTAATCCTCCGTGGGTGAGAATTTGAGTTTGAGAATTGGAGACCAAAATGATGAGTTGCACTGACTGGTTTATGAACGTCTATTCATTTAGCGTTTTAATGACCATGTTTGCACACTGATTGGTGTAAAAAAATAAAATAAAACTAAATAATAATAATCTAGCACACCTGTGCAGGTTTGACATGACATGACAGGTAGCTGTCTTGTGGGTGGTGCTGAATCCTGTTAAATGACATGAGGGTCTCATGCCTATACACAAGGGTGTGTCATTGCTGTTGCTTGACCATGCATTGGTTTCTGTGGTCAGTGAATGATAAAAACAAAATTTACCATCCATTGATGGATGGGAAATCCGCCATGAGGCATTTGTTTTTAGAAACTGCTGCTCACAACCAATGTTGCAATGGAGTGTCTCCATCTGCTGGTGGTATTGGAAAGGCATTAGTGCTATGACAGGGTCTGAAGAAGAAGAAGAAGAAGACGGAAAAAAATATATATAAAAAGAAAAAGAGAGAGAGAGAGAGAGACTGACTTAGTGAGCGAGTGAGTGAGAGAGTGAGAGTGAGTGAGAGTGAATGAGTGAGTGAGTGATTGAGTGAGTGAGTGAGTGAGTGAGAACAAATGAGTTAAAGCAAGTGAGTGAGAGAGATCGAATGAATGAAAGTCTGAATGACAGAAAGAAAAAAGGATGAAGAAAGAAGCATGAAGAAAAAAAAATGTATATGGAGTTGCTGACATGAGTGCAATCTACAAAGCCGTTGAGGCTGATCCTCATGGGAGGATTATTGCACCAGGACCCTTAGCACTTTTAAAATGCCATTCAATGCCACGGGCTAGATGTAAACTGCAGATGACCATGTTGTGGTAGTTACCATGGATACCCAAGTGATGTGTGAGCTAACACATAGGCCCAACAGATTCCAAGAAGGCCAGAATCACCAGCGGCACCACCATCGATTGTCAGGTCACCCGGATTCAGCAAATACCAGAGTCCAAAATGATGCAGGTTTATACTGTTAATTTTCAGTTTATCGTTACAGTTGGTGTTATTCCATGTCGGAAGGGACGCAGCTACAGCCAGTGGGGTAACTAGAGACAGGCAGGCAGCTATGTGCAACAAAGGTAGGCGTGTTGTTTTCATATGCAGATCTGAAATATTGTCTTATATGCAAGAGGAGGAGTGATGGGGGTTCAGGCAAAAGCCAGGCTATGGATTGCATTGCTAAATGCTCCATCAGAGTGCAATGGTCGCCTGTCCTTTTTTTAAGTGATGATGTGGGTTTAGCCTGTGCTGTATGTATGTATGGGTGGCTGACTGCCACCCACCCAGAAAGTGTATGGGAGGCTGGTTGGCTGCCAGCCTTCCTTCCATTCCTATGAGTAATGTGAGTGCTCATGAAGGGGACATGGTTGGGTCCACCCCTTTCCCGGTTATCCCCTCTAGGCCTTTTGGCTTAGATCAAGTGTAGAAAAAGAAAGGATCTTGCGACAGATCGCATCCTGAGGCACGTTTTTTTTTTGTGTGAATACTTGCACTTGGGTGACTTGTGAGCACATACTGATACATACGTTCCCTATCTGGGGACCATAAATTAAATGGATTTTTGAGAAAGGGAGCTGATTTGGAAGCTTGCTTCTGTCGCCCTATGCATTGACCCGATGTGGCAGTATCTTCGGGTAGTGAACAGTGCACCACCCCATTCCAGTGTTAAACAAGAAAGATTCTCATTTAATCCTCCGTGGGTGAGAATTTGAGTTTGAGAATTGGAGACCAAAATGATGAGTTGCACTGACTGGTTTATGAACGTCTATTCATTTAGCGTTTTAATGACCATGTTTGCACACTGATTGGTGTAAAAAAATAAAATAAAACTAAATAATAATAATCTAGCACACCTGTGCAGGTTTGACATGACATGACAGGTAGCTGTCTTGTGGGTGGTGCTGAATCCTGTTAAATGACATGAGGGTCTCATGCCTATACACAAGGGTGTGTCATTGCTGTTGCTTGACCATGCATTGGTTTCTGTGGTCAGTGAATGATAAAAACAAAATTTACCATCCATTGATGGATGGGAAATCCGCCATGAGGCATTTGTTTTTAGAAACTGCTGCTCACAACCAATGTTGCAATGGAGTGTCTCCATCTGCTGGTGGTATTGGAAAGGCATTAGTGCTATGACAGGGTCTGAAGAAGAAGAAGAAGAAGACGGAAAAAAATATATATAAAAAGAAAAAGAGAGAGAGAGAGAGACTGACTTAGTGAGCGAGTGAGTGAGAGAGTGAGAGTGAGTGAGAGTGAATGAGTGAGTGAGTGATTGAGTGAGTGAGTGAGTGAGTGAGAACAAATGAGTTAAAGCAAGTGAGTGAGAGAGATCGAATGAATGAAAGTCTGAATGACAGAAAGAAAAAAGGATGAAGAAAGAAGCATGAAGAAAATAAAATGTATATGGAGTTGCTGACATGAGTGCAATCTACAAAGCCGTTGAGGCTGATCCTCATGGGAGGATTATTGCACCAGGACCCTTAGCACTTTTAAAATGCCATTCAATGCCACGGGCTAGATGTAAACTGCAGATGACCATGTTGTGGTAGTTACCATGGATACCCAAGTGATGTGTGAGCTAACACATAGGCCCAACAGATTCCAAGAAGGCCAGAATCACCAGCGGCACCACCATCGATTGTCAGGTCACCCGGATTCAGCAAATACCAGAGTCCAAAATGATGCAGGTTTATACTGTTAATTTTCAGTTTATCGTTACAGTTGGTGTTATTCCATGTCGGAAAGGACGCAGCTACAGCCAGTGGGGTAACTAGAGACAGGCAGGCAGCTATGTGCAACAAAGGTAGGCGTGTTGTTTTCATATGCAGATCTGAAATATTGTCTTATATGCAAGAGGAGGAGTGATGGGGGTTCAGGCAAAAGCCAGGCTATGGATTGCATTGCTAAATGCTCCATCAGAGTGCAATGGTCGCCTGTCCTTTTTTTAAGTGATGATGTGGGTTTAGCCTGTGCTGTATGTATGTATGGGTGGCTGACTGCCACCCACCCAGAAAGTGTATGGGAGGCTGGTTGGCTGCCAGCCTTCCTTCCATTCCTATGAGTAATGTGAGTGCTCATGAAGGGGACATGGTTGGGTCCACCCCTTTCCCGGTTATCCGCTCTAGGCCTTTTGGCTTAGATCAAGTGTAAAAAAAGAAAGGATCTTGCGACAGATCGCATCCTGAGGCACGTTTTTTTTTGTGTGAATACTTGCACTTGGGTGACTTGTGAGCACATACTGATACATACGTTCCCTATCTGGGGACCATAAATTAAATGGATTTTTGAGAAAGGGAGCTGATTTGGAAGCTTGCTTCTGTCGCCCTATGCATTGACCCGATGTGGCAGTATCTTCGGGTAGTGAACAGTGCACCACCCCATTCCAGTGTTAAACAAGAAAGATTCTCATTTAATCCTCCGTGGGTGAGAATTTGAGTTTGAGAATTGGAGACCAAAATGATGAGTTGCACTGACTGGTTTATGAACGTCTATTCATTTAGCGTTTTAATGACCATGTTTGCACACTGATTGGTGTAAAAAAATAAAATAAAACTAAATAATAATAATCTAGCACACCTGTGCAGGTTTGACATGACATGACAGGTAGCTGTCTTGTGGGTGGTGCTGAATCCTGTTAAATGACATGAGGGTCTCATGCCTATACACAAGGGTGTGTCATTGCTGTTGCTTGACCATGCATTGGTTTCTGTGGTCAGTGAATGATAAAAACAAAATTTACCATCCATTGATGGATGGGAAATCCGCCATGAGGCATTTGTTTTTAGAAACTGCTGCTCACAACCAATGTTGCAATGGAGTGTCTCCATCTGCTGGTGGTATTGGAAAGGCATTAGTGCTATGACAGGGTCTGAAGAAGAAGAAGAAGAAGACGGAAAAAAATATATATAAAAAGAAAAAGAGAGAGAGAGAGAGACTGACTTAGTGAGCGAGTGAGTGAGAGAGTGAGAGTGAGTGAGAGTGAATGAGTGAGTGAGTGATTGAGTGAGTGAGTGAGTGAGTGAGAACAAATGAGTTAAAGCAAGTGAGTGAGAGAGATCGAATGAATGAAAGTCTGAATGACAGAAAGAAAAAAGGATGAAGAAAGAAGCATGAAGAAAAAAAAATGTATATGTAGTTGCTGACATGAGTGCAATCTACAAAGCCGTTGAGGCTGATCCTCATGGGAGGATTATTGCACCAGGACCCTTAGCACTTTTAAAATGCCATTCAATGCCACGGGCTAGATGTAAACTGCAGATGACCATGTTGTGGTAGTTACCATGGATACCCAAGTGATGTGTGAGCTAACACATAGGCCCAACAGATTCCAAGAAGGCCAGAATCACCAGCGGCACCACCATCGATTGTCAGGTCACCCGGATTCAGCAAATACCAGAGTCCAAAATGATGCAGGTTTATACTGTTAATTTTCAGTTTATCGTTACAGTTGGTGTTATTCCATGTCGGAAAGGACGCAGCTACAGCCAGTGGGGTAACTAGAGACAGGCAGGCAGCTATGTGCAACAAAGGTAGGCGTGTTGTTTTCATATGCAGATCTGAAATATTGTCTTATATGCAAGAGGAGGAGTGATGGGGGTTCAGGCAAAAGCCAGGCTATGGATTGCATTGCTAAATGCTCCATCAGAGTGCAATGGTCGCCTGTCCTTTTTTTAAGTGATGATGTGGGTTTAGCCTGTGCTGTATGTATGTATGGGTGGCTGACTGCCACCCACCCAGAAAGTGTATGGGAGGCTGGTTGGCTGCCAGCCTTCCTTCCATTCCTATGAGTAATGTGAGTGCTCATGAAGGGGACATGGTTGGGTCCACCCCTTTCCCGGTTATCCGCTCTAGGCCTTTTGGCTTAGATCAAGTGTAAAAAAAGAAAGGATCTTGCGACAGATCGCATCCTGAGGCACGTTTTTTTTTGTGTGAATACTTGCACTTGGGTGACTTGTGAGCACATACTGATACATACGTTCCCTATCTGGGGACCATAAATTAAATGGATTTTTGAGAAAGGGAGCTGATTTGGAAGCTTGCTTCTGTCGCCCTATGCATTGACCCGATGTGGCAGTATCTTCGGGTAGTGAACAGTGCACCACCCCATTCCAGTGTTAAACAAGAAAGATTCTCATTTAATCCTCCGTGGGTGAGAATTTGAGTTTGAGAATTGGAGACCAAAATGATGAGTTGCACTGACTGGTTTATGAACGTCTATTCATTTAGCGTTTTAATGACCATGTTTGCACACTGATTGGTGTAAAAAAATAAAATAAAACTAAATAATAATAATCTAGCACACCTGTGCAGGTTTGACATGACATGACAGGTAGCTGTCTTGTGGGTGGTGCTGAATCCTGTTAAATGACATGAGGGTCTCATGCCTATACACAAGGGTGTGTCATTGCTGTTGCTTGACCATGCATTGGTTTCTGTGGTCAGTGAATGATAAAAACAAAATTTACCATCCATTGATGGATGGGAAATCCGCCATGAGGCATTTGTTTTTAGAAACTGCTGCTCACAACCAATGTTGCAATGGAGTGTCTCCATCTGCTGGTGGTATTGGAAAGGCATTAGTGCTATGACAGGGTCTGAAGAAGAAGAAGAAGAAGACGGAAAAAAATATATATAAAAAGAAAAAGAGAGAGAGAGAGAGACTGACTTAGTGAGCGAGTGAGTGAGAGAGTGAGAGTGAGTGAGAGTGAATGAGTGAGTGAGTGATTGAGTGAGTGAGTGAGTGAGTGAGAACAAATGAGTTAAAGCAAGTGAGTGAGAGAGATCGAATGAATGAAAGTCTGAATGACAGAAAGAAAAAAGGATGAAGAAAGAAGCATGAAGAAAAAAAAATGTATATGTAGTTGCTGACATGAGTGCAATCTACAAAGCCGTTGAGGCTGATCCTCATGGGAGGATTATTGCACCAGGACCCTTAGCACTTTTAAAATGCCATTCAATGCCACGGGCTAGATGTAAACTGCAGATGACCATGTTGTGGTAGTTACCATGGATACCCAAGTGATGTGTGAGCTAACACATAGGCCCAACAGATTCCAAGAAGGCCAGAATCACCAGCGGCACCACCATCGATTGTCAGGTCACCCGGATTCAGCAAATACCAGAGTCCAAAATGATGCAGGTTTATACTGTTAATTTTCAGTTTATCGTTACAGTTGGTGTTATTCCATGTCGGAAAGGACGCAGCTACAGCCAGTGGGGTAACTAGAGACAGGCAGGCAGCTATGTGCAACAAAGGTAGGCGTGTTGTTTTCATATGCAGATCTGAAATATTGTCTTATATGCAAGAGGAGGAGTGATGGGGGTTCAGGCAAAAGCCAGGCTATGGATTGCATTGCTAAATGCTCCATCAGAGTGCAATGGTCGCCTGTCCTTTTTTTAAGTGATGATGTGGGTTTAGCCTGTGCTGTATGTATGTATGGGTGGCTGACTGCCACCCACCCAGAAAGTGTATGGGAGGCTGGTTGGCTGCCAGCCTTCCTTCCATTCCTATGAGTAATGTGAGTGCTCATGAAGGGGACATGGTTGGGTCCACCCCTTTCCCGGTTATCCCCTCTAGGCCTTTTGGCTTAGATCAAGTGTAAAAAAAGAAAGGATCTTGCGACAGATCGCATCCTGAGGCACGTTTTTTTTTGTGTGAATACTTGCACTTGGGTGACTTGTGAGCACATACTGATACATACGTTCCCTATCTGGGGACCATAAATTAAATGGATTTTTGAGAAAGGGAGCTGATTTGGAAGCTTGCTTCTGTCGCCCTATGCATTGACCCGATGTGGCAGTATCTTCGGGTAGTGAATAGTGCACCACCCCATTCCAGTGTTAAACAAGAAAGATTCTCATTTAATCCTCCGTGGGTGAGAATTTGAGTTTGAGAATTGGAGACCAAAATGATGAGTTGCACTGACTGGTTTATGAACGTCTATTCATTTAGCGTTTTAATGACCATGTTTGCACACTGATTGGTGTAAAAAAATAAAATAAAACTAAATAATAATAATCTAGCACACCTGTGCAGGTTTGACATGACATGACAGGTAGCTGTCTTGTGGGTGGTGCTGAATCCTGTTAAATGACATGAGGGTCTCATGCCTATACACAAGGGTGTGTCATTGCTGTTGCTTGACCATGCATTGGTTTCTGTGGTCAGTGAATGATAAAAACAAAATTTACCATCCATTGATGGATGGGAAATCCGCCATGAGGCATTTGTTTTTAGAAACTGCTGCTCACAACCAATGTTGCAATGGAGTGTCTCCATCTGCTGGTGGTATTGGAAAGGCATTAGTGCTATGACAGGGTCTGAAGAAGAAGAAGAAGAAGACGGAAAAAAATATATATAAAAAGAAAAAGAGAGAGAGAGAGAGAGACTGACTTAGTGAGCGAGTGAGTGAGAGAGTGAGAGTGAGTGAGAGTGAGTGAGTGATTGAGTGAGTGAGTGAGTGAGAACAAATGAGTTAAAGCAAGTGAGTGAGAGAGATCGAATGAATGAAAGTCTGAATGACAGAAAGAAAAAAGGATGAAGAAAGAAGCATGAAGAAAAAAAAATGTATATGGAGTTGCTGACATGAGTGCAATCTACAAAGCCGTTGAGGCTGATCCTCATGGGAGGATTATTGCACCAGGACCCTTAGCACTTTTAAAATGCCATTCAATGCCACGGGCTAGATGTAAACTGCAGATGACCATGTTGTGGTAGTTACCATGGATACCCAAGTGATGTGTGAGCTAACACATAGGCCCAACAGATTCCAAGAAGGCCAGAATCACCAGCAGCACCACCATCGATTGTCAGGTCACCCGGATTCAGCAAATACCAGAGTCCAAAATGATGCAGGTTTATACTGTTAATTTTCAGTTTATCGTTACAGTTGGTGTTATTCCATGTCGGAAGGGACGCAGCTACAGCCAGTGGGGTAACTAGAGACAGGCAGGCAGCTATGTGCAACAAAGGTAGGCAAGTTGTTTTCATATGCAGATCTGAAATATTGTCTTATATGCAAGAGGAGGAGTGATGGGGGTTCAGGCAAAAGCCAGGCTATGGATTGCATTGCTAAATGCTCCATCAGAGTGCAATGGTCGCCTGTCCTTTTTTTAAGTGATGATGTGGGTTTAGCCTGTGCTGTATGTATGTATGGGTGGCTGACTGCCACCCACCCAGAAAGTGTATGGGAGGCTGGTTGGCTGCCAGCCTTCCTTCCATTCCTATGAGTAATGTGAGTGCTCATGAAGGGGACATGGTTGGGTCCACCCCTTTCCCGGTTATCCCCTCTAGGCCTTTTGGCTTAGATCAAGTGTAAAAAAAGAAAGAATCTTGCGACAGATCGCATCCTGAGGCACGTTTTTTTTTGTGTGAATACTTGCACTTGGGTGACTTGTGAGCACATACTGATACATACGTTCCCTATCTGGGGACCATAAATTAAATGGATTTTTGAGAAAGGGAGCTGATTTGGAAGCTTGCTTCTGTCGCCCTATGCATTGACCCGATGTGGCAGTATCTTCGGGTAGTGAACAGTGCACCACCCCATTCCAGTGTTAAACAAGAAAGATTCTCATTTAATCCTCCGTGGGTGAGAATTTGAGTTTGAGAATTGGAGACCAAAATGATGAGTTGCACTGACTGGTTTATGAACGTCTATTCATTTAGCGTTTTAATGACCATGTTTGCACACTGATTGGTGTAAAAAAATAAAATAAAACTAAATAATAATAATCTAGCACACCTGTGCAGGTTTGACATGACATGACAGGTAGCTGTCTTGTGGGTGGTGCTGAATCCTGTTAAATGACGTGAGGGTCTCATGCCTATACACAAGGGTGTGTCATTGCTGTTGCTTGACCATGCATTGGTTTCTGTGGTCAGTGAATGATAAAAACAAAATTTACCATCCATTGATGGATGGGAAATCCGCCATGAGGCATTTGTTTTTAGAAACTGCTGCTCACAACCAATGTTGCAATGGAGTGTCTCCATCTGCTGGTGGTATTGGAAAGGCATTAGTGCTATGACAGGGTCTGAAGAAGAAGAAGAAGAAGAAGAAGACGGAAAAAAATATATATAAAAAGAAAAAGAGAGAGAGAGAGAGAGACTGACTTAGTGAGCGAGTGAGTGAGAGAGTGAGAGTGAGTGAGAGTGAATGAGTGAGTGAGTGATTGAGTGAGTGAGTGAGTGAGTGAGAACAAATGAGTTAAAGCAAGTGAGTGAGAGAGATCGAATGAATGAAAGTCTGAATGACAGAAAGAAAAAAGGATGAAGAAAGAAGCATGAAGAAAAAAAATGTATATGGAGTTGCTGACATGAGTGCAATCTACAAAGCCGTTGAGGCTGATCCTCATGGGAGGATTATTGCACCAGGACCCTTAGCACTTTTAAAATGCCATTCAATGCCACGGGCTAGATGTAAACTGCAGATGACCATGTTGTGGTAGTTACCATGGATACCCAAGTGATGTGTGAGCTAACACATAGGCCCAACAGATTCCAAGAAGGCCAGAATCACCAGCGGCACCACCATCGATTGTCAGGTCACCCGGATTCAGCAAATACCAGAGTCCAAAATGATGCAGGTTTATACTGTTAATTTTCAGTTTATCGTTACAGTTGGTGTTATTCCATGTCGGAAGGGACGCAGCTACAGCCAGTGGGGTAACTAGAGACAGGCAGGCAGCTATGTGCAGCAAAGGTAGGCGTGTTGTTTTCATATGCAGATCTGAAATATTGTCTTATATGCAAGAGGAGGAGTGATGGGGGTTCAGGCAAAAGCCAGGCTATGGATTGCATTGCTAAATGCTCCATCAGAGTGCAATGGTCGCCTGTCCTTTTTTTAAGTGATGATGTGGGTTTAGCCTGTGCTGTATGTATGTATGGGTGGCTGACTGCCACCCACCCAGAAAGTGTATGGGAGGCTGGTTGGCTGCCAGCCTTCCTTCCATTCCTATGAGTAATGTGAGTGCTCATGAAGGGGACATGGTTGGGTCCACCCCTTTCCCGGTTATCCCCTCTAGGCCTTTTGGCTTAGATCAAGTGTAAAAAAAGAAAGGATCTTGCGACAGATCGCATCCTGAGGCACGTTTTTTTTTTGTGTGAATACTTGCACTTGGGTGACTTGTGAGCACATACTGATACATACGTTCCCTATCTGGGGACCATAAATTAAATGGATTTTTGAGAAAGGGAGCTGATTTGGAAGCTTGCTTCTGTCGCCCTATGCATTGACCCGATGTGGCAGTATCTTCGGGTAGTGAACAGTGCACCACCCCATTCCAGTGTTAAACAAGAAAGATTCTCATTTAATCCTCCGTGGGTGAGAATTTGAGTTTGAGAATTGGAGACCAAAATGATGAGTTGCACTGACTGGTTTATGAACGTCTATTCATTTAGCGTTTTAATGACCATGTTTGCACACTGATTGGTGTAAAAAAATAAAATAAAACTAAATAATAATAATCTAGCACACCTGTGCAGGTTTGACATGACATGACAGGTAGCTGTCTTGTGGGTGGTGCTGAATCCTGTTAAATGACATGAGGGTCTCATGCCTATACACAAGGGTGTGTCATTGCTGTTGCTTGACCATGCATTGGTTTCTGTGGTCAGTGAATGATAAAAACAAAATTTACCATCCATTGATGGATGGGAAATCCGCCATGAGGCATTTGTTTTTAGAAACTGCTGCTCACAACCAATGTTGCAATGGAGTGTCTCCATCTGCTGGTGGTATTGGAAAGGCATTAGTGCTATGACAGGGTCTGAAGAAGAAGAAGAAGAAGACGGAAAAAAATATATATAAAAAGAAAAAGAGAGAGAGAGAGAGAGAGACTGACTTAGTGAGCGAGTGAGTGAGAGAGTGAGAGTGAGTGAGAGTGAATGAGTGAGTGAGTGATTGAGTGAGTGAGTGAGTGAGTGAGAACAAATGAGTTAAAGCAAGTGAGTGAGAGAGATCGAATGAATGAAAGTCTGAATGACAGAAAGAAAAAAGGATGAAGAAAGAAGCATGAAGAAAAAAAAATGTATATGGAGTTGCTGACATGAGTGCAATCTACAAAGCCGTTGAGGCTGATCCTCATGGGAGGATTATTGCACCAGGACCCTTAGCACTTTTAACCCCTTAAGGACTAGGCCATTTTATACCTTAAGGACCGGAGCGTTTTTTGCAATTCTGACCACTGTCACTTTAAACATTAATAACTCTGGAATGCTTTTAGTTATCATTCTGATTCCGAGATTGTTTTTTCGTGACATATTCTACTTTAACATAGTGGTAAAATTTTATGGTAACTTGCATCATTTCTTGGTGAAAAATCCCAAAATTTGACGAAAAAATTGAAAATTTTGCATTTTTCTAACTTTGAAGCTCTCTGCTTGTAAGGAAAATGGATATTCAAAATAAATTTATTTTTTATTCACATATACAATATGTCTACTTTATGATTGCATCATAAAATTGACGAGTTTTTACTTTTGGAAGACACCAGAGGGCTTCAAAGTTCAGCAGCAATTTTCCAAATTTTCACAAAATTTTCAAACTCAATATTTTTCAGGGACCAGTTCAGGTTTGAAGTGGATTTGAAGGGTCTTCATATTAGAAATACACCATAAATGACCCCATTATAAAAACTGCACCCCCCAAAGTATTCAAAATGACATTCAGTAAGTGTGTTAACCCTTTAGGTGTTTCACAGGAATAGCAGCAAAGTGAAGGAGAAAATTCAAAATCTTCATTTTTTACACTCGCATGTTCTTGTAGACCCAATTTTTTTATGTTTGCAAGGGGTAAAAGGAGAAAATTTTTACTTGTGTTTGTAGCCCAATTCCTCTCGAGTAAGCACATACCTCATATGTCTATGTTAATTGTTCGGCGGGCGCAGTAGAAGGCTCAGAAGCGAAGGAGCGACAAGGGGATTTTGGAGAGTATATTTTTCTGAAATGGTTTTTGGGGGGCATGTTGCATTTAGGAAGCCCCTATGGTGCCAGAACAGCTAAAACCGCCCACATGCCATACCATTTTGGAAACTAGACCCCTTGAGGAACGTAACAAGGAATTAAGTGAGCCTTAATACCCCACAGGGGTTTCACAACTTTTGCAAATGTAAAAAAAAAAAAAAAAAAAATCTAAAATGCTTGGTTTCCCAAAAATTTGACATTTTTACAAAGGGTTAAATCCGAAAATACCCCCCAAAATTTGAAGCCCAATTTCTCCCGATTCAGAAAACACCCCATATGGGGGTGAAAAGTGCTCTGCTGGCGCACTACAGGTCCCAGAAGAGAAGGAGTCACATTTGGCTTTTTTGAAGCAAATTTTGCTCTGGGGGCATGCCTCATTTAGGAAGCCCCTATGGTGCCAGGACAGCAAAAAAAAACCACATGGCATACCATTTTGGAAACTAGACCCCTTGGGGAACGTAACAAGGGGTAAAGTGAACCTTAATACCCCACAGGGGTTTCACGACTTTGGCATATGCAAAAAAAAAAGAATAAATTTTACCAAAAATGCTTGATTTCCCAAAAATTTGACATTTTTACAAAGGGTTAAAGCAGAAAATACCCCCCAAAATTTGAAGCCCAATTTCTCCCGATTCAGAAAACACCCCATATGGGGGTGAAAAGTGCTCTGTTGGCGCACTACAGGTCCCAGAAGAGAAGGAGTCACATTTCACTTTTTTGAAGCAAATTTAGCTCTGGGGGCATGCCTCTTTTAGGAAGCCCCTATGGTGCCAGGACAGCAAAAAAAAAACACATGGCATACCATTTTGGAAACTAGACCCCTTGGGGAACGTAACAAGGGGTAAAGTGAACCTTAATACCCCACAGGGGTTTCACGACTTTGGCATATGCAAAAAAAAAAGAATAAATTTTACCAAAAATGCTTGATTTCCCCAAAATTTTACATTTTTACAAAGGGTTAAAGCAGAAAATACCCCCCAAAATTTGAAGCCCAATTTCTCCCGATTCAGAAAACACCCCATATGGGGGTGAAAAGTGCTCTGCTGGCGCACTACAGGTCCCAGAAGAGAAGGAGTCACATTTGGCTTTTTTGAAGCAAATTTTGCTCTGGGGGCATGCCTCATTTAGGAAGCCCCTATGGTGCCAGGACAGCAAAAAAAAAACACATGGCATACCATTTTGGAAACTAGACCCCTTGGGGAACGTAACAAGGGGTAAAGTGAACCTTAATACCCCACAGGGGTTTCACGACTTTGGCATATGCAAAAAAAAAAGAATAAATTTTACCAAAAATGCTTGATTTCCCAAAAATTTTACATTTTTACAAAGGGTTAAAGCAGAAAATACCCCCCAAAATTTGAAGCCCAATTTCTCCCGATTCAGAAAACACCCCATATGGGGGTGAAAAGTGCTCTGCTGGCGCACTACAGGTCCCAGAAGAGAAGGAGTCACATTTGGCTTTTTTGAAGCAAATTTTGCTCTGGGGGCATGCCTCATTTAGGAAGCCCCTATGGTGCCAGGACAGCAAAAAAAAAACACATGGCATACCATTTTGGAAACTAGACCCCTTGGGGAACGTAACAAGGGGTAAAGTGAACCTTAATACCCCACAGGGGTTTCACGACTTTGGCATATGCAAAAAAAAAAGAATAAATTTTACCAAAAATGCTTGGTTTCCCAAAAATTTTACATTTTTACAAAGGGTTAAAGCAGAAAATACCCACCAAAATTTGAAGCCCAATTTCTCCCGATTCAGAAAACACCCCATATGGGGGTGAAAAGTGCTCTGCTGGCGCACTACAGGTCCCAGAAGAGAAGGAGTCACATTTGGCTTTTTTGAAGCAAATTTTGCTCTGGGAGCATGCCTCTTTTAGGAAGCCCCTATGGTGCCAGGACAGCAAAAAAAAACCACATGGCATACCATTTTGGAAACTAGACCCCTTGGGGAACGTAACAAGGGGTAAAGTGAACCTTAATACCCCACAAGGGTTTCACGACTTTGGCATATGCAAAAAAAAAAAGAATACATTTTACCAAAAATGCTTGATTTCCCAAAAATTTGACATTTTTACAAAGGGTTAAAGCAGAAAATACCCCCCAAAATTTGAAGCCCAATTTCTCCCGATTCAGAAAACACCCCATATGGGGGTGAAAAGTGCTCTGCTGGCGCACTACAGGTCCCAGAAGAGAAGGAGTCACATTTGGCTTTTTTGAAGCAAATTTTGCTCTGGGGGCATGCCTCATTTAGGAAGCCCCTATGGTGCCAGGACAGCAAAAAAAAAACACATGGCATACCATTTTGGAAACTAGACCCCTTGGGGAACGTAACAAGGGGTAAAGTGAACCTTAATACCCCACAGGGGTTTCACGACTTTGGCATATGCAAAAAAAAATTAATAAATTTTACCAAAAATGCTTGATTTCCCAAAAATTTTACATTTTTACAAAGGGTTAAAGCAGAAAATACCCCCCAAAATTTGAAGTCCAATTTCTCCCGATTCAGAAAACACCCCATATGGGGGTGAAAAGTGCTCTGCTGGCGCACTACAGGTCCCAGAAGAGAAGGAGTCACATTTGGCTTTTTTGAAGCAAATTTTGCTCTGGGGGCATGCCTCTTTTAGGAAGCCCCTATGGTGCCACGACAGCAAAAAAAAAACACATGGCATACCATTTTGGAAACTAGACCCCTTGGGGAACGTAACAAGGGGTAAAGTGAACCTTAATACCCCACAAGGGTTTCACGACTTTGGCATATGCAAAAAAAAAAGAATAAATTTTACCAAAAATGCTTGGTTTCCCAAAAATTTAACATTTTTACAAAGGGTTAAAGCAGAAAATACCCCCCAAAATTTGAAGCCCAATTTCTCCTGATTCAGAAAACGCCCCATATGGGGGTGAAAAGTGCTCTGCTGGCGCACTACAGGTCTCAGAAGAGGAGTTACAAATTTTGCTCTGGGGACATGCCGCATTTCGGAAGCCCCTATGGTGCCAGGACAGTAAAAAAAAAAAAAAAAACATGGCATACATTTTGGAAACTAGACCCCTTGGGGAACGTAACAGTGTTACAGTGAGTACTTACACCTCACAGGTTTTTTGAAAAGTGGGCCATAAATTGAAAAATTAGATTTTTTTACAGTAAAATGCTGGGGTTACCCAATTATTAACATTTTCACAAGGGGTAATATGAGGAATTGGGTTACACATTTTGGAGGGCTTTTCCCCCTGACTATAAAAATACATCCACATATGGGGTAACGTGCTGGACGGGCGCACAACAAGGCTCAGAAGTCATAGAGGTCACTTTGTATTTGTGACCTTTGGCATATCAGTAGCTGACGGTTACATACATTCCGAGGAAAATACAAAAATGAAACACCCACATGTGACACCATTACAGAAAGTACCCACCCTGAGGAATGGGTATAGGGGTAAAGAGGACATTTTTAATGCACAGGTGTTTCCTAAATTTATTTTCCAGGAATGGATGAAGGGTAGCTTTTGAATATTGCAATTTTCAACCTATACTCTGCTTCATTTTTCTGGGAACAACTAACATGTGACTCCGAATTGTCGCCTGGAAATACGACAGAGCTCAGCGAGAACTCTTTGCATTTGAGGCGGATGTTTGTTACGGACCTAACAGTTACATACATTCAGAGGAAAATACAAGAAAGGAACACCCACATGTGAGCCTATTACAAACAGTACACCCCCTAAGGAAGGTGTATAGGGTGAAGTGGAGATTTGGAACAGACGGGTGTTTCCTTCATTTATTTTCCAGGAATGGATGAAGTGTACTATGGGGGGGAAAAAATTGCAATTTTAGAACTGATATGCCAATTATTTTCCCAGAATGATGACCCAGAGTACAGCCAAAAGTAAAAATGATGCCCGCCCCAAACCCTATACTCTGAATCATCATTCTGGGAAGGGGATATGTGGGGCCGTCCCTATTCTGTTACCTCAAATGCGCAACCCGCTCAGGTGGAGAGAGAGAGCGTTGCGCATTTGAGGCAACTGCAAACCTCCAATGCTGTTGACTCTGTGTCCCATGACCCATTTTTGGGGGACAAAGATATTATGAGGGGCATTGGGAAAGAGGTTTTGGGTTTGATTTTTTGGGGGTAGGGTATTTTGGTATAAAATTTGGAAGATAATGTACCCTGGACTGGTACATTGGAGCCGAATTCTGGGGAATGAAATTTAGGGCAAAGGATGGAAAATTTAGTACTCCATGGAAGTGTGATACTCCCTGAAGCAGCCTATGCAGAGGCCCGGATGATCGGGGCAAGTGTCACACTGAATGGTGGTGTCCCTCCGTCTCCCCTTCCTGTGACACACTCTGCATCTTTTCTGGGTTCGTCCCGACCTTCCAGTGTTGGGGATCACACATGGAAAGTGTTGGCCGGGGACGATCCGGGGACCTAAAGTTCCAGAGGTGCTCTGACCCGCTCTTTGGCGATCACCATAGATGAGGGCCTTTAGAACTACCTCTTGGTACTCCAGGTATGTCCCTGTGTTGCCAGCGTTCTGGTACAGTATAAAAGAGTTGTACATGGCAACCTGTACCATGTAGACCGCAACCTTTTTATACCATACGCGTGTTTTCCGCATGGCATTATATGGCTTGAGGACTTGATCAGAAAGATCAACTCCCCCCATATACCGATTGTAGTCCAGAATACAATCGGGCTTGAGGACCGGTCCCGCGGTACCTCGCACAGGGACAGGGGTGCTGCCATTCCCATGAATTGTGGTGAGCATAAGGACATCCCTCTTGTCCTTATACCGGACCAACAACAGGTTCTCATGGGAAAAGGCACGGGACTCACCCCGGGGGATAGGAGCATGTAGGGAATGATGGGGCGGAAGGCCTCTTTGATTCTTCCGGACTGTCCCACAAGCGACCGTGGATCTGGCGGCGAGGGATGAAAAGAGAGGGATACTAGTATAAAAGTTATCCACGTAAAGGTGGTAACCTTTATCTAGCAATGGGTGCAAAAGGCCCCAAACGATTTTCCCGCTAACACCCAGAGTGGGGGAACAATCTGGGGGTTCAATGCGGGAATCTCGTCCCTCATACACCATAAACTTGCAAGTGTACCCGGAGGTACTCTCGCAAAGTTTATACATCTTCACGCCATACCGCGCTCGCTTGGTCGGGATGTATTGCCGGAAGCTGAGTCTCCCCTTGAAGCTGATGAGCGACTCATCAATAGAGACCTCCCGCCCCGGGACATAGGCCTCCCAAAATCTGGCCCCGAAGTGATTGATGACCGGCCTGATTTTATACAGGCGGTCATACGCGGGATCAGTTCGGGGGGGACATGCCGCATTATCAGCATAATGCAAACATCTCCGAATGGCCTCGAACCGGGAACGTGTCATGGCCATACTGTAGAGGGGTGTCTGGTAAAAGACGTCCCCACTCCAATATTGCCTGACACAGGGTTTTTTAACTATACCCATATGCAGCGCAAGGCCCCAAAAGGTCCTCATTTCGGCTGCATCGACTGGAGTCCAGCCGCCGGGTCTAGCTAAAAGTGAGCCCGGGTTAGCGGCGACAAACTGTTGGGCGTACAGATTCGTCTGTGTAACCATCAAATTAACAAAGTCGTCACTGAAAAAATGACCGAAAAAGTCCTTTTCAGTGAACCCGGCGATGTTAATTTTGATTCCTGAGTCGCCAACAAACTCAGGAATCACGGGCTCGTGGTCCGCTGGCTCAGCCCAGTCAAGTTCTCCGGTACGAGGTACCAGTGACCTTGGCAGGGGGGCTTCACTAGTATGAGCGCCAGGGGGACTCATACTAGCATGGGGCACAGGCTCAAGGACAGAGGAGGTTTGCGGCACCGCATGGCGGCGAGTTCGCCGCCTTGGTGGCTCATCATCTGAACTAGATGATGAGGAGGACGATGAAATAAGGAAGGTGGGGTCTTCATCGTCCTCTGAGATGCTTTCAGAGTCGGAGGCAATTAGGTCATATGCCTCCTCCGCCGAAAACACTCTGCGGGCCATTTCCCTACTCTAATGGGGATACGGGTATGTGTGTGTGTGGGGGGGAAAACTTTATTGGTGTGTGTGCTGCGTGTGGTGTGGTGCGATACTACCTCCCTAACCCGCCCTAACCCGCCCTAGCCTAACCTAACTAAACTAACCCGCCCTAACAGAAAAAAATATAAAATAAAAAGGGGACTTTTAAAAAAAAGGGGGACTTCTAGCGCAAAAAAAAACCCTGCACCAAAAAAATAAGCGTTTATCTAATCAGTGGTGTGCGCACTGATTAGCGCTTGTGGCGGCAGGGGGCGCAGAAGTCAGTGGGGGGTCCAGCCACTCAGCCCAGGACAGTGGCTGGTGGCTTGTTCACAGACCCCCACACAAAAAACCCGAAAAAATAAATAAAAAAACGCTTTACCCCGAAAAAAATGCACCCGCCTGAACCAAAAAAAAAACGCTGATCAGTGATAAATCACCGACAGCGGTGGGACAGGCTGCACACACAGGTACGGTCCGTCCACACAGTACACGCCTGCTACTGGTGGCACGGACCGCCTATGGGTGCAAAAAAAAATCCGCGTTAACCGAAAAAGGTGCCTTTACCACAAAAAAAAAGCTGATCAGTGATAAATCACTGACAGCGGTGAGGCACGCCGCACACACAGGTACGGTCCGGCCACACAGTACACGCCTGCTACTGGTGGCACGGACCGCCTATGGGGGCAAAAACACGCTAGAAAACCCGAAAAAAAGCGCCGGCACCACAAAAAAAAACGCTGATCAGTACTACGGGACTGATCAGCGGCGGGTGGGCTTTAACAAACGGTGGCGGACCGCTCTTTTATAACTAAGAGGGTCCGCACACACGCTTAGTGAAAAAAAAAAAAAAAAAAAGATCTGCGCCAAAAAAAAAGGCTGACGGCAGACCGCAGCGACCCAGCAGGGCCGGGGTCACGCAGCTAAAGGTGCTACGGACCCACGGACACCCACTGAGGTACGCCAAAAATAAAAAATTAAAAACTATTTTTTTTTTTTAACCCTAACCTGTCCCTACCTAATCTAAAGCTATCCCTGGGGATTTCTGTGCCAAGGGGCCACAGAAAGGGGGCAAGGGGCACTTTTTTTTTACTGAGGGGATGGTGGGCAGCACGGGGCTCCGTCCTGCACACCAGATCTCTGTGGAATGGTGGGCAGAACGGAGCAACGTGCTCCTAGCCCACCAGATCCCCTCCCATTACATTGTGATTGGTGTGGCCACTTTGGCCACCCAATCACAACTGTACTGAGGGGGTGGCCACAATGCCAGCCCCCAGTACAGCATGGATGGTGATTGGTGGTGTATACTACACCACCAGTCACCATCTATATCCAGGTCACAGGGTCACACGTGACCCTGATGACCTGGAACCGCTGCAGAACGCCGGTTAGTAGTTACCGGCGTCCTGCAGCGATCGCCGGTAAAGGAGGTCCTCCGGACCTCCTCCGGCACACTGCCAGGATGTCTGCTGATAGAAATCAGCAGACATCCGGCTCCGATCCCCGCCCGGCGAGCGGCGGGGAACGGAATCGCAGCGCATCGCTCGTCTGAATTGACGAGCGATGCGCCGCGATCGCCGACATGGGGGGTCATCATGACCCCCCTGGGCGATATGCCCCGATGCCTGCTGATCGATTTCAGCAGGCATCGGGCGCCGGCTCCGCTCCAGATGGTTGCGGGGGGCCGGCAAAACACATGACGTTCTCATACGTCATGTGTCCTTAAGGACTCGGACATGGAGACGTATGAGAACGTCATGTGTCCTTAAGGGGTTAAAATGCCATTCAATGCCACGGGCTAGATGTAAACTGCAGATGACCATGTTGTGGTAGTTACCATGGATACCCAAGTGATGTGTGAGCTAACACATAGGCCCAACAGATTCCAAGAAGGCCAGAATCACCAGCGGCACCACCATCGATTGTCAGGTCACCCGGATTCAGCAAATACCAGAGTCCAAAATGATGCAGGTTTATACTGTTAATTTTCAGTTTATCGTTACAGTTGGTGTTATTCCATGTCGGAAGGGACGCAGCTACAGCCAGTGGGGTAACTAGAGACAGGCAGGCAGCTATGTGCAACAAAGGTAGGCGTGTTGTTTTCATATGCAGATCTGAAATATTGTCTTATATGCAAGAGGAGGAGTGATGGGGGTTCAGGCAAAAGCCAGGCTATGGATTGCATTGCTAAATGCTCCATCAGAGTGCAATGGTCGCCTGTCCTTTTTTTAAGTGATGATGTGGGTTTAGCCTGTGCTGTATGTATGTATGGGTGGCTGACTGCCACCCACCCAGAAAGTGTATGGGAGGCTGGTTGGCTGCCAGCCTTCCTTCCATTCCTATGAGTAATGTGAGTGCTCATGAAGGGGACATGGTTGGGTCCACCCCTTTCCCGGTTATCCCCTCTAGGCCTTTTGGCTTAGATGAAGTGTAAAAAAAGAAAGGATCTTGCGACAGATCGCATCCTGAGGCACGTTTTTTTTTTGTGTGAATACTTGCACTTGGGTGACTTGTGAGCACATACTGATACATACGTTCCCTATCTGGGGACCATAAATTAAATGGATTTTTGAGAAAGGGAGCTGATTTGGAAGCTTGCTTCTGTCGCCCTATGCATTGACCCGATGTGGCAGTATCTTCGGGTAGTGAACAGTGCACCACCCCATTCCAGTGTTAAACAAGAAAGATTCTCATTTAATCCTCCGTGGGTGAGAATTTGAGTTTGAGAATTGGAGACCAAAATGATGAGTTGCACTGACTGGTTTATGAACGTCTATTCATTTAGCGTTTTAATGACCATGTTTGCACACTGATTGGTGTAAAAAAATAAAATAAAACTAAATAATAATAATCTAGCACACCTGTGCAGGTTTGACATGACATGACAGGTAGCTGTCTTGTGGGTGGTGCTGAATCCTGTTAAATGACGTGAGGGTCTCATGCCTATACACAAGGGTGTGTCATTGCTGTTGCTTGACCATGCATTGGTTTCTGTGGTCAGTGAATGATAAAAACAAAATTTACCATCCATTGATGGATGGGAAATCCGCCATGAGGCATTTGTTTTTAGAAACTGCTGCTCACAACCAATGTTGCAATGGAGTGTCTCCATCTGCTGGTGGTATTGGAAAGGCATTAGTGCTATGACAGGGTCTGAAGAAGAAGAAGAAGAAGAAGACGGAAAAAAATATATATAAAAAGAAAAAGAGAGAGAGAGAGAGAGACTGACTTAGTGAGCGAGTGAGTGAGAGAGTGAGAGTGAGTGAGAGTGAATGAGTGAGTGAGTGATTGAGTGAGTGAGTGAGTGAGTGAGAACAAATGAGTTAAAGCAAGTGAGTGAGAGAGATCGAATGAATGAAAGTCTGAATGACAGAAAGAAAAAAGGATGAAGAAAGAAGCATGCAGAAAAAAAAATGTATATGGAGTTGCTGACATGAGTGCAATCTACAAAGCCGTTGAGGCTGATCCTCATGGGAGGATTATTGCACCAGGACCCTTAGCACTTTTAAAATGCCATTCAATGCCACGGGCTAGATGTAAACTGCAGATGACCATGTTGTGGTAGTTACCATGGATACCCAAGTGATGTGTGAGCTAACACATAGGCCCAACAGATTCCAAGAAGGCCAGAATCACCAGCGGCACCACCATCGATTGTCAGGTCACCCGGATTCAGCAAATACCAGAGTCCAAAATGATGCAGGTTTATACTGTTAATTTTCAGTTTATCGTTACAGTTGGTGTTATTCCATGTCGGAAGGGACGCAGCTACAGCCAGTGGGGTAACTAGAGACAGGCAGGCAGCTATGTGCAACAAAGGTAGGCGTGTTGTTTTCATATGCAGATCTGAAATATTGTCTTATATGCAAGAGGAGGAGTGATGGGGGTTCAGGCAAAAGCCAGGCTATGGATTGCATTGCTAAATGCTCCATCAGAGTGCAATGGTCGCCTGTCCTTTTTTTAAGTGATGATGTGGGTTTAGCCTGTGCTGTATGTATGTATGGGTGGCTGACTGCCACCCACCCAGAAAGTGTATGGGAGGCTGGTTGGCTGCCAGCCTTCCTTCCATTCCTATGAGTAATGTGAGTGCTCATGAAGGGGACATGGTTGGGTCCACCCCTTTCCCGGTTATCCCCTCTAGGCCTTTTGGCTTAGATCAAGTGTAAAAAAAGAAAGGATCTTGCGACAGATCGCATCCTGAGGCACGTTTTTTTTTGTGTGAATACTTGCACTTGGGTGACTTGTGAGCACATACTGATACATACGTTCCCTATCTGGGGACCATAAATTAAATGGATTTTTGAGAAAGGGAGCTGATTTGGAAGCTTGCTTCTGTCGCCCTATGCATTGACCCGATGTGGCAGTATCTTCGGGTAGTGAACAGTGCACCACCCCATTCCAGTGTTAAACAAGAAAGATTCTCATTTAATCCTCCGTGGGTGAGAATTTGAGTTTGAGAATTGGAGACCAAAATGATGAGTTGCACTGACTGGTTTATGAACGTCTATTCATTTAGCGTTTTAATGACCATGTTTGCACACTGATTGGTGTAAAAAAATAAAATAAAACTAAATAATAATAATCTAGCACACCTGTGCAGGTTTGACATGACATGACAGGTAGCTGTCTTGTGGGTGGTGCTGAATCCTGTTAAATGACATGAGGGTCTCATGCCTATACACAAGGGTGTGTCATTGCTGTTGCTTGACCATGCATTGGTTTCTGTGGTCAGTGAATGATAAAAACAAAATTTACCATCCATTGATGGATGGGAAATCCGCCATGAGGCATTTGTTTTTAGAAACTGCTGCTCACAACCAATGTTGCAATGGAGTGTCTCCATCTGCTGGTGGTATTGGAAAGGCATTAGTGCTATGACAGGGTCTGAAGAAGAAGAAGAAGAAGACGGAAAAAAATATATATAAAAAGAAAAAGAGAGAGAGAGAGAGAGAGACTGACTTAGTGAGCGAGTGAGTGAGAGAGTGAGAGTGAGTGAGAGTGAATGAGTGAGTGAGTGATTGAGTGAGTGAGTGAGTGAGAACAAATGAGTTAAAGCAAGTGAGTGAGAGAGATCGAATGAATGAAAGTCTGAATGACAGAAAGAAAAAAGGATGAAGAAAGAAGCATGAAGAAAAAAAAATGTATATGGAGTTGCTGACATGAGTGCAATCTACAAAGCCGTTGAGGCTGATCCTCATGGGAGGATTATTGCACCAGGACCCTTAGCACTTTTAAAATGCCATTCAATGCCACGGGCTAGATGTAAACTGCAGATGACCATGTTGTGGTAGTTACCATGGATACCCAAGTGATGTGTGAGCTAACACATAGGCCCAACAGATTCCAAGAAGGCCAGAATCACCAGCGGCACCACCATCGATTGTCAGGTCACCCGGATTCAGCAAATACCAGAGTCCAAAATGATGCAGGTTTATACTGTTAATTTTCAGTTTATCGTTACAGTTGGTGTTATTCCATGTCGGAAGGGACGCAGCTACAGCCAGTGGGGTAACTAGAGACAGGCAGGCAGCTATGTGCAACAAAGGTAGGCGTGTTGTTTTCATATGCAGATCTGAAATATTGTCTTATATGCAAGAGGAGGAGTGATGGGGGTTCAGGCAAAAGCCAGGCTATGGATTGCATTGCTAAATGCTCCATCAGAGTGCAATGGTCGCCTGTCCTTTTTTTAAGTGATGATGTGGGTTTAGCCTGTGCTGTATGTATGTATGGGTGGCTGACTGCCACCCACCCAGAAAGTGTATGGGAGGCTGGTTGGCTGCCAGCCTTCCTTCCATTCCTATGAGTAATGTGAGTGCTCATGAAGGGGACATGGTTGGGTCCACCCCTTTCCCGGTTATCCCCTCTAGGCCTTTTGGCTTAGATCAAGTGTAAAAAAAGAAAGGATCTTGCGACAGATCGCATCCTGAGGCACGTTTTTTTTTGTGTGAATACTTGCACTTGGGTGACTTGTGAGCACATACTGATACATACGTTCCCTATCTGGGGACCATAAATTAAATGGATTTTTGAGAAAGGGAGCTGATTTGGAAGCTTGCTTCTGTCGCCCTATGCATTGACCCGATGTGGCAGTATCTTCGGGTAGTGAACAGTGCACCACCCCATTCCAGTGTTAAACAAGAAAGATTCTCATTTAATCCTCCGTGGGTGAGAATTTGAGTTTGAGAATTGGAGACCAAAATGATGAGTTGCACTGACTGGTTTATGAACGTCTATTCATTTAGCATTTTAATGACCATGTTTGCACACTGATTGGTGTAAAAAAATAAAATAAAACTAAATAATAATAATCTAGCACACCTGTGCAGGTTTGACATGACATGACAGGTAGCTGTCTTGTGGGTGGTGCTGAATCCTGTTAAATGACATGAGGGTCTCATGCCTATACACAAGGGTGTGTCATTGCTGTTGCTTGACCATGCATTGGTTTCTGTGGTCAGTGAATGATAAAAACAAAATTTACCATCCATTGATGGATGGGAAATCCGCCATGAGGCATTTGTTTTTAGAAACTGCTGCTCACAACCAATGTTGCAATGGAGTGTCTCCATCTGCTGGTGGTATTGGAAAGGCATTAGTGCTATGACAGGGTCTGAAGAAGAAGAAGAAGAAGAAGAAGAAGACGGAAAAAAATATATATAAAAAGAAAAAGAGAGAGAGAGACTGACTTAGTGAGCGAGTGAGTGAGAGAGTGAGAGTGAGTGAGTGATTGAGTGAGTGAGTGAGTGAGTGAGAACAAATGAGTTAAAGCAAGTGAGTGAGAGAGATCGAATGAATGAAAGTCTGAATGACAGAAAGAAAAAAGGATGAAGAAAGAAGCATGAAGAAAAAAAAATGTATATGGAGTTGCTGACATGAGTGCAATCTACAAAGCCGTTGAGGCTGATCCTCATGGGAGGATTATTGCACCAGGACCCTTAGCACTTTTAAAATGCCATTCAATGCCACGGGCTAGATGTAAACTGCAGATGACCATGTTGTGGTAGTTACCATGGATACCCAAGTGATGTGTGAGCTAACACATAGGCCCAACAGATTCCAAGAAGGCCAGAATCACCAGCGGCACCACCATCGATTGTCAGGTCACCCGGATTCAGCAAATACCAGAGTCCAAAATGATGCAGGTTTATACTGTTAATTTTCAGTTTATCGTTACAGTTGGTGTTATTCCATGTCGGAAGGGACGCAGCTACAGCCAGTGGGGTAACTAGAGACAGGCAGGCAGCTATGTGCAACAAAGGTAGGCGTGTTGTTTTCATATGCAGATCTGAAATATTGTCTTATATGCAAGAGGAGGAGTGATGGGGGTTCAGGCAAAAGCCAGGCTATGGATTGCATTGCTAAATGCTCCATCAGAGTGCAATGGTCGCCTGTCCTTTTTTTAAGTGATGATGTGGGTTTAGCCTGTGCTGTATGTATGTATGGGTGGCTGACTGCCACCCACCCAGAAAGTGTATGGGAGGCTGGTTGGCTGCCAGCCTTCCTTCCATTCCTATGAGTAATGTGAGTGCTCATGAAGGGGACATGGTTGGGTCCACCCCTTTCCCGGTTATCCCCTCTAGGCCTTTTGGCTTAGATCAAGTGTAAAAAAAGAAAGGATCTTGCGACAGATCGCATCCTGAGGCACGTTTTTTTTTGTGTGAATACTTGCACTTGGGTGACTTGTGAGCACATACTGATACATACGTTCCCTATCTGGGGACCATAAATTAAATGGATTTTTGAGAAAGGGAGCTGATTTGGAAGCTTGCTTCTGTCGCCCTATGAATTGACCCGATGTGGCAGTATCTTCGGGTAGTGAACAGTGCACCACCCCATTCCAGTGTTAAACAAGAAAGATTCTCATTTAATCCTCCGTGGGTGAGAATTTGAGTTTGAGAATTGGAGACCAAAATGATGAGTTGCACTGACTGGTTTATGAACGTCTATTCATTTAGCGTTTTAATGACCATGTTTGCACACTGATTGGTGTAAAAAAATAAAATAAAACTAAATAATAATAATCTAGCACACCTGTGCAGGTTTGGCATGACATGACAGGTAGCTGTCTTGTGGGTGGTGCTGAATCCTGTTAAATGACATGAGGGTCTCATGCCTATACACAAGGGTGTGTCATTGCTGTTGCTTGACCATGCATTGGTTTCTGTGGTCAGTGAATGATAAAAACAAAATTTACCATCCATTGATGGATGGGAAATCCGCCATGAGGCATTTGTTTTTAGAAACTGCTGCTCACAACCAATGTTGCAATGGAGTGTCTCCATCTGCTGGTGGTATTGGAAAGGCATTAGTGCTATGACAGGGTCTGAAGAAGAAGAAGAAGAAGAAGACGGAAAAAAATATATATAAAAAGAAAAAGAGAGAGAGAGAGAGAGACTGACTTAGTGAGCGAGTGAGTGAGAGAGTGAGAGTGAGTGAGAGTGAATGAGTGAGTGAGTGATTGAGTGAGTGAGTGAGTGAGTGAGAACAAATGAGTTAAAGCAAGTGAGTGAGAGAGATCGAATGAATGAAAGTCTGAATGACAGAAAGAAAAAAGGATGAAGAAAGAAGCATGAAGAAAAAAAAATGTATATGGAGTTGCTGACATGAGTGCAATCTACAAAGCCGTTGAGGCTGATCCTCATGGGAGGATTATTGCACCAGGACCCTTAGCACTTTTAAAATGCCATTCAATGCCACGGGCTAGATGTAAACTGCAGATGACCATGTTGTGGTAGTTACCATGGATACCCAAGTGATGTGTGAGCTAACACATAGGCCCAACAGATTCCAAGAAGGCCAGAATCACCAGCGGCACCACCATCGATTGTCAGGTCACCCGGATTCAGCAAATACCAGAGTCCAAAATGATGCAGGTTTATACTGTTAATTTTCAGTTTATCGTTACAGTTGGTGTTATTCCATGTCGGAAGGGACGCAGCTACAGCCAGTGGGGTAACTAGAGACAGGCAGGCAGCTATGTGCAACAAAGGTAGGCGTGTTGTTTTCATATGCAGATCTGAAATATTGTCTTATATGCAAGAGGAGGAGTGATGGGGGTTCAGGCAAAAGCCAGGCTATGGATTGCATTGCTAAATGCTCCATCAGAGTGCAATGGTCGCCTGTCCTTTTTTTAAGTGATGATGTGGGTTTAGCCTGTGCTGTATGTATGTATGGGTGGCTGACTGCCACCCACCCAGAAAGTGTATGGGAGGCTGGTTGGCTGCCAGCCTTCCTTCCATTCCTATGAGTAATGTGAGTGCTCATGAAGGGGACATGGTTGGGTCCACCCCTTTCCCGGTTATCCCCTCTAGGCCTTTTGGCTTAGATCAAGTGTAAAAAAAGAAAGGATCTTGCGACAGATCGCATCCTGAGGCACGTTTTTTTTTTGTGTGAATACTTGCACTTGGGTGACTTGTGAGCACATACTGATACATACGTTCCCTATCTGGGGACCATAAATTAAATGGATTTTTGAGAAAGGGAGCTGATTTGGAAGCTTGCTTCTGTCGCCCTATGCATTGACCCGATGTGGCAGTATCTTCGGGTAGTGAACAGTGCACCACCCCATTCCAGTGTTAAACAAGAAAGATTCTCATTTAATCCTCCGTGGGTGAGAATTTGAGTTTGAGAATTGGAGACCAAAATGATGAGTTGCACTGACTGGTTTATGAACGTCTATTCATTTAGCGTTTTAATGACCATGTTTGCACACTGATTGGTGTAAAAAAATAAAATAAAACTAAATAATAATAATCTAGCACACCTGTGCAGGTTTGACATGACATGACAGGTAGCTGTCTTGTGGGTGGTGCTGAATCCTGTTAAATGACATGAGGGTCTCATGCCTATACACAAGGGTGTGTCATTGCTGTTGCTTGACCATGCATTGGTTTCTGTGGTCAGTGAATGATAAAAACAAAATTTACCATCCATTGATGGATGGGAAATCCGCCATGAGGCATTTGTTTTTAGAAACTGCTGCTCACAACCAATGTTGCAATGGAGTGTCTCCATCTGCTGGTGGTATTGGAAAGGCATTAGTGCTATGACAGGGTCTGAAGAAGAAGAAGAAGAAGACGGAAAAAAATATATATAAAAAGAAAAAGAGAGAGAGAGAGAGAGACTGACTTAGTGAGCGAGTGAGTGAGAGAGTGAGAGTGAGTGAGAGTGAATGAGTGAGTGAGTGATTGAGTGAGTGAGTGAGTGAGTGAGAACAAATGAGTTAAAGCAAGTGAGTGAGAGAGATCGAATGAATGAAAGTCTGAATGACAGAAAGAAAAAAGGATGAAGAAAGAAGCATGAAGAAAAAAAAATGTATATGGAGTTGCTGACATGAGTGCAATCTACAAAGCCGTTGAGGCTGATCCTCATGGGAGGATTATTGCACCAGGACCCTTAGCACTTTTAAAATGCCATTCAATGCCACGGGCTAGATGTAAACTGCAGATGACCATGTTGTGGTAGTTACCATGGATACCCAAGTGATGTGTGAGCTAACACATAGGCCCAACAGATTCCAAGAAGGCCAGAATCACCAGCGGCACCACCATCGATTGTCAGGTCACCCGGATTCAGCAAATACCAGAGTCCAAAATGATGCAGGTTTATACTGTTAATTTTCAGTTTATCGTTACAGTTGGTGTTATTCCATGTCGGGAGGGACGCAGCTACAGCCAGTGGGGTAACTAGAGACAGGCAGGCAGCTATGTGCAACAAAGGTAGGCGTGTTGTTTTCATATGCAGATCTGAAATATTGTCTTATATGCAAGAGGAGGAGTGATGGGGGTTCAGGCAAAAGCCAGGCTATGGATTGCATTGCTAAATGCTCCATCAGAGTGCAATGGTCGCCTGTCCTTTTTTTAAGTGATGATGTGGGTTTAGCCTGTGCTGTATGTATGTATGGGTGGCTGACTGCCACCCACCCAGAAAGTGTATGGGAGGCTGGTTGGCTGCCAGCCTTCCTTCCATTCCTATGAGTAATGTGAGTGCTCATGAAGGGGACATGGTTGGGTCCACCCCTTTCCCGGTTATCCCCTCTAGGCCTTTTGGCTTAGATCAAGTGTAAAAAAAGAAAGGATCTTGCGACAGATCGCATCCTGAGGCACGTTTTTTTTTGTGTGAATACTTGCACTTGGGTTACTTGTGAGCACATACTGATACATACGTTCCCTATCTGGGGACCATAAATTAAATGGATTTTTGAGAAAGGGAGCTGATTTGGAAGCTTGCTTCTGTCGCCCTATGCATTGACCCGATGTGGCAGTATCTTCGGGTAGTGAACAGTGCACCACCCCATTCCAGTGTTAAACAAGAAAGATTCTCATTTAATCCTCCGTGGGTGAGAATTTGAGTTTGAGAATTGGAGACCAAAATGATGAGTTGCACTGACTGGTTTATGAACGTCTATTCATTTAGCGTTTTATTGACCATGTTTGCACACTGATTGGTGTAAAAAAATAAAATAAAACTAAATAATAATAATCTAGCACACCTGTGCAGGTTTGACATGACATGACAGGTAGCTGTCTTGTGGGTGGTGCTGAATCCTGTTAAATGACGTGAGGGTCTCATGCCTATACACAAGGGTGTGTCATTGCTGTTGCTTGACCATGCATTGGTTTCTGTGGTCAGTGAATGATAAAAACAAAATTTACCATCCATTGATGGATGGGAAATCCGCCATGAGGCATTTGTTTTTAGAAACTGCTGCTCACAACCAATGTTGCAATGGAGTGTCTCCATCTGCTGGTGGTATTGGAAAGGCATTAGTGCTATGACAGGATCTGAAGAAGAAGAAGAAGAAGAAGAAGACGGAAAAAAATATATATAAAAAGAAAAAGAGAGAGAGAGAGAGAGACTGACTTAGTGAGCGAGTGAGTGAGAGAGTGAGAGTGAGTGAGAGTGAATGAGTGAGTGAGTGATTGAGTGAGTGAGTGAGTGAGTGAGAACAAATGAGTTAAAGCAAGTGAGTGAGAGAGATCGAATGAATGAAAGTCTGAATGACAGAAAGAAAAAAGGATGAAGAAAGAAGCATGAAGAAAAAAAAATGTATATGGAGTTGCTGACATGAGTGCAATCTACAAAGCCGTTGAGGCTGATCCTCATGGGAGGATTATTGCACCAGGACCCTTAGCACTTTTAAAATGCCATTCAATGCCACGGGCTAGATGTAAACTGCAGATGACCATGTTGTGGTAGTTACCATGGATACCCAAGTGATGTGTGAGCTAACACATAGGCCCAACAGATTCCAAGAAGGCCAGAATCACCAGCGGCACCACCATCGATTGTCAGGTCACCCGGATTCAGCAAATACCAGAGTCCAAAATGATGCAGGTTTATACTGTTAATTTTCAGTTTATCGTTACAGTTGGTGTTATTCCATGTCGGAAGGGACGCAGCTACAGCCAGTGGGGTAACTAGAGACAGGCAGGCAGCTATGTGCAACAAAGGTAGGCGTGTTGTTTTCATATGCAGATCTGAAATATTGTCTTATATGCAAGAGGAGGAGTGATGGGGGTTCAGGCAAAAGCCAGGCTATGGATTGCATTGCTAAATGCTCCATCAGAGTGCAATGGTCGCCTGTCCTTTTTTTAAGTGATGATGTGGGTTTAGCCTGTGCTGTATGTATGTATGGGTGGCTGACTGCCACCCACCCAGAAAGTGTATGGGAGGCTGGTTGGCTGCCAGCCTTCCTTCCATTCCTATGAGTAATGTGAGTGCTCATGAAGGGGACATGGTTGGGTCCACCCCTTTCCCGGTTATCCCCTCTAGGCCTTTTGGCTTAGATCAAGTGTAAAAAAAGAAAGGATCTTGCGACAGATCGCATCCTGAGGCACGTTTTTTTTTGTGTGAATACTTGCACTTGGGTGACTTGTGAGCACATACTGATACATACGTTCCCTATCTGGGGACCATAAATTAAATGGATTTTTGAGAAAGGGTGCTGATTTGGAAGCTTGCTTCTGTCGCCCTATGCATTGACCCGATGTGGCAGTATCTTCGGGTAGTGAACAGTGCACCACCCCATTCCAGTGTTAAACAAGAAAGATTCTCATTTAATCCTCCGTGGGTGAGAATTTGAGTTTGAGAATTGGAGACCAAAATGATGAGTTGCACTGACTGGTTTATGAACGTCTATTAATTTAGTGTTTTAATGACCATGTTTGCACACTGATTGGTGTAAAAAAATTAAATAAAACTAAATAATAATAATCTAGCACACCTGTGCAGGTTTGACATGACATGACAGGTAGCTGTCTTGTGGGTGGTGCTGAATCCTGTTAAATGACATGAGGGTCTCATGCCTATACACAAGGGTGTGTCATTGCTGTTGCTTGACCATGCATTGGTTTCTGTGGTCAGTGAATGATAAAAACAAAATTTACCATCCATTGATGGATGGGAAATCCGCCATGAGGCATTTGTTTTTAGAAACTGCTGCTCACAACCAATGTTGCAATGGAGTGTCTCCATCTGCTGGTGGTATTGGAAAGGCATTAGTGCTATGACAGGGTCTGAAGAAGAAGAAGAAGAAGAAGACGGAAAAAAATATATATAAAAAGAAAAAGAGAGAGAGAGAGAGAGACTGACTTAGTGAGCGAGTGAGTGAGAGAGTGAGAGTGAGTGAGAGTGAATGAGTGAGTGAGTGATTGAGTGAGTGAGTGAGTGAGAACAAATGAGTTAAAGCAAGTGAGTGAGAGAGATTGAATGAATGAAAGTCTGAATGACAGAAAGAAAAAAGGATGAAGAAAGAAGCATGAAGAAAAAAAAATGTATATGGAGTTGCTGACATGAGTGCAATCTACAAAGCCGTTGAGGCTGATCCTCATGGGAGGATTATTGCACCAGGACCCTTAGCACTTTTAAAATGCCATTCAATGCCACGGGCTAGATGTAAACTGCAGATGACCATGTTGTGGTAGTTACCATGGATACCCAAGGGATGTGTGAGCTAACACATAGGCCCAACAGATTCCAAGAAGGCCAGAATCACCAGCGGCACCACCATCGATTGTCAGGTCACCCGGATTCAGCAAATACCAGAGTCCAAAATGATGCAGGTTTATACTGTTAATTTTCAGTTTATCGTTACAGTTGGTGTTATTCCATGTCGCAAGGGACGCAGCTACAGCCAGTGGGGTAACTAGAGACAGGCAGGCAGCTATGTGCAACAAAGGTAGGCGTGTTGTTTTCATATGCAGATCTGAAATATTGTCTTATATGCAAGAGGAGGAGTGATGGGGGTTCAGGCAAAAGCCAGGCTATGGATTGCATTGCTAAATGCTCCATCAGAGTGCAATGGTCGCCTGTCCTTTTTTTAAGTGATGATGTGGGTTTAGCCTGTGCTGTATGTATGTATGGGTGGCTGACTGCCACCCACCCAGAAAGTGTATGGGAGGCTGGTTGGCTGCCAGCCTTCCTTCCATTCCTATGAGTAATGTGAGTGCTCATGAAGGGGACATGGTTGGGTCCACCCCTTTCCCGGTTATCCCCTCTAGGCCTTTTGGCTTAGATCAAGTGTAAAAAAAGAAAGGATCTTGCGACAGATCGCATCCTGAGGCACGTTTTTTTTTGTGTGAATACTTGCACTTGGGTGACTTGTGAGCACATACTGATACATACGTTCCCTATCTGGGGACCATAAATTAAATGGATTTTTGAGAAAGGGAGCTGATTTGGAAGCTTGCTTCTGTCGCCCTATGCATTGACCCGATGTGGCAGTATCTTCGGGTAGTGAACAGTGCACCACCCCATTCCAGTGTTAAACAAGAAAGATTCTCATTTAATCCTCCGTGGGTGAGAATTTGAGTTTGAGAATTGGAGACCAAAATGATGAGTTGCACTGACTGGTTTATGAACGTCTATTCATTTAGCGTTTTAATGACCATGTTTGCACACTGATTGGTGTAAAAAAATAAAATAAAACTAAATAATAATAATCTAGCACACCTGTGCAGGTTTGACATGACATGACAGGTAGCTGTCTTGTGGGTGGTGCTGAATCCTGTTAAATGACGTGAGGGTCTCATGCCTATACACAAGGGTGTGTCATTGCTGTTGCTTGACCATGCATTGGTTTCTGTGGTCAGTGAATGATAAAAACAAAATTTACCATCCATTGATGGATGGGAAATCCGCCATGAGGCATTTGTTTTTAGAAACTGCTGCTCACAACCAATGTTGCAATGGAGTGTCTCCATCTGCTGGTGGTATTGGAAAGGCATTAGTGCTATGACAGGGTCTGAAGAAGAAGAAGAAGAAGAAGAAGACGGAAAAAAATATATATAAAAAGAAAAAGAGAGAGAGAGAGAGAGACTGACTTAGTGAGCGAGTGAGTGAGAGAGTGAGAGTGAGTGAGAGTGAATGAGTGAGTGAGTGATTGAGTGAGTGAGTGAGTGAGTGAGAACAAATGAGTTAAAGCAAGTGAGTGAGAGAGATCGAATGAATGAAAGTCTGAATGACAGAAAGAAAAAAGGATGAAGAAAGAAGCATGAAGAAAAAAAAATGTATATGGAGTTGCTGACATGAGTGCAATCTACAAAGCCGTTGAGGCTGATCCTCATGGGAGGATTATTGCACCAGGACCCTTAGCACTTTTAAAATGCCATTCAATGCCACGGGCTAGATGTAAACTGCAGATGACCATGTTGTGGTAGTTACCATGGATACCCAAGTGATGTGTGAGCTAACACATAGGCCCAACAGATTCCAAGAAGGCCAGAATCACCAGCGGCACCACCATCGATTGTCAGGTCACCCGGATTCAGCAAATACCAGAGTCCAAAATGATGCAGGTTTATACTGTTAATTTTCAGTTTATCGTTACAGTTGGTGTTATTCCATGTCGGAAGGGACGCAGCTACAGCCAGTGGGGTAACTAGAGACAGGCAGCCAGCTATGTGCAACAAAGGTAGGCATGTTGTTTTCATATGCAGATCTGAAATATTGTCTTATATGCAAGAGGAGGAGTGATGGGGGTTCAGGCAAAAGCCAGGCTATGGATTGCATTGCTAAATGCTCCATCAGAGTGCAATGGTCGCCTGTCCTTTTTTTAAGTGATGATGTGGGTTTAGCCTGTGCTGTATGTATGTATGGGTGGCTGACTGCCACCCACCCAGAAAGTGTATGGGAGGCTGGTTGGCTGCCAGCCTTCCTTCCATTCCTATGAGTAATGTGAGTGCTCATGAAGGGGACATGGTTGGGTCCACCCCTTTCCCGGTTATCCCCTCTAGGCCTTTTGGCTTAGATCAAGTGTAAAAAAAGAAAGGATCTTGCGACAGATCGCATCCTGAGGCACGTTTTTTTTTGTGTGAATACTTGCACTTGGGTGACTTGTGAGCACATACTGATACATACGTTCCCTATCTGGGGACCATAAATTAAATGGATTTTTGAGAAAGGGAGCTGATTTGGAAGCTTGCTTCTGTCGCCCTATGCATTGACCCGATGTGGCAGTATCTTCGGGTAGTGAACAGTGCACCACCCCATTCCAGTGTTAAACAAGAAAGATTCTCATTTAATCCTCCGTGGGTGAGAATTTGAGTTTGAGAATTGGAGACCAAAATGATGAGTTGCACTGACTGGTTTATGAACGTCTATTCATTTAGCGTTTTAATGACCATGTTTGCACACTGATTGGTGTAAAAAAATAAAATAAAACTAAATAATAATAATCTAGCACACCTGTGCAGGTTTGACATGACATGACAGGTAGCTGTCTTGTGGGTGGTGCTGAATCCTGTTAAATGACATGAGGGTCTCATGCCTATACACAAGGGTGTGTCATTGCTGTTGCTTGACCATGCATTGGTTTCTGTGGTCAGTGAATGATAAAAACAAAATTTACCATCCATTGATGGATGGGAAATCCGCCATGAGGCATTTGTTTTTAGAAACTGCTGCTCACAACCAATGTTGCAATGGAGTGTCTCCATCTGCTGGTGGTATTGGAAAGGCATTAGTGCTATGACAGGGTCTGAAGAAGAAGAAGAAGACGGAAAAAAATATATATAAAAAGAAAAAGAGAGAGAGAGAGAGAGACTGACTTAGTGAGCGAGTGAGTGAGAGAGTGAGAGTGAGTGAGAGTGAATGAGTGAGTGAGTGATTGAGTGAGTGAGTGAGTGAGAACAAATGAGTTAAAGCAAGTGAGTGAGAGAGATTGAATGAATGAAAGTCTGAATGACAGAAAGAAAAAAGGATGAAGAAAGAAGCATGAAGAAAAAAAAATGTATATGGAGTTGCTGACATGAGTGCAATCTACAAAGCCGTTGAGGCTGATCCTCATGGGAGGATTATTGCACCAGGACCCTTAGCACTTTTAAAATGCCATTCAATGCCACGGGCTAGATGTAAACTGCAGATGACCATGTTGTGGTAGTTACCATGGATACCCAAGTGATGTGTGAGCTAACACATAGGCCCAACAGATTCCAAGAAGGCCAGAATCACCAGCGGCACCACCATCGATTGTCAGGTCACCCGGATTCAGCAAATACCAGAGTCCAAAATGATGCAGGTTTATACTGTTAATTTTCAGTTTATCGTTACAGTTGGTGTTATTCCATGTCGGAAGGGACGCAGCTACAGCCAGTGGGGTAACTAGAGACAGGCAGGCAGCTATGTGCAACAAAGGTAGGCGTGTTGTTTTCATATGCAGATCTGAAATATTGTCTTATATGCAAGAGGAGGAGTGATGGGGGTTCAGGCAAAAGCCAGGCTATGGATTGCATTGCTAAATGCTCCATCAGAGTGCAATGGTCGCCTGTCCTTTTTTTAAGTGATGATGTGGGTTTAGCCTGTGCTGTATGTATGTATGGGTGGCTGACTGCCACCCACCCAGAAAGTGTATGGGAGGCTGGTTGGCTGCCAGCCTTCCTTCCATTCCTATGAGTAATGTGAGTGCTCATGAAGGGGACATGGTTGGGTCCACCCCTTTCCCGGTTATCCCCTCTAGGCCTTTTGGCTTAGATCAAGTGTAAAAAAAGAAAGGATCTTGCGACAGATCGCATCCTGAGGCACGTTTTTTTTTGTGTGAATACTTGCACTTGGGTGACTTGTGAGCACATACTGATACATACGTTCCCTATCTGGGGACCATAAATTAAATGGATTTTTGAGAAAGGGAGCTGATTTGGAAGCTTGCTTCTGTCGCCCTATGCATTGACCCGATGTGGCAGTATCTTCGGGTAGTGAACAGTGCACCACCCCATTCCAGTGTTAAACAAGAAAGATTCTCATTTAATCCTCCGTGGGTGAGAATTTGAGTTTGAGAATTGGAGACCAAAATGATGAGTTGCACTGACTGGTTTATGAACGTCTATTCATTTAGCGTTTTAATGACCATGTTTGCACACTGATTGGTGTAAAAAAATAAAATAAAACTAAATAATAATAATCTAGCACACCTGTGCAGGTTTGACATGACATGACAGGTAGCTGTCTTGTGGGTGGTGCTGAATCCTGTTAAATGACATGAGGGTCTCATGCCTATACACAAGGGTGTGTCATTGCTGTTGCTTGACCATGCATTGGTTTCTGTGGTCAGTGAATGATAAAAACAAAATTTACCATCCATTGATGGATGGGAAATCCGCCATGAGGCATTTGTTTTTAGAAACTGCTGCTCACAACCAATGTTGCAATGGAGTGTCTCCATCTGCTGGTGGTATTGGAAAGGCATTAGTGCTATGACAGGGTCTGAAGAAGAAGAAGAAGAAGAAGACGGAAAAAAATATATATAAAAAGAAAAAGAGAGAGATAGAGACTGACTTAGTGAGCGAGTGAGTGAGAGAGTGAGAGTGAGTGAGAGTGAATGAGTGAGTGAGTGATTGAGTGAGTGAGTGAGTGAGAACAAATGAGTTAAAGCAAGTGAGTGAGAGAGATTGAATGAATGAAAGTCTGAATGACAGAAAGAAAAAAGGATGAAGAAAGAAGCATGAAGAAAAAAAAATGTATATGGAGTTGCTGACATGAGTGCAATCTACAAAGCCGTTGAGGCTGATCCTCATGGGAGGATTATTGCACCAGGACCCTTAGCACTTTTAAAATGCCATTCAATGCCACGGGCTAGATGTAAACTGCAGATGACCATGTTGTGGTAGTTACCATGGATACCCAAGTGATGTGTGAGCTAACACATAGGCCCAACAGATTCCAAGAAGGCCAGAATCACCAGCGGCACCACCATCGATTGTCAGGTCACCCGGATTCAGCAAATACCAGAGTCCAAAATGATGCAGGTTTATACTGTTAATTTTCAGTTTATCGTTACAGTTGGTGTTATTCCATGTCGGAAGGGACGCAGCTACAGCCAGTGGGGTAACTAGAGACAGGCAGGCAGCTATGTGCAACAAAGGTAGGCGTGTTGTTTTCATATGCAGATCTGAAATATTGTCTTATATGCAAGAGGAGGAGTGATGGGGGTTCAGGCAAAAGCCAGGCTATGGATTGCATTGCTAAATGCTCCATCAGAGTGCAATGGTCGCCTGTCCTTTTTTTAAGTGATGATGTGGGTTTAGCCTGTGCTGTATGTATGTATGGGTGGCTGACTGCCACCCACCCAGAAAGTGTATGGGAGGCTGGTTGGCTGCCAGCCTTCCTTCCATTCCTATGAGTAATGTGAGTGCTCATGAAGGGGACATGGTTGGGTCCACCCCTTTCCCGGTTATCCCCTCTAGGCCTTTTGGCTTAGATCAAGTGTAAAAAAAGAAAGGATCTTGCGACAGATCGCATCCTGAGGCACGTTTTTTTTTGTGTGAATACTTGCACTTGGGTGACTTGTGAGCACATACTGATACATACGTTCCCTATCTGGGGACCATAAATTAAATGGATTTTTGAGAAAGGGAGCTGATTTGGAAGCTTGCTTCTGTCGCCCTATGCATTGACCCGATGTGGCAGTATCTTCGGGTAGTGAACAGTGCACCACCCCATTCCAGTGTTAAACAAGAAAGATTCTCATTTAATCCTCCGTGGGTGAGAATTTGAGTTTGAGAATTGGAGACCAAAATGATGAGTTGCACTGACTGGTTTATGAACGTCTATTCATTTAGCGTTTTAATGACCATGTTTGCACACTGATTGGTGTAAAAAAAGAAAATAAAACTAAATAATAATAATCTAGCACACCTGTGCAGGTTTGACATGACATGACAGGTAGCTGTCTTGTGGGTGGTGCTGAATCCTGTTAAATGACATGAGGGTCTCATGCCTATACACAAGGGTGTGTCATTGCTGTTGCTTGACCATGCATTGGTTTCTGTGGTCAGTGAATGATAAAAACAAAATTTACCATCCATTGATGGATGGGAAATCCGCCATGAGGCATTTGTTTTTAGAAACTGCTGCTCACAACCAATGTTGCAATGGAGTGTCTCCATCTGCTGGTGGTATTGGAAAGGCATTAGTGCTATGACAGGGTCTGAAGAAGAAGAAGAAGAAGAAGAAGAAGACGGAAAAAAATATATATAAAAAGAAAAAGAGAGAGAGAGAGAGAGACTGACTTAGTGAGCGAGTGAGTGAAAGAGTGAGAGTGAGTGAGAGTGAATGAGTGAGTGAGTGATTGAGTGAGTGAGTGAGTGAGAACAAATGAGTTAAAGCAAGTGAGTGAGAGAGATCGAATGAATGAAAGTCTGAATGACAGAAAGAAAAAAGGATGAAGAAAGAAGCATGAAGAAAAAAAAATGTATATGGAGTTGCTGACATGAGTGCAATCTACAAAGCCGTTGAGGCTGATCCTCATGGGAGGATTATTGCACCAGGACCCTTAGCACTTTTAAAATGCCATTCAATGCCACGGGCTAGATGTAAACTGCAGATGACCATGTTGTGGTAGTTACCATGGATACCCAAGTGATGTGTGAGCTAACACATAGGCCCAACAGATTCCAAGAAGGCCAGAATCACCAGCGGCACCACCATCGATTGTCAGGTCACCCGGATTCAGCAAATACCAGAGTCCAAAATGATGCAGGTTTATACTGTTAATTTTCAGTTTATCGTTACAGTTGGTGTTATTCCATGTCGGAAGGGACGCAGCTACAGCCAGTGGGGTAACTAGAGACAGGCAGGCAGCTATGTGCAACAAAGGTAGGCGTGTTGTTTTCATATGCAGATCTGAAATATTGTCTTATATGCAAGAGGAGGAGTGATGGGGGTTCAGGCAAAAGCCAGGCTATGGATTGCATTGCTAAATGCTCCATCAGAGTGCAATGGTCGCCTGTCCTTTTTTTAAGTGATGATGTGGGTTTAGCCTGTGCTGTATGTATGTATGGGTGGCTGACTGCCACCCACCCAGAAAGTGTATGGGAGGCTGGTTGGCTGCCAGCCTTCCTTCCATTCCTATGAGTAATGTGAGTGCTCATGAAGGGGACATGGTTGGGTCCACCCCTTTCCCGGTTATCCCCTCTAGGCCTTTTGGCTTAGATCAAGTGTAAAAAAAGAAAGGATCTTGCGACAGATCGCATCCTGAGGCACGTTTTTTTTTGTGTGAATACTTGCACTTGGGTGACTTGTGAGCACATACTGATACATACGTTCCCTATCTGGGGACCATAAATTAAATGGATTTTTGAGAAAGGGAGCTGATTTGGAAGCTTGCTTCTGTCGCCCTATGCATTGACCCGATGTGGCAGTATCTTCGGGTAGTGAACAGTGCACCACCCCATTCCAGTGTTAAACAAGAAAGATTCTCATTTAATCCTCCGTGGGTGAGAATTTGAGTTTGAGAATTGGAGACCAAAATGATGAGTTGCACTGACTGGTTTATGAACGTCTATTCATTTAGCGTTTTAATGACCATGTTTGCACACTGATTGGTGTAAAAAAATAAAATAAAACTAAATAATAATAATCTAGCACACCTGTGCAGGTTTGACATGACATGACAGGTAGCTGTCTTGTGGGTGGTGCTGAATCCTGTTAAATGACATGAGGGTCTCATGCCTATACACAAGGGTGTGTCATTGCTGTTGCTTGACCATGCATTGGTTTCTGTGGTCAGTGAATGATAAAAACAAAATTTACCATCCATTGATGGATGGGAAATCCGCCATGAGGCATTTGTTTTTAGAAACTGCTGCTCACAACCAATGTTGCAATGGAGTGTCTCCATCTGCTGGTGGTATTGGAAAGGCATTAGTGCTATGACAGGGTCTGAAGAAGAAGAAGAAGAAGAAGAAGACGGAAAAAAATATATATAAAAAGAAAAAGAGAGAGAGAGAGAGAGACTGACTTAGTGAGCGAGTGAGTGAGAGAGTGAGAGTGAGTGAGAGTGAATAAGTGAGTGAGTGATTGAGTGAGTGAGTGAGTGAGAACAAATGAGTTAAAGCAAGTGAGTGAGAGAGATCGAATGAATGAAAGTCTGAATGACAGAAAGAAAAAAGGATGAAGAAAGAAGCATGAAGAAAAAAAAATGTATATGGAGTTGCTGACATGAGTGCAATCTACAAAGCCGTTGAGGCTGATCCTCATGGGAGGATTATTGCACCAGGACCCTTAGCACTTTTAAAATGCCATTCAATGCCACGGGCTAGATGTAAACTGCAGATGACCATGTTGTGGTAGTTACCATGGATACCCAAGTGATGTGTGAGCTAACACATAGGCCCAACAGATTCCAAGAAGGCCAGAATCACCAGCGGCACCACCATCGATTGTCAGGTCACCCGGATTCAGCAAATACCAGAGTCCAAAATGATGCAGGTTTATACTGTTAATTTTCAGTTTATCGTTACAGTTGGTGTTATTCCATGTCGGAAGGGACGCAGCTACAGCCAGTGGGGTAACTAGAGACAGGCAGGCAGCTATGTGCAACAAAGGTAGGCGTGTTGTTTTCATATGCAGATCTGAAATATTGTCTTATATGCAAGAGGAGGAGTGATGGGGGTTCAGGCAAAAGCCAGGCTATGGATTGCATTGCTAAATGCTCCATCAGAGTGCAATGGTCGCCTGTCCTTTTTTTAAGTGATGATGTGGGTTTAGCCTGTGCTGTATGTATGTATGGGTGGCTGACTGCCACCCACCCAGAAAGTGTATGGGAGGCTGGTTGGCTGCCAGCCTTCCTTCCATTCCTATGAGTAATGTGAGTGCTCATGAAGGGGACATGGTTGGGTCCACCCCTTTCCCGGTTATCCCCTCTAGGCCTTTTGGCTTAGATCAAGTGTAAAAAAAGAAAGGATCTTGCGACAGATCGCATCCTGAGGCACGTTTTTTTTTGTGTGAATACTTGCACTTGGGTGACTTGTGAGCACATACTGATACATACGTTCCCTATCTGGGGACCATAAATTAAATGGATTTTTGAGAAAGGGAGCTGATTTGGAAGCTTGCTTCTGTCGCCCTATGCATTGACCCGATGTGGCAGTATCTTCGGGTAGTGAACAGTGCACCACCCCATTCCAGTGTTAAACAAGAAAGATTCTCATTTAATCCTCCGTGGGTGAGAATTTGAGTTTGAGAATTGGAGACCAAAATGATGAGTTGCACTGACTGGTTTATGAACGTCTATTCATTTAGCGTTTTAATGACCATGTTTGCACACTGATTGGTGTAAAAAAATAAAATAAAACTAAATAATAATAATCTAGCACACCTGTGCAGGTTTGACATGACATGACAGGTAGCTGTCTTGTGGGTGGTGCTGAATCCTGTTAAATGACATGAGGGTCTCATGCCTATACACAAGGGTGTGTCATTGCTGTTGCTTGACCATGCATTGGTTTCTGTGGTCAGTGAATGATAAAAACAAAATTTACCATCCATTGATGGATGGGAAATCCGCCATGAGGCATTTGTTTTTAGAAACTGCTGCTCACAACCAATGTTGCAATGGAGTGTCTCCATCTGCTGGTGGTATTGGAAAGGCATTAGTGCTATGACAGGGTCTGAAGAAGAAGAAGAAGAAGAAGAAGACGGAAAAAATATATATAAAAAGAAAAAGAGAGAGAGAGAGACTGACTTAGTGAGCGAGTGAGTGAGAGAGTGAGAGTGAGTGAGAGTGAATGAGTGAGTGAGTGATTGAGTGAGTGAGTGAGTGAGTGAGAACAAATGAGTTAAAGCAAGTGAGTGAGAGAGATCGAATGAATGAAAGTCTGAATGACAGAAAGAAAAAAGGATGAAGAAAGAAGCATGAAGAAAAAAAAATGTATATGGAGTTGCTGACATGAGTGCAATCTACAAAGCCGTTGAGGCTGATCCTCATGGGAGGATTATTGCACCAGGACCCTTAGCACTTTTAAAATGCCATTCAATGCCACGGGCTAGATGTAAACTGCAGATGACCATGTTGTGGTAGTTACCATGGATACCCAAGTGATGTGTGAGCTAACACATAGGCCCAACAGATTCCAAGAAGGCCAGAATCACCAGCGGCACCACCATCGATTGTCAGGTCACCCGGATTCAGCAAATACCAGAGTCCAAAATGATGCAGGTTTATACTGTTAATTTTCAGTTTATCATTACAGTTGGTGTTATTCCATGTCGGAAGGGACGCAGCTACAGCCAGTGGGGTAACTAGAGACAGGCAGGCAGCTATGTGCAACAAAGGTAGGCGTGTTGTTTTCATATGCAGATCTGAAATATTGTCTTATATGCAAGAGGAGGAGTGATGGGGGTTCAGGCAAAAGCCAGGCTATGGATTGCATTGCTAAATGCTCCATCAGAGTGCAATGGTCGCCTGTCCTTTTTTTAAGTGATGATGTGGGTTTAGCCTGTGCTGTATGTATGTATGGGTGGCTGACTGCCACCCACCCAGAAAGTGTATGGGAGGCTGGTTGGCTGCCAGCCTTCCTTCCATTCCTATGAGTAATGTGAGTGCTCATGAAGGGGACATGGTTGGGTCCACCCCTTTCCCGGTTATCCCCTCTAGGCCTTTTGGCTTAGATCAAGTGTAAAAAAAGAAAGGATCTTGCGACAGATCGCATCCTGAGGCACGTTTTTTTTTTGTGTGAATACTTGCACTTGGGTGACTTGTGAGCACATACTGATACATACGTTCCCTATCTGGGGACCATAAATTAAATGGATTTTTGAGAAAGGGAGCTGATTTGGAAGCTTGCTTCTGTCGCCCTATGCATTGACCCGATGTGGCAGTATCTTCGGGTAGTGAACAGTGCACCACCCCATTCCAGTGTTAAACAAGAAAGATTCTCATTTAATCCTCCGTGGGTGAGAATTTGAGTTTGAGAATTGGAGACCAAAATGATGAGTTGCACTGACTGGTTTATGAACGTCTATTCATTTAGCGTTTTAATGACCATGTTTGCACACTGATTGGTGTAAAAAAATAAAATAAAACTAAATAATAATAATCTAGCACACCTGTGCAGGTTTGACTTGACATGACAGGTAGCTGTCTTGTGGGTGGTGCTGAATCCTGTTAAATGACATGAGGGTCTCATGCCTATACACAAGGGTGTGTCATTGCTGTTGCTTGACCATGCATTGGTTTCTGTGGTCAGTGAATGATAAAAACAAAATTTACCATCCATTGATGGATGGGAAATCCGCCATGAGGCATTTGTTTTTAGAAACTGCTGCTCACAACCAATGTTGCAATGGAGTGTCTCCATCTGCTGGTGGTATTGGAAAGGCATTAGTGCTATGACAGGGTCTGAAGAAGAAGAAGAAGAAGAAGAAGACGGAAAAAAATATATATAAAAAGAAAAAGAGAGAGAGAGAGAGACTGACTTAGTGAGCGAGTGAGTGAGAGAGTGAGAGTGAGTGAGAGTGAATGAGTGAGTGAGTGATTGAGTGAGTGAGTGAGTGAGAACAAATGAGTTAAAGCAAGTGAGTGAGAGAGATCGAATGAATGAAAGTCTGAATGACAGAAAGAAAAAAGGATGAAGAAAGAAGCATGAAGAAAAAAAAATGTATATGGAGTTGCTGACATGAGTGCAATCTACAAAGCCGTTGAGGCTGATCCTCATGGGAGGATTATTGCACCAGGACCCTTAGCACTTTTAAAATGCCATTCAATGCCACGGGCTAGATGTAAACTGCAGATGACCATGTTGTGGTAGTTACCATGGATACCCAAGTGATGTGTGAGCTAACACATAGGCCCAACAGATTCCAAGAAGGCCAGAATCACCAGCGGCACCACCATCGATTGTCAGGTCACCCGGATTCAGCAAATACCAGAGTCCAAAATGATGCAGGTTTATACTGTTAATTTTCAGTTTATCGTTACAGTTGGTGTTATTCCATGTCGGAAGGGACGCAGCTACAGCCAGTGGGGTAACTAGAGACAGGCAGGCAGCTATGTGCAACAAAGGTAGGCGTGTTGTTTTCATATGCAGATCTGAAATATTGTCTTATATGCAAGAGGAGGAGTGATGGGGGTTCAGGCAAAAGCCAGGCTATGGATTGCATTGCTAAATGCTCCATCAGAGTGCAATGGTCGCCTGTCCTTTTTTTAAGTGATGATGTGGGTTTAGCCTGTGCTGTATGTATGTATGGGTGGCTGACTGCCACCCACCCAGAAAGTGTATGGGAGGCTGGTTGGCTGCCAGCCTTCCTTCCATTCCTATGAGTAATGTGAGTGCTCATGAAGGGGACATGGTTGGGTCCACCCCTTTCCCGGTTATCCCCTCTAGGCCTTTTGGCTTAGATCAAGTGTAAAAAAAGAAAGGATCTTGCGACAGATCGCATCCTGAGGCACGTTTTTTTTTGTGTGAATACTTGCACTTGGGTGACTTGTGAGCACATACTGATACATACGTTCCCTATCTGGGGACCATAAATTAAATGGATTTTTGAGAAAGGGAGCTGATTTGGAAGCTTGCTTCTGTCGCCCTATGCATTGACCCGATGTGGCAGTATCTTCGGGTAGTGAACAGTGCACCACCCCATTCCAGTGTTAAACAAGAAAAATTCTCATTTAATCCTCCGTGGGTGAGAATTTGAGTTTGAGAATTGGAGACCAAAATGATGAGTTGCACTGACTGGTTTATGAACGTCTATTCATTTAGCGTTTTAATGACCATGTTTGCACACTGATTGGTGTAAAAAAATAAAATAAAACTAAATAATAATAATCTAGCACACCTGTGCAGGTTTGACATGACATGACGGGTAGCTGTCTTGTGGGTGGTGCTGAATCCTGTTAAATGACATGAGGGTCTCATGCCTATACACAAGGGTGTGTCATTGCTGTTGCTTGACCATGCATTGGTTTCTGTGGTCAGTGAATGATAAAAACAAAATTTACCATCCATTGATGGATGGGAAATCCGCCATGAGGCATTTGTTTTTAGAAACTGCTGCTCACAACCAATGTTGCAATGGAGTGTCTCCATCTGCTGGTGGTATTGGAAAGGCATTAGTGCTATGACAGGGTCTGAAGAAGAAGAAGAAGAAGAAGAAGACGGAAAAAAATATATATAAAAAGAAAAAGAGAGAGAGAGAGAGACTGACTTAGTGAGCGAGTGAGTGAGAGAGTGAGAGTGAGTGAGAGTGAATGAGTGAGTGAGTGATTGAGTGAGTGAGTGAGTGAGTGAGTGAGAACAAATGAGTTAAAGCAAGTGAGTGAGAGAGATCGAATGAATGAAAGTCTGAATGACAGAAAGAAAAAAGGATGAAGAAAGAAGCATGAAGAAAAAAAAATGTATATGGAGTTGCTGACATGAGTGCAATCTACAAAGCCGTTGAGGCTGATCCTCATGGGAGGATTATTGCACCAGGACCCTTAGCACTTTTAAAATGCCATTCAATGCCACGGGCTAGATGTAAACTGCAGATGACCATGTTGTGGTAGTTACCATGGATACCCAAGTGATGTGTGAGCTAACACATAGGCCCAACAGATTCCAAGAAGGCCAGAATCACCAGCGGCACCACCATCGATTGTCAGGTCACCCGGATTCAGCAAATACCAGAGTCCAAAATGATGCAGGTTTATACTGTTAATTTTCAGTTTATCGTTACAGTTGGTGTTATTCCATGTCGGAAGGGACGCAGCTACAGCCAGTGGGGTAACTAGAGACAGGCAGGCAGCTATGTGCAACAAAGGTAGGCGTGTTGTTTTCATATGCAGATCTGAAATATTGTCTTATATGCAAGAGGAGGAGTGATGGGGGTTCAGGCAAAAGCCAGGCTATGGATTGCATTGCTAAATGCTCCATCAGAGTGCAATGGTCGCCTGTCCTTTTTTTAAGTGATGATGTGGGTTTAGCCTGTGCTGTATGTATGTATGGGTGGCTGACTGCCACCCACCCAGAAAGTGTATGGGAGGCTGGTTGGCTGCCAGCCTTCCTTCCATTCCTATGAGTAATGTGAGTGCTCATGAAGGGGACATGGTTGGGTCCACCCCTTTCCCGGTTATCCCCTCTAGGCCTTTTGGCTTAGATCAAGTGTAAAAAAAGAAAGGATCTTGCGACAGATCGCATCCTGAGGCACGTTTTTTTTTTGTGTGAATACTTGCACTTGGGTGACTTGTGAGCACATACTGATACATACGTTCCCTATCTGGGGACCATAAATTAAATGGATTTTTGAGAAAGGGAGCTGATTTGGAAGCTTGCTTCTGTCGCCCTATGCATTGACCCGATGTGGCAGTATCTTCGGGTAGTGAACAGTGCACCACCCCATTCCAGTGTTAAACAAGAAAGATTCTCATTTAATCCTCCGTGGGTGAGAATTTGAGTTTGAGAATTGGAGACCAAAATGATGAGTTGCACTGACTGGTTTATGAACGTCTATTCATTTAGCGTTTTAATGACCATGTTTGCACACTGATTGGTGTAAAAAAATAAAATAAAACTAAATAATAATAATCTAGCACACCTGTGCAGGTTTGACATGACATGACAGGTAGCTGTCTTGTGGGTGGTGCTGAATCCTGTTAAATGACATGAGGGTCTCATGCCTATACACAAGGGTGTGTCATTGCTGTTGCTTGACCATGCATTGGTTTCTGTGGTCAGTGAATGATAAAAACAAAATTTACCATCCATTGATGGATGGGAAATCCGCCATGAGGCATTTGTTTTTAGAAACTGCTGCTCACAACCAATGTTGCAATGGAGTGTCTCCATCTGCTGGTGGTATTGGAAAGGCATTAGTGCTATGACAGGGTCTGAAGAAGAAGAAGAAGAAGAAGAAGACGGAAAAAAATATATATAAAAAGAAAAAGAGAGAGAGAGAGAGACTGACTTAGTGAGCGAGTGAGTGAGAGAGTGAGAGTGAGTGAGAGTGAATGAGTGAGTGAGTGATTGAGTGAGTGAGTGAGTGAGTGAGAACAAATGAGTTAAAGCAAGTGAGTGAGAGAGATCGAATGAATGAAAGTCTGAATGACAGAAAGAAAAAAGGATGAAGAAAGAAGCATGAAGAAAAAAAAATGTATATGGAGTTGCTGACATGAGTGCAATCTACAAAGCCGTTGAGGCTGATCCTCATGGGAGGATTATTGCACCAGGACCCTTAGCACTTTTAAAATGCCATTCAATGCCACGGGCTAGATGTAAACTGCAGATGACCATGTTGTGGTAGTTACCATGGATACCCAAGTGATGTGTGAGCTAACACATAGGCCCAACAGATTCCAAGAAGGCCAGAATCACCAGCGGCACCACCATCGATTGTCAGGTCACCCGGATTCAGCAAATACCAGAGTCCAAAATGATGCAGGTTTATACTGTTAATTTTCAGTTTATCGTTACAGTTGGTGTTATTCCATGTCGGAAGGGACGCAGCTACAGCCAGTGGGGTAACTAGAGACAGGCAGGCAGCTATGTGCAACAAAGGTAGGCGTGTTGTTTTCATATGCAGATCTGAAATATTGTCTTATATGCAAGAGGAGGAGTGATGGGGGTTCAGGCAAAAGCCAGGCTATGGATTGCATTGCTAAATGCTCCATCAGAGTGCAATGGTCGCCTCTCCTTTTTTTAAGTGACGATGTGGGTTTAGCCTGTGCTGTATGTATGTATGGGTGGCTGACTGCCACCCACCCAGAAAGTGTATGGGAGGCTGGTTGGCTGCCAGCCTTCCTTCCATTCCTATGAGTAATGTGAGTGCTCATGAAGGGGACATGGTTGGGTCCACCCCTTTCCCGGTTATCCCCTCTAGGCCTTTTGGCTTAGATCAAGTGTAAAAAAAGAAAGGATCTTGCGACAGATCGCATCCTGAGGCACGTTTTTTTTTGTGTGAATACTTGCACTTGGGTGACTTGTGAGCACATACTGATACATACGTTCCCTATCTGGGGACCATAAATTAAATGGATTTTTGAGAAAGGGAGCTGATTTGGAAGCTTGCTTCTGTCGCCCTATGCATTGACCCGATGTGGCAGTATCTTCGGGTAGTGAACAGTGCACCACCCCATTCCAGTGTTAAACAAGAAAGATTCTCATTTAATCCTCCGTGGGTGAGAATTTGAGTTTGAGAATTGGAGACCAAAATGATGAGTTGCACTGACTGGTTTATGAACGTCTATTCATTTAGCGTTTTAATGACCATGTTTGCACATTGATTGGTGTAAAAAAATAAAATAAAACTAAATAATAATAATCTAGCACACCTGTGCAGGTTTGACATGACATGACAGGTAGCTGTCTTGTGGGTGGTGCTGAATCCTGTTAAATGACATGAGGGTCTCATGCCTATACACAAGGGTGTGTCATTGCTGTTGCTTGACCATGCATTGGTTTCTGTGGTCAGTGAATGATAAAAACAAAATTTACCATCCATTGATGGATGGGAAATCCGCCATGAGGCATTTGTTTTTAGAAACTGCTGCTCACAACCAATGTTGCAATGGAGTGTCTCCATCTGCTGGTGGTATTGGAAAGGCATTAGTGCTATGACAGGGTCTGAAGAAGAAGAAGAAGAAGAAGAAGACGGAAAAAAATATATATAAAAAGAAAAAGAGAGAGAGAGAGAGACTGACTTAGTGAGCGAGTGAGTGAGAGAGTGAGAGTGAGTGAGAGTGAATGAGTGAGTGAGTGATTGAGTGAGTGAGTGAGTGAGAACAAATGAGTTAAAGCAAGTGAGTGAGAGAGATCGAATGAATGAAAGTCTGAATGACAGAAAGAAAAAAGGATGAAGAAAGAAGCATGAAGAAAAAAAAATGTATATGGAGTTGCTGACATGAGTGCAATCTACAAAGCCGTTGAGGCTGATCCTCATGGGAGGATTATTGCACCAGGACCCTTAGCACTTTTAAAATGCCATTCAATGCCACGGGCTAGATGTAAACTGCAGATGACCATGTTGTGGTAGTTACCATGGATACCCAAGTGATGTGTGAGCTAACACATAGGCCCAACAGATTCCAAGAAGGCCAGAATCACCAGCGGCACCACCATCGATTGTCAGGTCACCCGGATTCAGCAAATACCAGAGTCCAAAATGATGCAGGTTTATACTGTTAATTTTCAGTTTATCGTTACAGTTGGTGTTATTCCGTGTCGGAAGGGACGCAGCTACAGCCAGTGGGGTAACTAGAGACAGGCAGGCAGCTATGTGCAACAAAGGTAGGCGTGTTGTTTTCATATGCAGATCTGAAATATTGTCTTATATGCAAGAGGAGGAGTGATGGGGGTTCAGGCAAAAGCCAGGCTATGGATTGCATTGCTAAATGCTCCATCAGAGTGCAATGGTCGCCTCTCCTTTTTTTAAGTGACGATGTGGGTTTAGCCTGTGCTGTATGTATGTATGGGTGGCTGACTGCCACCCACCCAGAAAGTGTATGGGAGGCTGGTTGGCTGCCAGCCTTCCTTCCATTCCTATGAGTAATGTGAGTGCTCATGAAGGGGACATGGTTGGGTCCACCCCTTTCCCGGTTATCCCCTCTAGGCCTTTTGGCTTAGATCAAGTGTAAAAAAAGAAAGGATCTTGCGACAGATCGCATCCTGAGGCACGTTTTTTTTTGTGTGAATACTTGCACTTGGGTGACTTGTGAGCACATACTGATACATACGTTCCCTATCTGGGGACCATAAATTAAATGGATTTTTGAGAAAGGGAGCTGATTTGGAAGCTTGCTTCTGTCGCCCTATGCATTGACCCGATGTGGCAGTATCTTCGGGTAGTGAACAGTGCACCACCCCATTCCAGTGTTAAACAAGAAAGATTCTCATTTAATCCTCCGTGGGTGAGAATTTGAGTTTGAGAATTGGAGACCAAAATGATTAGTTGCACTGACTGGTTTATGAACGTCTATTCATTTAGCGTTTTAATGACCATGTTTGCACACTGATTGGTGTAAAAAAATAAAATAAAACTAAATAATAATAATCTAGCACACCTGTGCAGGTTTGACATGACATGACAGGTAGCTGTCTTGTGGGTGGTGCTGAATCCTGTTAAATGACATGAGGGTCTCATGCCTATACACAAGGGTGTGTCATTGCTGTTGCTTGACCATGCATTGGTTTCTGTGGTCAGTGAATGATAAAAACAAAATTTACCATCCATTGATGGATGGGAAATCCGCCATGAGGCATTTGTTTTTAGAAACTGCTGCTCACAACCAATGTTGCAATGGAGTGTCTCCATCTGCTGGTGGTATTGGAAAGGCATTAGTGCTATGACAGGGTCTGAAGAAGAAGAAGAAGAAGAAGAAGACGGAAAAAAATATATATAAAAAGAAAAAAAGAGAGAGAGAGAGAGACTGACTTAGTGAGCGAGTGAGTGAGAGAGTGAGAGTGAGTGAGAGTGAATGAGTGAGTGAGTGATTGAGTGAGTGAGTGAGTGAGAACAAATGAGTTAAAGCAAGTGAGTGAGAGAGATCGAATGAATGAAAGTCTGAATGACAGAAAGAAAAAAGGATGAAGAAAGAAGCATGAAGAAAAAAAAATGTATATGGAGTTGCTGACATGAGTGCAATCTACAAAGCCGTTGAGGCTGATCCTCATGGGAGGATTATTGCACCAGGACCCTTAGCACTTTTAAAATGCCATTCAATGCCACGGGCTAGATGTAAACTGCAGATGACCATGTTGTGGTAGTTACCATGGATACCCAAGTGATGTGTGAGCTAACACATAGGCCCAACAGATTCCAAGAAGGCCAGAATCACCAGCGGCACCACCATCGATTGTCAGGTCACCCGGATTAAGCAAATACCAGAGTCCAAAATGATGCAGGTTTATACTGTTAATTTTCAGTTTATCGTTACAGTTGGTGTTATTCCATGTCGGAAGGGACGCAGCTACAGCCAGTGGGGTAACTAGAGACAGGCAGGCAGCTATGTGCAACAAAGGTAGGCGTGTTGTTTTCATATGCAGATCTGAAATATTGTCTTATATGCAAGAGGAGGAGTGATGGGGGTTCAGGTAAAAGCCAGGCTATGGATTGCATTGCTAAATGCTCCATCAGAGTGCAATGGTCGCCTGTCCTTTTTTTAAGTGATGATGTGGGTTTAGCCTGTGCTGTATGTATGTATGGGTGGCTGACTGCCACCCACCCAGAAAGTGTATGGGAGGCTGGTTGGCTGCCAGCCTTCCTTCCATTCCTATGAGTAATGTGAGTGCTCATGAAGGGGACATGGTTGGGTCCACCCCTTTCCCGGTTATCCCTTCTAGGCCTTTTGGCTTAGATCAAGTGTAAAAAAAGAAAGGATCTTGCGACAGATCGCATCCTGAGGCACGTTTTTTTTTTGTGTGAATACTTGCACTTGGGTGACTTGTGAGCACATACTGATACATACGTTCCCTATCTGGGGACCATAAATTAAATGGATTTTTGAGAAAGGGAGCTGATTTGGAAGCTTGCTTCTGTCGCCCTATGCATTGACCCGATGTGGCAGTATCTTCGGGTAGTGAACAGTGCACCACCCCATTCCAGTGTTAAACAAGAAAGATTCTCATTTAATCCTCCGTGGGTGAGAATTTGAGTTTGAGAATTGGAGACCAAAATGATGAGTTGCACTGACTGGTTTATGAACGTCTATTCATTTAGCGTTTTAATGACCATGTTTGCACACTGATTGGTGTAAAAAAATAAAATAAAACTAAATAATAATAATCTAGCACACCTGTGCAGGTTTGACATGACATGACAGGTAGCTGTCTTGTGGGTGGTGCTGAATCCTGTTAAATGACATGAGGGTCTCATGCCTATACACAAGGGTGTGTCATTGCTGTTGCTTGACCATGCATTGGTTTCTGTGGTCAGTGAATGATAAAAACAAAATTTACCATCCATTGATGGATGGGAAATCCGCCATGAGGCATTTGTTTTTAGAAACTGCTGCTCACAACCAATGTTGCAATGGAGTGTCTCCATCTGCTGGTGGTATTGGAAAGGCATTAGTGCTATGACAGGGTCTGAAGAAGAAGAAGAAGAAGAAGAAGACGGAAAAAAATATATATAAAAAGAAAAAGAGAGAGAGAGAGAGACTGACTTAGTGAGCGAGTGAGTGAGAGAGTGAGAGTGAGTGAGAGTGAATGAGTGAGTGAGTGATTGAGTGAGTGAGTGAGTGAGAACAAATGAGTTAAAGCAAGTGAGTGAGAGAGATCGAATGAATGAAAGTCTGAATGACAGAAAGAAAAAAGGATGAAGAAAGAAGCATGAAGAAAAAAAAATGTATATGGAGTTGCTGACATGAGTGCAATCTACAAAGCCGTTGAGGCTGATCCTCATGGGAGGATTATTGCACCAGGACCCTTAGCACTTTTAAAATGCCATTCAATGCCACGGGCTAGATGTAAACTGCAGATGACCATGTTGTGGTAGTTACCATGGATACCCAAGTGATGTGTGAGCTAACACATAGGCCCAACAGATTCCAAGAAGGCCAGAATCACCAGCGGCACCACCATCGATTGTCAGGTCACCCGGATTCAGCAAATACCAGAGTCCAAAATGATGCAGGTTTATACTGTTAATTTTCAGTTTATCGTTACAGTTGGTGTTATTCCGTGTCGGAAGGGACGCAGCTACAGCCAGTGGGGTAACTAGAGACAGGCAGGCAGCTATGTGCAACAAAGGTAGGCGTGTTGTTTTCATATGCAGATCTGAAATATTGTCTTATATGCAAGAGGAGGAGTGATGGGGGTTCAGGCAAAAGCCAGGCTATGGATTGCATTGCTAAATGCTCCATCAGAGTGCAATGGTCGCCTCTCCTTTTTTTAAGTGACGATGTGGGTTTAGCCTGTGCTGTATGTATGTATGGGTGGCTGACTGCCACCCACCCAGAAAGTGTATGGGAGGCTGGTTGGCTGCCAGCCTTCCTTCCATTCCTATGAGTAATGTGAGTGCTCATGAAGGGGACATGGTTGGGTCCACCCCTTTCCCGGTTATCCCCTCTAGGCCTTTTGGCTTAGATCAAGTGTAAAAAAAGAAAGGATCTTGCGACAGATCGCATCCTGAGGCACGTTTTTTTTTGTGTGAATACTTGCACTTGGGTGACTTGTGAGCACATACTGATACATACGTTCCCTATCTGGGGACCATAAATTAAATGGATTTTTGAGAAAGGGAGCTGATTTGGAAGCTTGCTTCTGTCGCCCTATGCATTGACCCGATGTGGCAGTATCTTCGGGTAGTGAACAGTGCACCACCCCATTCCAGTGTTAAACAAGAAAGATTCTCATTTAATCCTCCGTGGGTGAGAATTTGAGTTTGAGAATTGGAGACCAAAATGATTAGTTGCACTGACTGGTTTATGAACGTCTATTCATTTAGCGTTTTAATGACCATGTTTGCACACTGATTGGTGTAAAAAAATAAAATAAAACTAAATAATAATAATCTAGCACACCTGTGCAGGTTTGACATGACATGACAGGTAGCTGTCTTGTGGGTGGTGCTGAATCCTGTTAAATGACATGAGGGTCTCATGCCTATACACAAGGGTGTGTCATTGCTGTTGCTTGACCATGCATTGGTTTCTGTGGTCAGTGAATGATAAAAACAAAATTTACCATCCATTGATGGATGGGAAATCCGCCATGAGGCATTTGTTTTTAGAAACTGCTGCTCACAACCAATGTTGCAATGGAGTGTCTCCATCTGCTGGTGGTATTGGAAAGGCATTAGTGCTATGACAGGGTCTGAAGAAGAAGAAGAAGAAGAAGAAGACGGAAAAAAATATATATAAAAAGAAAAAAAGAGAGAGAGAGAGAGACTGACTTAGTGAGCGAGTGAGTGAGAGAGTGAGAGTGAGTGAGAGTGAATGAGTGAGTGAGTGATTGAGTGAGTGAGTGAGTGAGAACAAATGAGTTAAAGCAAGTGAGTGAGAGAGATCGAATGAATGAAAGTCTGAATGACAGAAAGAAAAAAGGATGAAGAAAGAAGCATGAAGAAAAAAAAATGTATATGGAGTTGCTGACATGAGTGCAATCTACAAAGCCGTTGAGGCTGATCCTCATGGGAGGATTATTGCACCAGGACCCTTAGCACTTTTAAAATGCCATTCAATGCCACGGGCTAGATGTAAACTGCAGATGACCATGTTGTGGTAGTTACCATGGATACCCAAGTGATGTGTGAGCTAACACATAGGCCCAACAGATTCCAAGAAGGCCAGAATCACCAGCGGCACCACCATCGATTGTCAGGTCACCCGGATTAAGCAAATACCAGAGTCCAAAATGATGCAGGTTTATACTGTTAATTTTCAGTTTATCGTTACAGTTGGTGTTATTCCATGTCGGAAGGGACGCAGCTACAGCCAGTGGGGTAACTAGAGACAGGCAGGCAGCTATGTGCAACAAAGGTAGGCGTGTTGTTTTCATATGCAGATCTGAAATATTGTCTTATATGCAAGAGGAGGAGTGATGGGGGTTCAGGTAAAAGCCAGGCTATGGATTGCATTGCTAAATGCTCCATCAGAGTGCAATGGTCGCCTGTCCTTTTTTTAAGTGATGATGTGGGTTTAGCCTGTGCTGTATGTATGTATGGGTGGCTGACTGCCACCCACCCAGAAAGTGTATGGGAGGCTGGTTGGCTGCCAGCCTTCCTTCCATTCCTATGAGTAATGTGAGTGCTCATGAAGGGGACATGGTTGGGTCCACCCCTTTCCCGGTTATCCCCTCTAGGCCTTTTGGCTTAGATCAAGTGTAAAAAAAGAAAGGATCTTGCGACAGATCGCATCCTGAGGCACGTTTTTTTTTTGTGTGAATACTTGCACTTGGGTGACTTGTGAGCACATACTGATACATACGTTCCCTATCTGGGGACCATAAATTAAATGGATTTTTGAGAAAGGGAGCTGATTTGGAAGCTTGCTTCTGTCGCCCTATGCATTGACCCGATGTGGCAGTATCTTCGGGTAGTGAACAGTGCACCACCCCATTCCAGTGTTAAACAAGAAAGATTCTCATTTAATCCTCCGTGGGTGAGAATTTGAGTTTGAGAATTGGAGACCAAAATGATGAGTTGCACTGACTGGTTTATGAACGTCTATTCATTTAGCGTTTTAATGACCATGTTTGCACACTGATTGGTGTAAAAAAATAAAATAAAACTAAATAATAATAATCTAGCACACCTGTGCAGGTTTGACATGACATGACAGGTAGCTGTCTTGTGGGTGGTGCTGAATCCTGTTAAATGACATGAGGGTCTCATGCCTATACACAAGGGTGTGTCATTGCTGTTGCTTGACCATCCATTGGTTTCTGTGGTCAGTGAATGATAAAAACAAAATTTACCATCCATTGATGGATGGGAAATCCGCCATGAGGCATTTGTTTTTAGAAACTGCTGCTCACAACCAATGTTGCAATGGAGTGTCTCCATCTGCTGGTGGTATTGGAAAGGCATTAGTGCTATGACAGGGTCTGAAGAAGAAGAAGAAGACGGAAAAAAATATATATAAAAAGAAAAAGAGAGAGAGAGAGAGAGACTGACTTAGTGAGCGAGTGAGTGAGAGAGTGAGAGTGAGTGAGAGTGAATGAGTGAGTGAGTGAGTGAGTGAGTGAGAACAAATGAGTTAAAGCAAGTGAGTGAGAGAGATCGAATGAATGAAAGTCTGAATGACAGAAAGAAAAAAGGATGAAGAAAGAAGCATGAAGAAAAAAAAATGTATATGGAGTTGCTGACATGAGTGCAATCTACAAAGCCGTTGAGGCTGATCCTCATGGGAGGATTATTGCACCAGGACCCTTAGCACTTTTAAAATGCCATTCAATGCCACGGGCTAGATGTAAACTGCAGATGACCATGTTGTGGTAGTTACCATGGATACCCAAGTGATGTGTGAGCTAACACATAGGCCCAACAGATTCCAAGAAGGCCAGAATCACCAGCGGCACCACCATCGATTGTCAGGTCACCCGGATTCAGCAAATACCAGAGTCCAAAATGATGCAGGTTTATACTGTTAATTTTCAGTTTATCGTTACAGTTGGTGTTATTCCATGTCGGAAGGGACGCAGCTACAGCCAGTGGGGTAACTAGAGACAGGCAGGCAGCTATGTGCAACAAAGGTAGGCGTGTTGTTTTCATATGCAGATCTGAAATATTGTCTCATATGCAAGAGGAGGAGTGATGGGGGTTCAGGCAAAAGCCAGGCTATGGATTGCATTGCTAAATGCTCCATCAGAGTGCAATGGTCGCCTGTCCTTTTTTTAAGTGATGATGTGGGTTTAGCCTGTGCTGTATGTATGTATGGGTGGCTGACTGCCACCCACCCAGAAAGTGTATGGGAGGCTGGTTGGCTGCCAGCCTTCCTTCCATTCCTATGAGTAATGTGAGTGCTCATGAAGGGGACATGGTTGGGTCCACCCCTTTCCCGGTTATCCCCTCTAGGCCTTTTGGCTTAAATCAAGTGTAAAAAAAGAAAGGATCTTGCGACAGATCGCATCCTGAGGCACGTTTTTTTTGTGTGAATACTTGCACTTGGGTGACTTGTGAGCACATACTGATACATACGTTCCCTATCTGGGGACCATAAATTAAATGGATTTTTGAGAAAGGGAGCTGATTTGGAAGCTTGCTTCTGTCGCCCTATGCATTGACCCGATGTGGCAGTATCTTCGGGTAGTGAACAGTGCACCACCCCATTCCAGTGTTAAACAAGAAAGATTCTCATTTAATCCTCCGTGGGTGAGAATTTGAGTTTGAGAATTGGAGACCAAAATGATGAGTTGCACTGACTGGTTTATGAACGTCTATTCATTTAGCGTTTTAATGACCATGTTTGCACACTGATTGGTGTAAAAAATTAAAATAAAACTAAATAATAATAATCTAGCACACCTGTGCAGGTTTGACATGACATGACAGGTAGCTGTCTTGTGGGTGGTGCTGAATCCTGTTAAATGACATGAGGGTCTCATGCCTATACACAAGGGTGTGTCATTGCTGTTGCTTGACCATGCATTGGTTTCTGTGGTCAGTGAATGATAAAAACAAAATGTACCATCCATTGATGGATGGGAAATCCGCCATGAGGCATTTGTTTTTAGAAACTGCTGCTCACAACCAATGTTGCAATGGAGTGTCTCCATCTGCTGGTGGTATTGGAAAGGCATTAGTGCTATGACAGGGTCTGAAGAAGAAGAAGAAGAAGACGGAAAAAAATATATATAAAAAGAAAAAGAGAGAGAGAGAGAGACTGACTTAGTGAGCGAGTGAGTGAGAGAGTGAGAGTGAGTGAGAGTGAATGAGTGAGTGAGTGATTGAGTGAGTGAGTGAGTGAGAACAAATGAGTTAAAGCAAGTGAGTGAGAGAGATCGAATGAATGAAAGTCTGAATGACAGAAAGAAAAAAGGATGAAGAAAGAAGCATGAAGAAAAAAAATGTATATGGAGTTGCTGACATGAGTGCAATCTACAAAGCCGTTGAGGCTGATCCTCATGGGAGGATTATTGCACCAGGACCCTTAGCACTTTTAAAATGCCATTCAATGCCACGGGCTAGATGTAAACTGCAGATGACCATGTTGTGGTAGTTACCATGGATACCCAAGTGATGTGTGAGCTAACACATAGGCCCAACAGATTCCAAGAAGGCCAGAATCACCAGCGGCACCACCATCGATTGTCAGGTCACCCGGATTCAGCAAATACCAGAGTCCAAAATGATGCAGGTTTATACTGTTAATTTTCAGTTTATCGTTACAGTTGGTGTTATTCCATGTCGGAAGGGACGCAGCTACAGCCAGTGGGGTAACTAGAGACAGGCATGCAGCTATGTGCAACAAAGGTAGGCGTGTTGTTTTCATATGCAGATCTGAAATATTGTCTTATATGCAAGAGGAGGAGTGATGGGGGTTCAGGCAAAAGCCAGGCTATGGATTGCATTGCTAAATGCTCCATCAGAGTGCAATGGTCGCCTGTCCTTTTTTTAAGTGATGATGTGGGTTTAGCCTGTGCTGTATGTATGTATGGGTGGCTGACTGCCACCCACCCAGAAAGTGTATGGGAGGCTGGTTGGCTGCCAGCCTTCCTTCCATTCCTATGAGTAATGTGAGTGCTCATGAAGGGGACATGGTTGGGTCCACCCCTTTCCCGGTTATCCCCTCTAGGCCTTTTGGCTTAGATCAAGTGTAAAAAAAGAAAGGATCTTGCGACAGATCTTATCCTGAGGCACGTTTTTTTTGTGTGAATACTTGCACTTGGGTGACTTGTGAGCACATACTGATACATACGTTCCCTATCTGGGGACCATAAATTAAATGGATTTTTGAGAAAGGGAGCTGATTTGGAAGCTTGCTTCTGTCGCCCTATGCATTGACCCGATGTGGCAGTATCTTCGGGTAGTGAACAGTGCACCACCCCATTCCAGTGTTAAACAAGAAAGATTCTCATTTAATCCTCCGTGGGTGAGAATTTGAGTTTGAGAATTGGAGACCAAAATGATGAGTTGCACTGACTGGTTTATGAACGTCTATTCATTTAGCATTTTAATGACCATGTTTGCACACTGATTGGTGTAAAAAAATAAAATAAAACTAAATAATAATAATCTAGCACACCTGTGCAGGTTTGACATGACATGACAGGTAGCTGTCTTGAGGGTGGTGCTGAATCCTGTTAAATGACATGAGGGTCTCATGCCTATACACAAGGGTGTGTCATTGCTGTTGCTTGACCATGCATTGGTTTCTGTGGTCAGTGAATGATAAAAACAAAATTTACCATCCATTGATGGATGGGAAATCCGCCATGAGGCATTTGTTTTTAGAAACTGCTGCTCACAACCAATGTTGCAATGGAGTGTCTCCATCTGCTGGTGGTATTGGAAAGGCATTAGTGCTATGACAGGGTCTGAAGAAGAAGAAGACGGAAAAAAATATATATAAAAAGAAAAAGAGAGAGAGAGAGAGAGACTGACTTAGTGAGCGAGTGAGTGAGAGAGTGAGAGTGAGTGAGAGTGAATGAGTGAGTGAGTGATTGAGTGAGTGAGTGAGTGAGAACAAATGAGTTAAAGCAAGTGAGTGAGAGAGATCGAATGAATGAAAGTCTGAATGACAGAAAGAAAAAAGGATGAAGAAAGAAGCATGAAGAAAAAAAAATGTATATGGAGTTGCTGACATGAGTGCAATCTACAAAGCCGTTGAGGCTGATCCTCATGGGAGGATTATTGCACCAGGACCCTTAGCACTTTTAAAATGCCATTCAATGCCACGGGCTAGATGTAAACTGCAGATGACCATGTTGTGGTAGTTACCATGGATACCCAAGTGATGTGTGAGCTAACACATAGGCCCAACAGATTCCAAGAAGGCCAGAATCACCAGCGGCACCACCATCGATTGTCAGGTCACCCGGATTCAGCAAATACCAGAGTCCAAAATGATGCAGGTTTATACTGTTAATTTTCAGTTTATCGTTACAGTTGGTGTTATTCCATGTCGGAAGGGACGCAGCTACAGCCAGTGGGGTAACTAGAGACAGGCAGGCAGCTATGTGCAACAAAGGTAGGCGTGTTGTTTTCATATGCAGATCTGAAATATTGTCTTATATGCAAGAGGAGGAGTGATGGGGGTTCAGGTAAAAGCCAGGCTATGGATTGCATTGCTAAATGCTCCATCAGAGTGCAATGGTCGCCTGTCCTTTTTTTAAGTGATGATGTGGGTTTAGCCTGTGCTGTATGTATGTATGGGTGGCTGACTGCCACCCACCCAGAAAGTGTATGGGAGGCTGGTTGGCTGCCAGCCTTCCTTCCATTCCTATGAGTAATGTGAGTGCTCATGAAGGGGACATGGTTGGGTCCACCCCTTTCCCGGTTATCCCCTCTAGGCCTTTTGGCTTAGATCAAGTGTAAAAAAAGAAAGGATCTTGCGACAGATCGCATCCTGAGGCACGTTTTTTTTTTGTGTGAATACTTGCACTTGGGTGACTTGTGAGCACATACTGATACATACGTTCCCTATCTGGGGACCATAAATTAAATGGATTTTTGAGAAAGGGAGCTGATTTGGAAGCTTGCTTCTGTCGCCCTATGCATTGACCCGATGTGGCAGTATCTTCGGGTAGTGAACAGTGCACCACCCCATTCCAGTGTTAAACAAGAAAGATTCTCATTTAATCCTCCGTGGGTGAGAATTTGAGTTTGAGAATTGGAGACCAAAATGATGAGTTGCACTGACTGGTTTATGAACGTCTATTCATTTAGCGTTTTAATGACCATGTTTGCACACTGATTGGTGTAAAAAAATAAAATAAAACTAAATAATAATAATCTAGCACACCTGTGCAGGTTTGACATGACATGACAGGTAGCTGTCTTGTGGGTGGTGCTGAATCCTGTTAAATGACATGAGGGTCTCATGCCTATACACAAGGGTGTGTCATTGCTGTTGCTTGACCATCCATTGGTTTCTGTGGTCAGTGAATGATAAAAACAAAATTTACCATCCATTGATGGATGGGAAATCCGCCATGAGGCATTTGTTTTTAGAAACTGCTGCTCACAACCAATGTTGCAATGGAGTGTCTCCATCTGCTGGTGGTATTGGAAAGGCATTAGTGCTATGACAGGGTCTGAAGAAGAAGAAGAAGACGGAAAAAAATATATATAAAAAGAAAAAGAGAGAGAGAGAGAGAGACTGACTTAGTGAGCGAGTGAGTGAGAGAGTGAGAGTGAGTGAGAGTGAATGAGTGAGTGAGTGAGTGAGTGAGTGAGAACAAATGAGTTAAAGCAAGTGAGTGAGAGAGATCGAATGAATGAAAGTCTGAATGACAGAAAGAAAAAAGGATGAAGAAAGAAGCATGAAGAAAAAAAAATGTATATGGAGTTGCTGACATGAGTGCAATCTACAAAGCCGTTGAGGCTGATCCTCATGGGAGGATTATTGCACCAGGACCCTTAGCACTTTTAAAATGCCATTCAATGCCACGGGCTAGATGTAAACTGCAGATGACCATGTTGTGGTAGTTACCATGGATACCCAAGTGATGTGTGAGCTAACACATAGGCCCAACAGATTCCAAGAAGGCCAGAATCACCAGCGGCACCACCATCGATTGTCAGGTCACCCGGATTCAGCAAATACCAGAGTCCAAAATGATGCAGGTTTATACTGTTAATTTTCAGTTTATCGTTACAGTTGGTGTTATTCCATGTCGGAAGGGACGCAGCTACAGCCAGTGGGGTAACTAGAGACAGGCAGGCAGCTATGTGCAACAAAGGTAGGCGTGTTGTTTTCATATGCAGATCTGAAATATTGTCTCATATGCAAGAGGAGGAGTGATGGGGGTTCAGGCAAAAGCCAGGCTATGGATTGCATTGCTAAATGCTCCATCAGAGTGCAATGGTCGCCTGTCCTTTTTTTAAGTGATGATGTGGGTTTAGCCTGTGCTGTATGTATGTATGGGTGGCTGACTGCCACCCACCCAGAAAGTGTATGGGAGGCTGGTTGGCTGCCAGCCTTCCTTCCATTCCTATGAGTAATGTGAGTGCTCATGAAGGGGACATGGTTGGGTCCACCCCTTTCCCGGTTATCCCCTCTAGGCCTTTTGGCTTAAATCAAGTGTAAAAAAAGAAAGGATCTTGCGACAGATCGCATCCTGAGGCACGTTTTTTTTGTGTGAATACTTGCACTTGGGTGACTTGTGAGCACATACTGATACATACGTTCCCTATCTGGGGACCATAAATTAAATGGATTTTTGAGAAAGGGAGCTGATTTGGAAGCTTGCTTCTGTCGCCCTATGCATTGACCCGATGTGGCAGTATCTTCGGGTAGTGAACAGTGCACCACCCCATTCCAGTGTTAAACAAGAAAGATTCTCATTTAATCCTCCGTGGGTGAGAATTTGAGTTTGAGAATTGGAGACCAAAATGATGAGTTGCACTGACTGGTTTATGAACGTCTATTCATTTAGCGTTTTAATGACCATGTTTGCACACTGATTGGTGTAAAAAATTAAAATAAAACTAAATAATAATAATCTAGCACACCTGTGCAGGTTTGACATGACATGACAGGTAGCTGTCTTGTGGGTGGTGCTGAATCCTGTTAAATGACATGAGGGTCTCATGCCTATACACAAGGGTGTGTCATTGCTGTTGCTCGACCATGCATTGGTTTCTGTGGTCAGTGAATGATAAAAACAAAATGTACCATCCATTGATGGATGGGAAATCCGCCATGAGGCATTTGTTTTTAGAAACTGCTGCTCACAACCAATGTTGCAATGGAGTGTCTCCATCTGCTGGTGGTATTGGAAAGGCATTAGTGCTATGACAGGGTCTGAAGAAGAAGAAGAAGAAGACGGAAAAAAATATATATAAAAAGAAAAAGAGAGAGAGAGAGAGACTGACTTAGTGAGCGAGTGAGTGAGAGAGTGAGAGTGAGTGAGAGTGAATGAGTGAGTGAGTGATTGAGTGAGTGAGTGAGTGAGAACAAATGAGTTAAAGCAAGTGAGTGAGAGAGATCGAATGAATGAAAGTCTGAATGACAGAAAGAAAAAAGGATGAAGAAAGAAGCATGAAGAAAAAAAATGTATATGGAGTTGCTGACATGAGTGCAATCTACAAAGCCGTTGAGGCTGATCCTCATGGGAGGATTATTGCACCAGGACCCTTAGCACTTTTAAAATGCCATTCAATGCCACGGGCTAGATGTAAACTGCAGATGACCATGTTGTGGTAGTTACCATGGATACCCAAGTGATGTGTGAGCTAACACATAGGCCCAACAGATTCCAAGAAGGCCAGAATCACCAGCGGCACCACCATCGATTGTCAGGTCACCCGGATTCAGCAAATACCAGAGTCCAAAATGATGCAGGTTTATACTGTTAATTTTCAGTTTATCGTTACAGTTGGTGTTATTCCATGTCGGAAGGGACGCAGCTACAGCCAGTGGGGTAACTAGAGACAGGCATGCAGCTATGTGCAACAAAGGTAGGCGTGTTGTTTTCATATGCAGATCTGAAATATTGTCTTATATGCAAGAGGAGGAGTGATGGGGGTTCAGGCAAAAGCCAGGCTATGGATTGCATTGCTAAATGCTCCATCAGAGTGCAATGGTCGCCTGTCCTTTTTTTAAGTGATGATGTGGGTTTAGCCTGTGCTGTATGTATGTATGGGTGGCTGACTGCCACCCACCCAGAAAGTGTATGGGAGGCTGGTTGGCTGCCAGCCTTCCTTCCATTCCTATGAGTAATGTGAGTGCTCATGAAGGGGACATGGTTGGGTCCACCCCTTTCCCGGTTATCCCCTCTAGGCCTTTTGGCTTAGATCAAGTGTAAAAAAAGAAAGGATCTTGCGACAGATCTTATCCTGAGGCACGTTTTTTTTGTGTGAATACTTGCACTTGGGTGACTTGTGAGCACATACTGATACATACGTTCCCTATCTGGGGACCATAAATTAAATGGATTTTTGAGAAAGGGAGCTGATTTGGAAGCTTGCTTCTGTCGCCCTATGCATTGACCCGATGTGGCAGTATCTTCGGGTAGTGAACAGTGCACCACCCCATTCCAGTGTTAAACAAGAAAGATTCTCATTTAATCCTCCGTGGGTGAGAATTTGAGTTTGAGAATTGGAGACCAAAATGATGAGTTGCACTGACTGGTTTATGAACGTCTATTCATTTAGCATTTTAATGACCATGTTTGCACACTGATTGGTGTAAAAAAATAAAATAAAACTAAATAATAATAATCTAGCACACCTGTGCAGGTTTGACATGACATGACAGGTAGCTGTCTTGAGGGTGGTGCTGAATCCTGTTAAATGACATGAGGGTCTCATGCCTATACACAAGGGTGTGTCATTGCTGTTGCTTGACCATGCATTGGTTTCTGTGGTCAGTGAATGATAAAAACAAAATTTACCATCCATTGATGGATGGGAAATCCGCCATGAGGCATTTGTTTTTAGAAACTGCTGCTCACAACCAATGTTGCAATGGAGTGTCTCCATCTGCTGGTGGTATTGGAAAGGCATTAGTGCTATGACAGGGTCTGAAGAAGAAGAAGAAGAAGACGGAAAAAAATATATATAAAAAGAAAAAGAGAGAGAGAGAGAGAGACTGACTTAGTGAGCGAGTGAGTGAGAGAGTGAGAGTGAGTGAGAGTGAATGAGTGAGTGAGTGATTGAGTGAGTGAGTGAGTGAGAACAAATGAGTTAAAGCAAGTGAGTGAGAGAGATCGAATGAATGAAAGTCTGAATGACAGAAAGAAAAAAGGATGAAGAAAGAAGCATGAAGAAAAAAAAATGTATATGGAGTTGCTGACATGAGTGCAATCTACAAAGCCGTTGAGGCTGATCCTCATGGGAGGATTATTGCACCAGGACCCTTAGCACTTTTAAAATGCCATTCAATGCCACGGGCTAGATGTAAACTGCAGATGACCATGTTGTGGTAGTTACCATGGATACCCAAGTGATGTGTGAGCTAACACATAGGCCCAACAGATTCCAAGAAGGCCAGAATCACCAGCGGCACCACCATCGATTGTCAGGTCACCCGGATTCAGCAAATACCAGAGTCCAAAATGATGCAGGTTTATACTGTTAATTTTCAGTTTATCGTTACAGTTGGTGTTATTCCATGTCGGAAGGGACGCAGCTACAGCCAGTGGGGTAACTAGAGACAGGCAGGCAGCTATGTGCAACAAAGGTAGGCGTGTTGTTTTCATATGCAGATCTGAAATATTGTCTCATATGCAAGAGGAGGAGTGATGGGGGTTCAGGCAAAAGCCAGGCTATGGATTGCATTGCTAAATGCTCCATCAGAGTGCAATGGTCGCCTGTCCTTTTTTTAAGTGATGATGTGGGTTTAGCCTGTGCTGTATGTATGTATGGGTGGCTGACTGCCACCCACCCAGAAAGTGTATGGGAGGCTGGTTGGCTGCCAGCCTTCCTTCCATTCCTATGAGTAATGTGAGTGCTCATGAAGGGGACATGGTTGGGTCCACCCCTTTCCCGGTTATCCCCTCTAGGCCTTTTGGCTTAGATCAAGTGTAAAAAAAGAAAGGATCTTGCGACAGATCGCATCCTGAGGCACGTTTTTTTTGTGTGAATACTTGCACTTGGGTGACTTGTGAGCACATACTGATACATACGTTCCCTATCTGGGGACCATAAATTAAATGGATTTTTGAGAAAGGGAGCTGATTTGGAAGCTTGCTTCTGTCGCCCTATGCATTGACCCGATGTGGCAGTATCTTCGGGTAGTGAACAGTGCACCACCCCATTCCAGTGTTAAACAAGAAAGATTCTCATTTAATCCTCCGTGGGTGAGAATTTGAGTTTGAGAATTGGAGACCAAAATGATGAGTTGCACTGACTGGTTTATGAACGTCTATTCATTTAGCGTTTTAATGACCATGTTTGCACACTGATTGGTGTAAAAAAATAAAATAAAACTAAATAATAATAATCTAGCACACCTGTGCAGGTTTGACATGACATGACAGGTAGCTGTCTTGTGGGTGGTGCTGAATCCTGTTAAATGACATGAGGGTCTCATGCCTATACACAAGGGTGTGTCATTGCTGTTGCTTGACCATGCATTGGTTTCTGTGGTCAGTGAATGATAAAAACAAAATTTACCATCCATTGATGGATGGGAAATCCGCCATGAGGCATTTGTTTTTAGAAACTGCTGCTCACAACCAATGTTGCAATGGAGTGTCTCCATCTGCTGGTGGTATTGGAAAGGCATTAGTGCTATGACAGGGTCTGAAGAAGAAGAAGAAGAAGAAGACGGAAAAAAATATATATAAAAAGAAAAAGAGAGAGAGAGAGAGAGAGACTGACTTAGTGAGCGAGTGAGTGAGAGAGTGAGAGTGAGTGAGAATGAGTGAGTGAGTGATTGAGTGAGTGAGTGAGTGAGTGAGTGAGTGAGTGAGAACAAATGAGTTAAAGCAAGTGAGTGAGAGAGATCGAATGAATGAAAGTCTGAATGACAGAAAGAAAAAAGGATGAAGAAAGAAGCATGAAGAAAAAAAAATGTATATGGAGTTGCTGACATGAGTGCAATCTACAAAGCCGTTGAGGCTGATCCTCATGGGAGGATTATTGCACCAGGACCCTTAGCACTTTTAAAATGCCATTCAATGCCACGGGCTAGATGTAAACTGCAGATGACCATGTTGTGGTAGTTACCATGGATACCCAAGTGATGTGTGAGCTAACACATAGGCCCAACAGATTCCAAGAAGGCCAGAATCACCAGCGGCACCACCATCGATTGTCAGGTCACCCGGATTCAGCAAATACCAGAGTCCAAAATGATGCAGGTTTATACTGTTAATTTTCAGTTTATCGTTACAGTTGGTGTTATTCCATGTCGGAAGGGACGCAGCTACAGCCAGTGGGGTAACTAGAGACAGGCAGGCAGCTATGTGCAACAAAGGTAGGCGTGTTGTTTTCATATGCAGATCTGAAATATTGTCTTATATGCAAGAGGAGGAGTGATGGGGGTTCAGGCAAAAGCCAGGCTATGGATTGCATTGCTAAATGCTCCATCAGAGTGCAATGGTCGCCTGTCCTTTTTTTAAGTGATGATGTGGGTTTAGCCTGTGCTGTATGTATGTATGGGTGGCTGACTGCCACCCACCCAGAAAGTGTATGGGAGGCTGGTTGGCTGCCAGCCTTCCTTCCATTCCTATGAGTAATGTGAGTGCTCATGAAGGGGACATGGTTGGGTCCACCCCTTTCCCGGTTATCCCCTCTAGGCCTTTTGGCTTAGATCAAGTGTAAAAAAAGAAAGGATCTTGCGACAGATCGCATCCTGAGGCATGTTTTTTTTTGTGTGAATACTTGCACTTGGGTGACTTGTGAGCACATACTGATACATACGTTCCCTATCTGGGGACCATAAATTAAATGGATTTTTGAGAAAGGGAGCTGATTTGGAAGCTTGCTTCTGTCGCCCTATGCATTGACCCGATGTGGCAGTATCTTCGGGTAGTGAACAGTGCACCACCCCATTCCAGTGTTAAACAAGAAAGATTCTCATTTAATCCTCCGTGGGTGAGAATTTGAGTTTGAGAATTGGAGACCAAAATGATGAGTTGCACTGACTGGTTTATGAACGTCTATTCATTTAGCGTTTTAATGACCATGTTTGCACACTGATTGGTGTAAAAAAATAAAATAAAACTAAATAATAATAATCTAGCACACCTGTGCAGGTTTGACATGACATGACAGGTAGCTGTCTTGTGGGTGGTGCTGAATCCTGTTAAATGACATGAGGGTCTCATGCCTATACACAAGGGTGTGTCATTGCTGTTGCTTGACCATGCATTGGTTTCTGTGGTCAGTGAATGATAAAAACAAAATTTACCATCCATTGATGGATGGGAAATCCGCCATGAGGCATTTGTTTTTAGAAACTGCTGCTCACAACCAATGTTGCAATGGAGTGTCTCCATCTGCTGGTGGTATTGGAAAGGCATTAGTGCTATGACAGGGTCTGAAGAAGAAGAAGAAGAAGACGGAAAAAAATATATATAAAAAGAAAAAGAGAGAGAGAGAGAGAGACTGACTTAGTGAGTGAGTGAGAGAGTGAGAGTGAGTGAGAGTGAATGAGTGAGTGAGTGATTGAGTGAGTGAGTGAGTGAGTGAGAACAAATGAGTTAAAGCAAGTGAGTGAGAGAGATCGAATGAATGAAAGTCTGAATGACAGAAAGAAAAAAGGATGAAGAAAGAAGCATGAAGAAAAAAAAATGTATATGGAGTTGCTGACATGAGTGCAATCTACAAAGCCGTTGAGGCTGATCCTCATGGGAGGATTATTGCACCAGGACCCTTAGCACTTTTAAAATGCCATTCAATGCCACGGGCTAGATGTAAACTGCAGATGACCATGTTGTGGTAGTTACCATGGATACCCAAGTGATGTGTGAGCTAACACATAGGCCCAACAGATTCCAAGAAGGCCAGAATCACCAGCGGCACCACCATCGATTGTCAGGTCACCCGGATTCAGCAAATACCAGAGTCCAAAATGATGCAGGTTTATACTGTTAATTTTCAGTTTATCATTACAGTTGGTGTTATTCCATGTCGGAAGGGACGCAGCTACAGCCAGTGGGGTAACTAGAGACAGGCAGGCAGCTATGTGCAACAAAGGTAGGCGTGTTGTTTTCATATGCAGATCTGAAATATTGTCTTATATGCAAGAGGAGGAGTGATGGGGGTTCAGGCAAAAGCCAGGCTATGGATTGCATTGCTAAATGCTCCATCAGAGTGCAATGGTCGCCTGTCCTTTTTTTAAGTGATGATGTGGGTTTAGCCTGTGCTGTATGTATGTATGGGTGGCTGACTGCCACCCACCCAGAAAGTGTATGGGAGGCTGGTTGGCTGCCAGCCTTCCTTCCATTCCTATGAGTAATGTGAGTGCTCATGAAGGGGACATGGTTGGGTCCACCCCTTTCCCGGTTATCCCCTCTAGGCCTTTTGGCTTAGATCAAGTGTAAAAAAAGAAAGGATCTTGCGACAGATCGCATCCTGAGGCACGTTTTTTTTTGTGTGAATACTTGCACTTGGGTGACTTGTGAGCACATACTGATACATACGTTCCCTATCTGGGGACCATAAATTAAATGGATTTTTGAGAAAGGGAGCTGATTTGGAAGCTTGCTTCTGTCGCCCTATGCATTGACCCGATGTGGCAGTATCTTCGGGTAGTGAACAGTGCACCACCCCATTCCAGTGTTAAACAAGAAAGATTCTCATTTAATCCTCCGTGGGTGAGAATTTGAGTTTGAGAATTGGAGACCAAAATGATGAGTTGCACTGACTGGTTTATGAACGTCTATTCATTTAGCGTTTTAATGACCATGTTTGCACACTGATTGGTGTAAAAAAATAAAATAAAACTAAATAATAATAATCTAGCACACCTGTGCAGGTTTGACATGACATGACAGGTAGCTGTCTTGTGGGTGGTGCTGAATCCTGTTAAATGACATGAGGGTCTCATGCCTATACACAAGGGTGTGTCATTGCTGTTGCTTGACCATGCATTGGTTTCTGTGGTCAGTGAATGATAAAAACAAAATTTACCATCCATTGATGGATGGGAAATCCGCCATGAGGCATTTGTTTTTAGAAACTGCTGCTCACAACCAATGTTGCAATGGAGTGTCTCCATCTGCTGGTGGTATTGGAAAGGCATTAGTGCTATGACAGGGTCTGAAGAAGAAGAAGAAGAAGAAGAAGACGGAAAAAAATATATATAAAAAGAAAAAGAGAGAGAGAGAGAGAGACTGACTTAGTGAGTGAGTGAGTGAGAGAGTGAGAGTGAGTGAGAGTGAATGAGTGAGTGAGTGATTGAGTGAGTGAGTGAGTGAGTGAGAACAAATGAGTTAAAGCAAGTGAGTGAGAGAGATCGAATGAATGAAAGTCTGAATGACAGAAAGAAAAAAGGATGAAGAAAGAAGCATGAAGAAAAAAAAATGTATATGGAGTTGCTGACATGAGTGCAATCTACAAAGCCGTTGAGGCTGATCCTCATGGGAGGATTATTGCACCAGGACCCTTAGCACTTTTAAAATGCCATTCAATGCCACGGGCTAGATGTAAACTGCAGATGACCATGTTGTGGTAGTTACCATGGATACCCAAGTGATGTGTGAGCTAACACATAGGCCCAACAGATTCCAAGAAGGCCAGAATCACCAGCGGCACCACCATCGATTGTCAGGTCACCCGGATTCAGCAAATACCAGAGTCCAAAATGATGCAGGTTTATACTGTTAATTTTCAGTTTATCGTTACAGTTGGTGTTATTCCATGTCGGAAGGGACGCAGCTACAGCCAGTGGGGTAACTAGAGACAGGCAGGCAGCTATGTGCAACAAAGGTAGGCGTGTTGTTTTCATATGCAGATCTGAAATATTGTCTTATATGCAAGAGGAGGAGTGATGGGGGTTCAGGCAAAAGCCAGGCTATGGATTGCATTGCTAAATGCTCCATCAGAGTGCAATGGTCGCCTGTCCTTTTTTTAAGTGATGATGTGGGTTTAGCCTGTGCTGTATGTATGTATGGGTGGCTGACTGCCACCCACCCAGAAAGTGTATGGGAGGCTGGTTGGCTGCCAGCCTTCCTTCCATTCCTATGAGTAATGTGAGTGCTCATGAAGGGGACATGGTTGGGTCCACCCCTTTCCCGGTTATCCCCTCTAGGCCTTTTGGCTTAGATCAAGTGTAAAAAAAGAAAGGATCTTGCGACAGATCGCATCCTGAGGCACGTTTTTTTTTGTGTGAATACTTGCACTTGGGTGACTTGTGAGCACATACTGATACATACGTTCCCTATCTGGGGACCATAAATTAAATGGATTTTTGAGAAAGGGAGCTGATTTGGAAGCTTGCTTCTGTCGCCCTATGCATTGACCCGATGTGGCAGTATCTTCGGGTAGTGAACAGTGCACCACCCCATTCCAGTGTTAAACAAGAAAGATTCTCATTTAATCCTCCGTGGGTGAGAATTTGAGTTTGAGAATTGGAGACCAAAATGATGAGTTGCACTGACTGGTTTATGAACGTCTATTCATTTAGCGTTTTAATGACCATGTTTGCACACTGATTGGTGTAAAAAAATAAAATAAAACTAAATAATAATAATAATCTAGCACACCTGTGCAGGTTTGACATGACATGACAGGTAGCTGTCTTGTGGGTGGTGCTGAATCCTGTTAAATGACATGAGGGTCTCATGCCTATACACAAGGGTGTGTCATTGCTGTTGCTTGACCATGCATTGGTTTCTGTGGTCAGTGAATGATAAAAACAAAATTTACCATCCATTGATGGATGGGAAATCCGCCATGAGGCATTTGTTTTTAGAAACTGCTGCTCACAACCAATGTTGCAATGGAGTGTCTCCATCTGCTGGTGGTATTGGAAAGGCATTAGTGCTATGACAGGGTCTGAAGAAGAAGAAGAAGAAGACGGAAAAAAATATATATAAAAAGAAAAAGAGAGAGAGAGAGACTGACTTAGTGAGCGAGTGAGTGAGAGAGTGAGAGTGAGTGAGAGTGAATGAGTGAGTGAGTGATTGAGTGAGTGAGTGAGTGAGTGAGAACAAATGAGTTAAAGCAAGTGAGTGAGAGAGATCGAATGAATGAAAGTCTGAATGACAGAAAGAAAAAAGGATGAAGAAAGAAGCATGAAGAAAAAAAAATGTATATGGAGTTGCTGACATGAGTGCAATCTACAAAGCCGTTGAGGCTGATCCTCATGGGAGGATTATTGCACCAGGACCCTTAGCACTTTTAAAATGCCATTCAATGCCACGGGCTAGATGTAAACTGCAGATGACCATGTTGTGGTAGTTACCATGGATACCCAAGTGATGTGTGAGCTAACACATAGGCCCAACAGATTCCAAGAAGGCCAGAATCACCAGCGGCACCACCATCGATTGTCAGGTCACCCGGATTCAGCAAATACCAGAGTCCAAAATGATGCAGGTTTATACTGTTAATTTTCAGTTTATCGTTACAGTTGGTGTTATTCCATGTCGGAAGGGACGCAGCTACAGCCAGTGGGGTAACTAGAGACAGGCAGGCAGCTATGTGCAACAAAGGTAGGCGTGTTGTTTTCATATGCAGATCTGAAATATTGTCTTATATGCAAGAGGAGGAGTGATGGGGGTTCAGGCAAAAGCCAGGCTATGGATTGCATTGCTAAATGCTCCATCAGAGTGCAATGGTCGCCTGTCCTTTTTTTAAGTGATGATGTGGGTTTAGCCTGTGCTGTATGTATGTATGGGTGGCTGACTGCCACCCACCCAGAAAGTGTATGGGAGGCTGGTTGGCTGCCAGCCTTCCTTCCATTCCTATGAGTAATGTGAGTGCTCATGAAGGGGACATGGTTGGGTCCACCCCTTTCCCGGTTATCCCCTCTAGGCCTTTTGGCTTAGATCAAGTGTAAAAAAAGAAAGGATCTTGCGACAGATCGCATCCTGAGGCACGTTTTTTTTTGTGTGAATACTTGCACTTGGGTGACTTGTGAGCACATACTGATACATACGTTCCCTATCTGGGGACCATAAATTAAATGGATTTTTGAGAAAGGGAGCTGATTTGGAAGCTTGCTTCTGTCGCCCTATGCATTGACCCGATGTGGCAGTATCTTCGGGTAGTGAACAGTGCACCACCCCATTCCAGTGTTAAACAAGAAAGATTCTCATTTAATCCTCCGTGGGTGAGAATTTGAGTTTGAGAATTGGAGACCAAAATGATGAGTTGCACTGACTGGTTTATGAACGTCTATTCATTTAGCGTTTTAATGACCATGTTTGCACACTGATTGGTGTAAAAAAATAAAATAAAACTAAATAATAATAATCTAGCACACCTGTGCAGGTTTGACATGACATGACAGGTAGCTGTCTTGTGGGTGGTGCTGAATCCTGTTAAATGACATGAGGGTCTCATGCCTATACACAAGGGTGTGTCATTGCTGTTGCTTGACCATGCATTGGTTTCTGTGGTCAGTGAATGATAAAAACAAAATTTACCATCCATTGATGGATGGGAAATCCGCCATGAGGCATTTGTTTTTAGAAACTGCTGCTCACAACCAATGTTGCAATGGAGTGTCTCCATCTGCTGGTGGTATTGGAAAGGCATTAGTGCTATGACAGGGTCTGAAGAAGAAGAAGAAGAAGAAGAAGACGGAAAAAAATATATATAAAAAGAAAAAGAGAGAGAGAGAGAGAGACTGACTTAGTGAGCGAGTGAGTGAGAGAGTGAGAGTGAGTGAGAGTGAATGAGTGAGTGAGTGATTGAGTGAGTGAGTGAGTGAGTGAGTGAGAACAAATGAGTTAAAGCAAGTGAGTGAGAGAGATCGAATGAATGAAAGTCTGAATGACAGAAAGAAAAAAGGATGAAGAAAGAAGCATGAAGAAAAAAAAATGTATATGGAGTTGCTGACATGAGTGCAATCTACAAAGCCGTTGAGGCTGATCCTCATGGGAGGATTATTGCACCAGGACCCTTAGCACTTTTAAAATGCCATTCAATGCCACGGGCTAGATGTAAACTGCAGATGACCATGTTGTGGTAGTTACCATGGATACCCAAGTGATGTGTGAGCTAACACATAGGCCCAACAGATTCCAAGAAGGCCAGAATCACCAGCGGCACCACCATCGATTGTCAGGTCACCCGGATTCAACAAATACCAGAGTCCAAAATGATGCAGGTTTATACTGTTAATTTTCAGTTTATCGTTACAGTTGGTGTTATTCCATGTCGGAAGGGACGCAGCTACAGCCAGTGGGGTAACTAGAGACAGGCAGGCAGCTATGTGCAACAAAGGTAGGCGTGTTGTTTTCATATGCAGATCTGAAATATTGTCTTATATGCAAGAGGAGGAGTGATGGGGGTTCAGGCAAAAGTCAGGCTATGGATTGCATTGCTAAATGCTCCATCAGAGTGCAATGGTCGCCTGTCCTTTTTTTAAGTGATGATGTGGGTTTAGCCTGTGCTGTATGTATGTATGGGTGGCTGACTGCCACCCACCCAGAAAGTGTATGGGAGGCTGGTTGGCTGCCAGCCTTCCTTCCATTCCTATGAGTAATGTGAGTGCTCATGAAGGGGACATGGTTGGGTCCACCCCTTTCCCGGTTATCCCCTCTAGGCCTTTTGGCTTAGATCAAGTGTAAAAAAAGAAAGGATCTTGCGACAGATCGCATCCTGAGGCACGTTTTTTTTTGTGTGAATACTTGCACTTGGGTGACTTGTGAGCACATACTGATACATACGTTCCCTATCTGGGGACCATAAATTAAATGGATTTTTGAGAAAGGGAGCTGATTTGGAAGCTTGCTTCTGTCGCCCTATGCATTGACCCGATGTGGCAGTATCTTCGGGTAGTGAACAGTGCACCACCCCATTCCAGTGTTAAACAAGAAAGATTCTCATTTAATCCTCCGTGGGTGAGAATTTGAGTTTGAGAATTGGAGACCAAAATGATGAGTTGCACTGACTGGTTTATGAACGTCTATTCATTTAGCGTTTTAATGACCATGTTTGCACACTGATTGGTGTAAAAAAATAAAATAAAACTAAATAATAATAATCTAGCACACCTGTGCAGGTTTGACATGACATGACAGGTAGCTGTCTTGTGGGTGGTGCTGAATCCTGTTAAATGACATGAGGGTCTCATGCCTATACACAAGGGTGTGTCATTGCTGTTGCTTGACCATGCATTGATTTCTGTGGTCAGTGAATGATAAAAACAAAATTTACCATCCATTGATGGATGGGAAATCCGCCATGAGGCATTTGTTTTTAGAAACTGCTGCTCACAACCAATGTTGCAATGGAGTGTCTCCATCTGCTGGTGGTATTGGAAAGGCATTAGTGCTATGACAGGGTCTGAAGAAGAAGAAGAAGAAGACGGAAAAAAATATATATAAAAAGAAAAAGAGAGAGAGAGAGAGAGACTGACTTAGTGAGCGAGTGAGTGAGAGAGTGAGAGTGAGTGAGAGTGAATGAGTGAGTGAGTGATTGAGTGAGTGAGTGAGTGAGAACAAATGAGTTAAAGCAAGTGAGTGAGAGAGATCGAATGAATGAAAGTCTGAATGACAGAAAGAAAAAAGGATGAAGAAAGAAGCATGAAGAAAAAAAAATGTATATGGAGTTGCTGACATGAGTGCAATCTACAAAGCCGTTGAGGCTGATCCTCATGGGAGGATTATTGCACCAGGACCCTTAGCACTTTTAAAATGCCATTCAATGCCACGGGCTAGATGTAAACTGCAGATGACCATGTTGTGGTAGTTACCATGGATACCCAAGTGATGTGTGAGCTAACACATAGGCCCAACAGATTCCAAGAAGGCCAGAATCACCAGCGGCACCACCATCGATTGTCAGGTCACCCGGATTCAGCAAATACCAGAGTCCAAAATGATGCAGGTTTATACTGTTAATTTTCAGTTTATCGTTACAGTTGGTGTTATTCCATGTCGGAAGGGACGCAGCTACAGCCAGTGGGGTAACTAGAGACAGGCAGGCAGCTATGTGCAACAAAGGTAGGCGTGTTGTTTTCATATGCAGATCTGAAATATTGTCTTATATGCAAGAGGAGGAGTGATGGGGGTTCAGGCAAAAGCCAGGCTATGGATTGCATTGCTAAATGCTCCATCAGAGTGCAATGGTCGCCTGTCCTTTTTTTAAGTGATGATGTGGGTTTAGCCTGTGCTGTATGTATGTATGGGTGGCTGACTGCCACCCACCCAGAAAGTGTATGGGAGGCTGGTTGGCTGCCAGCCTTCCTTCCATTCCTATGAGTAATGTGAGTGCTCATGAAGGGGACATGGTTGGGTCCACCCCTTTCCCGGTTATCCCCTCTAGGCCTTTTGGCTTAGATCAAGTGTAAAAAAAGAAAGGATCTTGCGACAGATCGCATCCTGAGGCACGTTTTTTTTTTTTGTGTGAATACTTGCACTTGGGTGACTTGTGAGCACATACTGATACATACGTTCCCTATCTGGGGACCATAAATTAAATGGATTTTTGAGAAAGGGAGCTGATTTGGAAGCTTGCTTCTGTCGCCCTATGCATTGACCCGATGTGGCAGTATCTTCGGGTAGTGAACAGTGCACCACCCCATTCCAGTGTTAAACAAGAAAGATTCTCATTTAATCCTCCGTGGGTGAGAATTTGAGTTTGAGAATTGGAGACCAAAATGATGAGTTGCACTGACTGGTTTATGAACGTATATTCATTTAGCGTTTTAATGACCATGTTTGCACACTGATTGGTGTAAAAAAATAAAATAAAACTAAATAATAATAATCTAGCACACCTGTGCAGGTTTGACATGACATGACAGGTAGCTGTCTTGTGGGTGGTGCTGAATCCTGTTAAATGACATGAGGGTCTCATGCCTATACACAAGGGTGTGTCATTGCTGTTGCTTGACCATGCATTGGTTTCTGTGGTCAGTGAATGATAAAAACAAAATTTACCATCCATTGATGGATGGGAAATCCGCCATGAGGCATTTGTTTTTAGAAACTGCTGCTCACAACCAATGTTGCAATGGAGTGTCTCCATCTGCTGGTGGTATTGGAAAGGCATTAGTGCTATGACAGGGTCTGAAGAAGAAGAAGAAGAAGAAGAAGACGGAAAAAAATATATATAAAAAGAAAAAGAGAGAGAGAGAGAGAGACTGACTTAGTGAGCGAGTGAGTGAGAGAGTGAGAGTGAGTGAGAGTGAATGAGTGAGTGAGTGATTGAGTGAGTGAGTGAGTGAGAACAAATGAGTTAAAGCAAGTGAGTGAGAGAGATCGAATGAATGAAAGTCTGAATGACAGAAAGAAAAAAGGATGAAGAAAGAAGCATGAAGAAAAAAAAATGTATATGGAGTTGCTGACATGAGTGCAATCTACAAAGCCGTTGAGGCTGATCCTCATGGGAGGATTATTGCACCAGGTTCCTTAGCACTTTTAAAATGCCATTCAATGCCACGGGCTAGATGTAAACTGCAGATGACCATGTTGTGGTAGTTACCATGGATACCCAAGTGATGTGTGAGCTAACACATAGGCCCAACAGATTCCAAGAAGGCCAGAATCACCAGCGGCACCACCATCGATTGTCAGGTCACCCGGATTCAGCAAATACCAGAGTCCAAAATGATGCAGGTTTATACTGTTAATTTTCAGTTTATCGTTACAGTTGGTGTTATTCCATGTCGGAAGGGACGCAGCTACAGCCAGTGGGGTAACTAGAGACAGGCAGGCAGCTATGTGCAACAAAGGTAGGCGTGTTGTTTTCATATGCAGATCTGAAATATTGTCTTATATGCAAGAGGAGGAGTGATGGGGGTTCAGGCAAAAGCCAGGCTATGGATTGCATTGCTAAATGCTCCATCAGAGTGCAATGGTCGCCTGTCCTTTTTTTAAGTGATGATGTGGGTTTAGCCTGTGCTGTATGTATGTATGGGTGGCTGACTGCCACCCACCCAGAAAGTGTATGGGAGGCTGGTTGGCTGCCAGCCTTCCTTCCATTCCTATGAGTAATGTGAGTGCTCATGAAGGGGACATGGTTGGGTCCACCCCTTTCCTGGTTATCCCCTCTAGGCCTTTTGGCTTAGATCAAGTGTAAAAAAAGAAAGGATCTTGCGACAGATCGCATCCTGAGGCACGTTTTTTTTTGTGTGAATACTTGCACTTGGGTGACTTGTGAGCACATACTGATACATACGTTCCCTATCTGGGGACCATAAATTAAATGGATTTTTGAGAAAGGGAGCTGATTTGGAAGCTTGCTTCTGTCGCCCTATGCATTGACCCGATGTGGCAGTATCTTCGGGTAGTGAACAGTGCACCACCCCATTCCAGTGTTAAACAAGAAAGATTCTCATTTAATCCTCCGTGGGTGAGAATTTGAGTTTGAGAATTGGAGACCAAAATGATGAGTTGCACTGACTGGTTTATGAACGTCTATTCATTTAGCGTTTTAATGACCATGTTTGCACACTGATTGGTGTAAAAAAATAAAATAAAACTAAATAATAATAATCTAGCACACCTGTGCAGGTTTGACATGACATGACAGGTAGCTGTCTTGTGGGTGGTGCTGAATCCTGTTAAATGACATGAGGGTCTCATGCCTATACACAAGGGTGTGTCATTGCTGTTGCTTGACCATGCATTGGTTTCTGTGGTCAGTGAATGATAAAAACAAAATTTACCATCCATTGATGGATGGGAAATCCGCCATGAGGCATTTGTTTTTAGAAACTGCTGCTCACAACCAATGTTGCAATGGAGTGTCTCCATCTGCTGGTGGTATTGGAAAGGCATTAGTGCTATGACAGGGTCTGAAGAAGAAGAAGAAGAAGAAGACAGAAAAAAATATATATAAAAAGAAAAAGAGAGAGAGAGAGAGACTGACTTAGTGAGCGAGTGAGTGAGAGAGTGAGAGTGAGTGAGAGTGAATGAGTGAGTGAGTGATTGAGTGAGTGAGTGAGTGAGTGAGAACAAATGAGTTAAAGCAAGTGAGTGAGAGAGATCGAATGAATGAAAGTCTGAATGACAGAAAGAAAAAAGGATGAAGAAAGAAGCATGAAGAAAAAAAAATGTATATGGAGTTGCTGACATGAGTGCAATCTACAAAGCCGTTGAGGCTGATCCTCATGGGAGGATTATTGCACCAGGACCCTTAGCACTTTTAAAATGCCATTCAATGCCACGGGCTAGATGTAAACTGCAGATGACCATGTTGTGGTAGTTACCATGGATACCCAAGTGATGTGTGAGCTAACACATAGGCCCAACAGATTCCAAGAAGGCCAGAATCACCAGCGGCACCACCATCGATTGTCAGGTCACCCGGATTCAGCAAATACCAGAGTCCAAAATGATGCAGGTTTATACTGTTAATTTTCAGTTTATCGTTACAGTTGGTGTTATTCCATGTCGGAAGGGACGCAGCTACAGCCAGTGGGGTAACTAGAGACAGGCAGGCAGCTATGTGCAACAAAGGTAGGCGTGTTGTTTTCATATGCAGATCTGAAATATTGTCTTATATGCAAGAGGAGGAGTGATGGGGGTTCAGGCAAAAGCCAGGCTATGGATTGCATTGCTAAATGCTCCATCAGAGTGCAATGGTCGCCTGTCCTTTTTTTAAGTGATGATGTGGGTTTAGCCTGTGCTGTATGTATGTATGGGTGGCTGACTGCCACCCACCCAGAAAGTGTATGGGAGGCTGGTTGGCTGCCAGCCTTCCTTCCATTCCTATGAGTAATGTGAGTGCTCATGAAGGGGACATGGTTGGGTCCACCCCTTTCCCGGTTATCCCCTCTAGGCCTTTTGGCTTAGATCAAGTGTAAAAAAAGAAAGGATCTTGCGACAGATCGCATCCTGAGGCACGTTTTTTTTTGTGTGAATGCTTGCACTTGGGTGACTTGTGAGCACATACTGATACATACGTTCCCTATCTGGGGACCATAAATTAAATGGATTTTTGAGAAAGGGAGCTGATTTGGAAGCTTGCTTCTGTCGCCCTATGCATTGACCCGATGTGGCAGTATCTTCGGGTAGTGAACAGTGCACCACCCCATTCCAGTGTTAAACAAGAAAGATTCTCATTTAATCCTCCGTGGGTGAGAATTTGAGTTTGAGAATTGGAGACCAAAATGATGAGTTGCACTGACTGGTTTATGAACGTCTATTCATTTAGCGTTTTAATGACCATGTTTGCACACTGATTGGTGTAAAAAAATAAAATAAAACTAAATAATAATAATCTAGCACACCTGTGCAGGTTTGACATGACATGACAGGTAGCTGTCTTGTGGGTGGTGCTGAATCCTGTTAAATGACATGAGGGTCTCATGCCTATACACAAGGGTGTGTCATTGCTGTTGCTTGACCATGCATTGGTTTCTGTGGTCAGTGAATGATAAAAACAAAATTTACCATCCATTGATGGATGGGAAATCCGCCATGAGGCATTTGTTTTTAGAAACTGCTGCTCACAACCAATGTTGCAATGGAGTGTCTCCATCTGCTGGTGGTATTGGAAAGGCATTAGTGCTATGACAGGGTCTGAAGAAGAAGAAGAAGAAGACAGAAAAAAATATATATAAAAAGAAAAAGAGAGAGAGAGAGAGAGACTGACTTAGTGAGCGAGTGAGTGAGAGAGTGAGAGTGAGTGAGAGTGAATGAGTGAGTGAGTGATTGAGTGAGTGAGTGAGTGAGTGAGAACAAATGAGTTAAAGCAAGTGAGTGAGAGAGATCGAATGAATGAAAGTCTGAATGACAGAAAGAAAAAAGGATGAAGAAAGAAGCATGAAGAAAAAAAAATGTATATGGAGTTGCTGACATGAGTGCAATCTACAAAGCCGTTGAGGCTGATACTCATGGGAGGATTATTGCACCAGGACCCTTAGCACTTTTAAAATGCCATTCAATGCCACGGGCTAGATGTAAACTGCAGATGACCATGTTGTGGTAGTTACCATGGATACCCAAGTGATGTGTGAGCTAACACATAGGCCCAACAGATTCCAAGAAGGCCAGAATCACCAGCGGCACCACCATCGATTGTCAGGTCACCCGGATTCAGCAAATACCAGAGTCCAAAATGATGCAGGTTTATACTGTTAATTTTCAGTTTATCGTTACAGTTGGTGTTATTCCATGTCGGAAGGGACGCAGCTACAGCCAGTGGGGTAACTAGAGACAGGCAGGCAGCTATGTGCAACAAAGGTAGGCGTGTTGTTTTCATATGCAGATCTGAAATATTGTCTTATATGCAAGAGGAGGAGTGATGGGGGTTCAGGCAAAAGCCAGGCTATGGATTGCATTGCTAAATGCTCCATCAGAGTGCAATGGTCGCCTGTCCTTTTTTTAAGTGATGATGTGGGTTTAGCCTGTGCTGTATGTATGTATGGGTGGCTGACTGCCACCCACCCAGAAAGTGTATGGGAGGCTGGTTGGCTGCCAGCCTTCCTTCCATTCCTATGAGTAATGTGAGTGCTCATGAAGGGGACATGGTTGGGTCCACCCCTTTCCCGGTTATCCCCTCTAGGCCTTTTGGCTTAGATCAAGTGTAAAAAAAGAAAGGATCTTGCGACAGATCGCATCCTGAGGCACGTTTTTTTTGTGTGAATACTTGCACTTGGGTGACTTGTGAGCACATACTGATACATACGTTCCCTATCTGGGGACCATAAATTAAATGGATTTTTGAGAAAGGGAGCTGATTTGGAAGCTTGCTTCTGTCGCCCTATGCATTGACCCGATGTGGCAGTATCTTCGGGTAGTGAACAGTGCACCACCCCATTCCAGTGTTAAACAAGAAAGATTCTCATTTAATCCTCCGTGGGTGAGAATTTGAGTTTGAGAATTGGAGACCAAAATGATGAGTTGCACTGACTGGTTTATGAACGCCTATTCATTTAGCGTTTTAATGACCATGTTTGCACACTGATTGGTGTAAAAAAATAAAATAAAACTAAATAATAATAATCTAGCACACCTGTGCAGGTTTGACATGACATGACAGGTAGCTGTCTTGTGGGTGGTGCTGAATCCTGTTAAATGACATGAGGGTCTCATGCCTATACACAAGGGTGTGTCATTGCTGTTGCTTGACCATGCATTGGTTTCTGTGGTCAGTGAATGATAAAAACAAAATTTACCATCCATTGATGGATGGGAAATCCGCCATGAGGCATTTGTTTTTAGAAACTGCTGCTCACAACCAATGTTGCAATGGAGTGTCTCCATCTGCTGGTGGTATTGGAAAGGCATTAGTGCTATGACAGGGTCTGAAGAAGAAGAAGAAGAAGACGAAAAAAAATATATATAAAAAGAAAAAGAGAGAGAGAGAGAGAGAGAGACTGACTTAGTGAGCGAGTGAGTGAGAGAGTGAGAGTGAGTGAGAGTGAATGAGTGAGTGAGTGATTGAGTGAGTGAGTGAGTGAGTGAGAACAAATGAGTTAAAGCAAGTGAGTGAGAGAGATCGAATGAATGAAAGTCTGAATGACAGAAAGAAAAAAGGATGAAGAAAGAAGCATGAAGAAAAAAAATGTATATGGAGTTGCTGACATGAGTGCAATCTACAAAGCCGTTGAGGCTGATCCTCATGGGAGGATTATTGCACCAGGACCCTTAGCACTTTTAAAATGCCATTCAATGCCACGGGCTAGATGTAAACTGCAGATGACCATGTTGTGGTAGTTACCATGGATACCCAAGTGATGTGTGAGCTAACACATAGGCCCAACAGATTCCAAGAAGGCCAGAATCACCAGCGGCACCACCATCGATTGTCAGGTCACCCGGATTCAGCAAATACCAGAGTCCAAAATGATGCAGGTTTATACTGTTAATTTTCAGTTTATCGTTACAGTTGGTGTTATTCCATGTCGGAAGGGACGCAGCTACAGCCAGTGGGGTAACTAGAGACAGGCAGGCAGCTATGTGCAACAAAGGTAGGCGTGTTGTTTTCATATGCAGATCTGAAATATTGTCTTATATGCAAGAGGAGGAGTGATGGGGGTTCAGGCAAAAGCCAGGCTATGGATTGCATTGCTAAATGCTCCATCAGAGTGCAATGGTCGCCTGTCCTTTTTTTAAGTGATGATGTGGGTTTAGCCTGTGCTGTATGTATGTATGGGTGGCTGACTGCCACCCACCCAGAAAGTGTATGGGAGGCTGGTTGGCTGCCAGCCTTCCTTCCATTCCTATGAGTAATGTGAGTGCTCATGAAGGGGACATGGTTGGGTCCACCCCTTTCCCGGTTATCCCCTCTAGGCCTTTTGGCTTAGATCAAGTGTAAAAAAAGAAAGGATCTTGCGACAGATCGCATCCTGAGGCACGTTTTTTTTTTTTGTGTGAATACTTGCACTTGGGTGACTTGTGAGCACATACTGATACATACGTTCCCTATCTGGGGACCATAAATTAAATGGATTTTTGAGAAAGGGAGCTGATTTGGAAGCTTGCTTCTGTCGCCCTATGCATTGACCCGATGTGGCAGTATCTTCGGGTAGTGAACAGTGCACCACCCCATTCCAGTGTTAAACAAGAAAGATTCTCATTTAATCCTCCGTGGGTGAGAATTTGAGTTTGAGAATTGGAGACCAAAATGATGAGTTGCACTGACTGGTTTATGAACGTATATTCATTTAGCGTTTTAATGACCATGTTTGCACACTGATTGGTGTAAAAAAATAAAATAAAACTAAATAATAATAATCTAGCACACCTGTGCAGGTTTGACATGACATGACAGGTAGCTGTCTTGTGGGTGGTGCTGAATCCTGTTAAATGACATGAGGGTCTCATGCCTATACACAAGGGTGTGTCATTGCTGTTGCTTGACCATGCATTGGTTTCTGTGGTCAGTGAATGATAAAAACAAAATTTACCATCCATTGATGGATGGGAAATCCGCCATGAGGCATTTGTTTTTAGAAACTGCTGCTCACAACCAATGTTGCAATGGAGTGTCTCCATCTGCTGGTGGTATTGGAAAGGCATTAGTGCTATGACAGGGTCTGAAGAAGAAGAAGAAGAAGAAGAAGACGGAAAAAAATATATATAAAAAGAAAAAGAGAGAGAGAGAGAGAGACTGACTTAGTGAGCGAGTGAGTGAGAGAGTGAGAGTGAGTGAGAGTGAATGAGTGAGTGAGTGATTGAGTGAGTGAGTGAGTGAGAACAAATGAGTTAAAGCAAGTGAGTGAGAGAGATCGAATGAATGAAAGTCTGAATGACAGAAAGAAAAAAGGATGAAGAAAGAAGCATGAAGAAAAAAAAATGTATATGGAGTTGCTGACATGAGTGCAATCTACAAAGCCGTTGAGGCTGATCCTCATGGGAGGATTATTGCACCAGGTTCCTTAGCACTTTTAAAATGCCATTCAATGCCACGGGCTAGATGTAAACTGCAGATGACCATGTTGTGGTAGTTACCATGGATACCCAAGTGATGTGTGAGCTAACACATAGGCCCAACAGATTCCAAGAAGGCCAGAATCACCAGCGGCACCACCATCGATTGTCAGGTCACCCGGATTCAGCAAATACCAGAGTCCAAAATGATGCAGGTTTATACTGTTAATTTTCAGTTTATCGTTACAGTTGGTGTTATTCCATGTCGGAAGGGACGCAGCTACAGCCAGTGGGGTAACTAGAGACAGGCAGGCAGCTATGTGCAACAAAGGTAGGCGTGTTGTTTTCATATGCAGATCTGAAATATTGTCTTATATGCAAGAGGAGGAGTGATGGGGGTTCAGGCAAAAGCCAGGCTATGGATTGCATTGCTAAATGCTCCATCAGAGTGCAATGGTCGCCTGTCCTTTTTTTAAGTGATGATGTGGGTTTAGCCTGTGCTGTATGTATGTATGGGTGGCTGACTGCCACCCACCCAGAAAGTGTATGGGAGGCTGGTTGGCTGCCAGCCTTCCTTCCATTCCTATGAGTAATGTGAGTGCTCATGAAGGGGACATGGTTGGGTCCACCCCTTTCCCGGTTATCCCCTCTAGGCCTTTTGGCTTAGATCAAGTGTAAAAAAAGAAAGGATCTTGCGACAGATCGCATCCTGAGGCACGTTTTTTTTTGTGTGAATACTTGCACTTGGGTGACTTGTGAGCACATACTGATACATACGTTCCCTATCTGGGGACCATAAATTAAATGGATTTTTGAGAAAGGGAGCTGATTTGGAAGCTTGCTTCTGTCGCCCTATGCATTGACCCGATGTGGCAGTATCTTCGGGTAGTGAACAGTGCACCACCCCATTCCAGTGTTAAACAAGAAAGATTCTCATTTAATCCTCCGTGGGTGAGAATTTGAGTTTGAGAATTGGAGACCAAAATGATGAGTTGCACTGACTGGTTTATGAACGTCTATTCATTTAGCGTTTTAATGACCATGTTTGCACACTGATTGGTGTAAAAAAATAAAATAAAACTAAATAATAATAATCTAGCACACCTGTGCAGGTTTGACATGACATGACAGGTAGCTGTCTTGTGGGTGGTGCTGAATCCTGTTAAATGACATGAGGGTCTCATGCCTATACACAAGGGTGTGTCATTGCTGTTGCTTGACCATGCATTGGTTTCTGTGGTCAGTGAATGATAAAAACAAAATTTACCATCCATTGATGGATGGGAAATCCGCCATGAGGCATTTGTTTTTAGAAACTGCTGCTCACAACCAATGTTGCAATGGAGTGTCTCCATCTGCTGGTGGTATTGGAAAGGCATTAGTGCTATGACAGGGTCTGAAGAAGAAGAAGAAGAAGAAGACAGAAAAAAATATATATAAAAAGAAAAAGAGAGAGAGAGAGAGACTGACTTAGTGAGCGAGTGAGTGAGAGAGTGAGAGTGAGTGAGAGTGAATGAGTGAGTGAGTGATTGAGTGAGTGAGTGAGTGAGTGAGAACAAATGAGTTAAAGCAAGTGAGTGAGAGAGATCGAATGAATGAAAGTCTGAATGACAGAAAGAAAAAAGGATGAAGAAAGAAGCATGAAGAAAAAAAAATGTATATGGAGTTGCTGACATGAGTGCAATCTACAAAGCCGTTGAGGCTGATCCTCATGGGAGGATTATTGCACCAGGACCCTTAGCACTTTTAAAATGCCATTCAATGCCACGGGCTAGATGTAAACTGCAGATGACCATGTTGTGGTAGTTACCATGGATACCCAAGTGATGTGTGAGCTAACACATAGGCCCAACAGATTCCAAGAAGGCCAGAATCACCAGCGGCACCACCATCGATTGTCAGGTCACCCGGATTCAGCAAATACCAGAGTCCAAAATGATGCAGGTTTATACTGTTAATTTTCAGTTTATCGTTACAGTTGGTGTTATTCCATGTCGGAAGGGACGCAGCTACAGCCAGTGGGGTAACTAGAGACAGGCAGGCAGCTATGTGCAACAAAGGTAGGCGTGTTGTTTTCATATGCAGATCTGAAATATTGTCTTATATGCAAGAGGAGGAGTGATGGGGGTTCAGGCAAAAGCCAGGCTATGGATTGCATTGCTAAATGCTCCATCAGAGTGCAATGGTCGCCTGTCCTTTTTTTAAGTGATGATGTGGGTTTAGCCTGTGCTGTATGTATGTATGGGTGGCTGACTGCCACCCACCCAGAAAGTGTATGGGAGGCTGGTTGGCTGCCAGCCTTCCTTCCATTCCTATGAGTAATGTGAGTGCTCATGAAGGGGACATGGTTGGGTCCACCCCTTTCCCGGTTATCCCCTCTAGGCCTTTTGGCTTAGATCAAGTGTAAAAAAAGAAAGGATCTTGCGACAGATCGCATCCTGAGGCACGTTTTTTTTTGTGTGAATGCTTGCACTTGGGTGACTTGTGAGCACATACTGATACATACGTTCCCTATCTGGGGACCATAAATTAAATGGATTTTTGAGAAAGGGAGCTGATTTGGAAGCTTGCTTCTGTCGCCCTATGCATTGACCCGATGTGGCAGTATCTTCGGGTAGTGAACAGTGCACCACCCCATTCCAGTGTTAAACAAGAAAGATTCTCATTTAATCCTCCGTGGGTGAGAATTTGAGTTTGAGAATTGGAGACCAAAATGATGAGTTGCACTGACTGGTTTATGAACGTCTATTCATTTAGCGTTTTAATGACCATGTTTGCACACTGATTGGTGTAAAAAAATAAAATAAAACTAAATAATAATAATCTAGCACACCTGTGCAGGTTTGACATGACATGACAGGTAGCTGTCTTGTGGGTGGTGCTGAATCCTGTTAAATGACATGAGGGTCTCATGCCTATACACAAGGGTGTGTCATTGCTGTTGCTTGACCATGCATTGGTTTCTGTGGTCAGTGAATGATAAAAACAAAATTTACCATCCATTGATGGATGGGAAATCCGCCATGAGGCATTTGTTTTTAGAAACTGCTGCTCACAACCAATGTTGCAATGGAGTGTCTCCATCTGCTGGTGGTATTGGAAAGGCATTAGTGCTATGACAGGGTCTGAAGAAGAAGAAGAAGAAGACAGAAAAAAATATATATAAAAAGAAAAAGAGAGAGAGAGAGAGAGACTGACTTAGTGAGCGAGTGAGTGAGAGAGTGAGAGTGAGTGAGAGTGAATGAGTGAGTGAGTGATTGAGTGAGTGAGTGAGTGAGTGAGAACAAATGAGTTAAAGCAAGTGAGTGAGAGAGATCGAATGAATGAAAGTCTGAATGACAGAAAGAAAAAAGGATGAAGAAAGAAGCATGAAGAAAAAAAAATGTATATGGAGTTGCTGACATGAGTGCAATCTACAAAGCCGTTGAGGCTGATACTCATGGGAGGATTATTGCACCAGGACCCTTAGCACTTTTAAAATGCCATTCAATGCCACGGGCTAGATGTAAACTGCAGATGACCATGTTGTGGTAGTTACCATGGATACCCAAGTGATGTGTGAGCTAACACATAGGCCCAACAGATTCCAAGAAGGCCAGAATCACCAGCGGCACCACCATCGATTGTCAGGTCACCCGGATTCAGCAAATACCAGAGTCCAAAATGATGCAGGTTTATACTGTTAATTTTCAGTTTATCGTTACAGTTGGTGTTATTCCATGTCGGAAGGGACGCAGCTACAGCCAGTGGGGTAACTAGAGACAGGCAGGCAGCTATGTGCAACAAAGGTAGGCGTGTTGTTTTCATATGCAGATCTGAAATATTGTCTTATATGCAAGAGGAGGAGTGATGGGGGTTCAGGCAAAAGCCAGGCTATGGATTGCATTGCTAAATGCTCCATCAGAGTGCAATGGTCGCCTGTCCTTTTTTTAAGTGATGATGTGGGTTTAGCCTGTGCTGTATGTATGTATGGGTGGCTGACTGCCACCCACCCAGAAAGTGTATGGGAGGCTGGTTGGCTGCCAGCCTTCCTTCCATTCCTATGAGTAATGTGAGTGCTCATGAAGGGGACATGGTTGGGTCCACCCCTTTCCCGGTTATCCCCTCTAGGCCTTTTGGCTTAGATCAAGTGTAAAAAAAGAAAGGATCTTGCGACAGATCGCATCCTGAGGCACGTTTTTTTTGTGTGAATACTTGCACTTGGGTGACTTGTGAGCACATACTGATACATACGTTCCCTATCTGGGGACCATAAATTAAATGGATTTTTGAGAAAGGGAGCTGATTTGGAAGCTTGCTTCTGTCGCCCTATGCATTGACCCGATGTGGCAGTATCTTCGGGTAGTGAACAGTGCACCACCCCATTCCAGTGTTAAACAAGAAAGATTCTCATTTAATCCTCCGTGGGTGAGAATTTGAGTTTGAGAATTGGAGACCAAAATGATGAGTTGCACTGACTGGTTTATGAACGTCTATTCATTTAGCGTTTTAATGACCATGTTTGCACACTGATTGGTGTAAAAAAATAAAATAAAACTAAATAATAATAATCTAGCACACCTGTGCAGGTTTGACATGACATGACAGGTAGCTGTCTTGTGGGTGGTGCTGAATCCTGTTAAATGACATGAGGGTCTCATGCCTATACACAAGGGTGTGTCATTGCTGTTGCTTGACCATGCATTGGTTTCTGTGGTCAGTGAATGATAAAAACAAAATTTACCATCCATTGATGGATGGGAAATCCGCCATGAGGCATTTGTTTTTAGAAACTGCTGCTCACAACCAATGTTGCAATGGAGTGTCTCCATCTGCTGGTGGTATTGGAAAGGCATTAGTGCTATGACAGGGTCTGAAGAAGAAGAAGAAGAAGACGAAAAAAAATATATATAAAAAGAAAAAGAGAGAGAGAGAGAGAGAGAGACTGACTTAGTGAGCGAGTGAGTGAGAGAGTGAGAGTGAGTGAGAGTGAATGAGTGAGTGAGTGATTGAGTGAGTGAGTGAGTGAGTGAGAACAAATGAGTTAAAGCAAGTGAGTGAGAGAGATCGAATGAATGAAAGTCTGAATGACAGAAAGAAAAAAGGATGAAGAAAGAAGCATGAAGAAAAAAAATGTATATGGAGTTGCTGACATGAGTGCAATCTACAAAGCCGTTGAGGCTGATCCTCATGGGAGGATTATTGCACCAGGACCCTTAGCACTTTTAAAATGCCATTCAATGCCACGGGCTAGATGTAAACTGCAGATGACCATGTTGTGGTAGTTACCATGGATACCCAAGTGATGTGTGAGCTAACACATAGGCCCAACAGATTCCAAGAAGGCCAGAATCACCAGCGGCACCACCATCGATTGTCAGGTCACCCGGATTCAGCAAATACCAGAGTCCAAAATGATGCAGGTTTATACTGTTAATTTTCAGTTTATCGTTACAGTTGGTGTTATTCCATGTCGGAAGGGACGCAGCTACAGCCAGTGGGGTAACTAGAGACAGGCAGGCAGCTATGTGCAACAAAGGTAGGCGTGTTGTTTTCATATGCAGATCTGAAATATTGTCTTATATGCAAGAGGAGGAGTGATGGGGGTTCAGGCAAAAGCCAGGCTATGGATTGCATTGCTAAATGCTCCATCAGAGTGCAATGGTCGCCTGTCCTTTTTTTAAGTGATGATGTGGGTTTAGCCTGTGCTGTATGTATGTATGGGTGGCTGACTGCCACCCACCCAGAAAGTGTATGGGAGGCTGGTTGGCTGCCAGCCTTCCTTCCATTCCTATGAGTAATGTGAGTGCTCATGAAGGGGACATGGTTGGGTCCACCCCTTTCCCGGTTATCCCCTCTAGGCCTTTTGGCTTAGATCAAGTGTAAAAAAAGAAAGGATCTTGCGACAGATCGCATCCTGAGGCACGTTTTTTTTTGTGTGAATACTTGCACTTGGGTGACTTGTGAGCACATACTGATACATACGTTCCCTATCTGGGGACCATAAATTAAATGGATTTTTGAGAAAGGGAGCTGATTTGGAAGCTTGCTTCTGTCGCCCTATGCATTGACCCGATGTGGCAGTATCTTCGGGTAGTGAACAGTGCACCACCCCATTCCAGTGTTAAACAAGAAAGATTCTCATTTAATCCTCCGTGGGTGAGAATTTGAGTTTGAGAATTGGAGACCAAAATGATGAGTTGCACTGACTGGTTTATGAACGCCTATTCATTTAGCGTTTTAATGACCATGTTTGCACACTGATTGGTGTAAAAAAATAAAATAAAACTAAATAATAATAATCTAGCACACCTGTGCAGGTTTGACATGACATGACAGGTAGCTGTCTTGTGGGTGGTGCTGAATCCTGTTAAATGACATGAGGGTCTCATGCCTATACACAAGGGTGTGTCATTGCTGTTGCTTGACCATGCATTGGTTTCTGTGGTCAGTGAATGATAAAAACAAAATTTACCATCCATTGATGGATGGGAAATCCGCCATGAGGCATTTGTTTTTAGAAACTGCTGCTCACAACCAATGTTGCAATGGAGTGTCTCCATCTGCTGGTGGTATTGGAAAGGCATTAGTGCTATGACAGGGTCTGAAGAAGAAGAAGAAGAAGAAGACGGAAAAAAATATATATAAAAAGAAAAAGAGAGAGAGAGAGAGAGACTGACTTAGTGAGCGAGTGAGTGAGAGAGTGAGAGTGAGTGAGAGTGAATGAGTGAGTGAGTGATTGAGTGAGTGAGTGAGTGAGAACAAATGAGTTAAAGCAAGTGAGTGAGAGAGATCGAATGAATGAAAGTCTGAATGACAGAAAGAAAAAAGGATGAAGAAAGAAGCATGAAGAAAAAAAAATGTATATGGAGTTGCTGACATGAGTGCAATCTACAAAGCCGTTGAGGCTGATCCTCATGGGAGGATTATTGCACCAGGACCCTTAGCACTTTTAAAATGCCATTCAATGCCACGGGCTAGATGTAAACTGCAGATGACCATGTTGTGGTAGTTACCATGGATACCCAAGTGATGTGTGAGCTAACACATAGGCCCAACAGATTCCAAGAAGGCCAGAATCACCAGCGGCACCACCATCGATTGTCAGGTCACCCGGATTCAGCAAATACCAGAGTCCAAAATGATGCAGGTTTATACTGTTAATTTTCAGTTTATCGTTACAGTTGGTGTTATTCCATGTCGGAAGGGACGCAGCTACAGCCAGTGGGGTAACTAGAGACAGGCAGGCAGCTATGTGCAACAAAGGTAGGCGTGTTGTTTTCATATGCAGATCTGAAATATTGTCTTATATGCAAGAGGAGGAGTGATGGGGGTTCAGGCAAAAGCCAGGCTATGGATTGCATTGCTAAATGCTCCATCAGAGTGCAATGGTCGCCTGTCCTTTTTTTAAGTGATGATGTGGGTTTAGCCTGTGCTGTATGTATGTATGGGTGGCTGACTGCCACCCACCCAGAAAGTGTATGGGAGGCTGGTTGGCTGCCAGCCTTCCTTCCATTCCTATGAGTAATGTGAGTGCTCATGAAGGGGACATGGTTGGGTCCACCCCTTTCCCGGTTATCCCCTCTAGGCCTTTTGGCTTAGATCAAGTGTAAAAAAAGAAAGGATCTTGCGACAGATCGCATCCTGAGGCACGTTTTTTTTTTGTGTGAATACTTGCACTTGGGTGACTTGTGAGCACATACTGATACATACGTTCCCTATCTGGGGACCATAAATTAAATGGATTTTTGAGAAAGGGAGCTGATTTGGAAGCTTGCTTCTGTCGCCCTATGCATTGACCCGATGTGGCAGTATCTTCGGGTAGTGAACAGTGCACCACCCCATTCCAGTGTTAAACAAGAAAGATTCTCATTTAATCCTCCGTGGGTGAGAATTTGAGTTTGAGAATTGGAGACCAAAATGATGAGTTGCACTGACTGGTTTATGAACGTCTATTCATTTAGCGTTTTAATGTCCATGTTTGCACACTGATTGGTGTAAAAAAATAAAATAAAACTAAATAATAATAATCTAGCACACCTGTGCAGGTTTGACATGACATGACAGGTAGCTGTCTTGTGGGTGGTGCTGAATCCTGTTAAATGACATGAGGGTCTCATGCCTATACACAAGGGTGTGTCATTGCTGTTGCTTGACCATGCATTGGTTTCTGTGGTCAGTGAATGATAAAAACAAAATTTACCATCCATTGATGGATGGGAAATCCGCCATGAGGCATTTGTTTTTAGAAACTGCTGCTCACAACCAATGTTGCAATGGAGTGTCTCCATCTGCTGGTGGTATTGGAAAGGCATTAGTGCTATGACAGGGTCTGAAGAAGAAGAAGAAGAAGACGGAAAAAAATATATATAAAAAGAAAAAGAGAGAGAGAGAGAGAGACTGACTTAGTGAGCGAGTGAGTGAGAGAGTGAGAGTGAGTGAGAGTGAATGAGTGAGTGAGTGATTGAGTGAGTGAGTGAGTGAGTGAGAACAAATGAGTTAAAGCAAGTGAGTGAGAGAGATCGAATGAATGAAAGTCTGAATGACAGAAAGAAAAAAGGATGAAGAAAGAAGCATGAAGAAAAAAAAATGTATATGGAGTTGCTGACATGAGTGCAATCTACAAAGCCGTTGAGGCTGATCCTCATGGGAGGATTATTGCACCAGGACCCTTAGCACTTTTAAAATGCCATTCAATGCCACGGGCTAGATGTAAACTGCAGATGACCATGTTGTGGTAGTTACCATGGATACCCAAGTGATGTGTGAGCTAACACATAGGCCCAACAGATTCCAAGAAGGCCAGAATCACCAGCGGCACCACCATCGATTGTCAGGTCACCCGGATTCAGCAAATACCAGAGTCCAAAATGATGCAGGTTTATACTGTTAATTTTCAGTTTATCGTTACAGTTGGTGTTATTCCATGTCGGAAGGGACGCAGCTACAGCCAGTGGGGTAACTAGAGACAGGCAGGCAGCTATGTGCAACAAAGGTAGGCGTGTTGTTTTCATATGCAGATCTGAAATATTGTCTTATATGCAAGAGAAGGAGTGATGGGGGTTCAGGCAAAAGCCAGGCTATGGATTGCATTGCTAAATGCTCCATCAGAGTGCAATGGTCGCCTGTCCTTTTTTTAAGTGATGATGTGGGTTTAGCCTGTGCTGTATGTATGTATGGGTGGCTGACTGCCACCCACCCAGAAAGTGTATGGGAGGCTGGTTGGCTGCCAGCCTTCCTTCCATTCCTATGAGTAATGTGAGTGCTCATGAAGGGGACATGGTTGGGTCCACCCCTTTCCCGGTTATCCCCTCTAGGCCTTTTGGCTTAGATCAAGTGTAAAAAAAGAAAAGATCTTGCGACAGATCGCATCCTGAGGCACGTTTTTTTTTGTGTGAATACTTGCACTTGGGTGACTTGTGAGCACATACTGATACATACGTTCCCTATCTGGGGACCATAAATTAAATGGATTTTTGAGAAAGGGAGCTGATTTGGAAGCTTGCTTCTGTCGCCCTATGCATTGACCCGATGTGGCAGTATCTTCGGGTAGTGAACAGTGCACCACCCCATTCCAGTGTTAAACAAGAAAGATTCTCATTTAATCCTCCGTGGGTGAGAATTTGAGTTTGAGAATTGGAGACCAAAATGATGAGTTGCACTGACTGGATTATGAACGTCTATTCATTTAGCGTTTTAATGACCATGTTTGCACACTGATTGGTGTAAAAAAATAAAATAAAACTAAATAATAATAATCTAGCACACCTGTGCAGGTTTGACATGACATGACAGGTAGCTGTCTTGTGGGTGGTGCTGAATCCTGTTAAATGACATGAGGGTCTCATGCCTATACACAAGGGTGTGTCATTGCTGTTGCTTGACCATGCATTGGTTTCTGTGGTAAGTGAATGATAAAAACAAAATTTACCATCCATTGATGGATGGGAAATCCGCCATGAGGCATTTGTTTTTAGAAACTGCTGCTCACAACCAATGTTGCAATGGAGTGTCTCCATCTGCTGGTGGTATTGGAAAGGCATTAGTGCTATGACAGGGTCTGAAGAAGAAGAAGAAGAAGACGGAAAAAAATATATATAAAAAGAAAAAGAGAGAGAGAGAGAGAGACTGACTTAGTGAGCGAGTGAGTGAGAGAGTGAGAGTGAGTGAGAGTGAATGAGTGAGTGAGTGATTGAGTGAGTGAGTGAGAACAAATGAGTTAAAGCAAGTGAGTGAGAGAGATCGAATGAATGAAAGTCTGAATGACAGAAAGAAAAAAGGATGAAGAAAGAAGCATGAAGAAAAAAAAATGTATATGGAGTTGCTGACATGAGTGCAATCTACAAAGCCGTTGAGGCTGATCCTCATGGGAGGATTATTGCACCAGGACCCTTAGCACTTTTAAAATGCCATTCAATGCCACGAGCTAGATGTAAACTGCAGATGACCATGTTGTGGTAGTTACCATGGATACCCAAGTGATGTGTGAGCTAACACATAGGCCCAACAGATTCCAAGAAGGCCAGAATCACCAGCGGCACCACCATCGATTGTCAGGTCACCCGGATTCAGCAAATACCAGAGTCCAAAATGATGCAGGTTTATACTGTTAATTTTCAGTTTATCGTTACAGTTGGTGTTATTCCATGTCGGAAGGGACGCAGCTACAGCCAGTGGGGTAACTAGAGACAGGCAGGCAGCTATGTGCAACAAAGGTAGGCGTGTTGTTTTCATATGCAGATCTGAAATATTGTCTTATATGCAAGAGGAGGAGTGATGGGGGTTCAGGCAAAAGCCAGGCTATGGATTGCATTGCTAAATGCTCCATCAGAGTGCAATGGTCGCCTGTCCTTTTTTTAAGTGATGATGTGGGTTTAGCCTGTGCTGTATGTATGTATGGGTGGCTGACTGCCACCCACCCAGAAAGTGTATGGGAGGCTGGTTGGCTGCCAGCCTTCCTTCCATTCCTATGAGTAATGTGAGTGCTCATGAAGGGGACATGGTTGGGTCCACCCCTTTCCCGGTTATCCCCTCTAGGCCTTTTGGCTTAGATCAAGTGTAAAAAAAGAAAGGATCTTGCGACAGATCGCATCCTGAGGCACGTTTTTTTTTGTGTGAATACTTGCACTTGGGTGACTTGTGAGCACATACTGATACATACGTTCCCTATCTGGGGACCATAAATTAAATGGATTTTTGAGAAAGGGAGCTGATTTGGAAGCTTGCTTCTGTCGCCCTATGCATTGACCCGATGTGGCAGTATCTTCGGGTAGTGAACAGTGCACCACCCCATTCCAGTGTTAAACAAGAAAGATTCTCATTTAATCCTCCGTGGGTGAGAATTTGAGTTTGAGAATTGGAGACCAAAATGATGAGTTGCACTGACTGGTTTATGAACGTCTATTCATTTAGCGTTTTAATGACCATGTTTGCACACTGATTGGTGTAAAAAAATAAAATAAAACTAAATAATAATAATCTAGCACACCTGTGCAGGTTTGACATGACATGACAGGTAGCTGTCTTGTGGGTGGTGCTGAATCCTGTTAAATGACATGAGGGTCTCATGCCTATACACAAGGGTGTGTCATTGCTGTTGCTTGACCATGCATTGGTTTCTGTGGTCAGTGAATGATAAAAACAAAATTTACCATCCATTGATGGATGGGAAATCCGCCATGAGGCATTTGTTTTTAGAAACTGCTGCTCACAACCAATGTTGCAATGGAGTGTCTCCATCTGCTGGTGGTATTGGAAAGGCATTAGTGCTATGACAGGGTCTGAAGAAGAAGAAGAAGAAGAAGAAGAAGACGGAAAAAAATATATATAAAAAGAAAAAGAGAGAGAGAGAGACTGACTTAGTGAGCGAGTGAGTGAGAGAGTGAGAGTGAGTGAGAGTGAATGAGTGAGTGAGTGATTGAGTGAGTGAGTGAGTGAGTGAGAACAAATGAGTTAAAGCAAGTGAGTGAGAGAGATCGAATGAATGAAAGTCTGAATGACAGAAAGAAAAAAGGATGAAGAAAGAAGCATGAAGAAAAAAAAATGTATATGGAGTTGCTGACATGAGTGCAATCTACAAAGCCGTTGAGGCTGATCCTCATGGGAGGATTATTGCACCAGGACCCTTAGCACTTTTAAAATGCCATTCAATGCCACGGGCTAGATGTAAACTGCAGATGACCATGTTGTGGTAGTTACCATGGATACCCAAGTGATGTGTGAGCTAACACATAGGCCCAACAGATTCCAAGAAGGCCAGAATCACCAGCGGCACCACCATCGATTGTCAGGTCACCCGGATTCAGCAAATACCAGAGTCCAAAATGATGCAGGTTTATACTGTTAATTTTCAGTTTATCGTTACAGTTGGTGTTATTCCATGTCGGAAGGGACGCAGCTACAGCCAGTGGGGTAACTAGAGACAGGCAGGCAGCTATGTGCAACAAAGGTAGGCGTGTTGTTTTCATATGCAGATCTGAAATATTGTCTTATATGCAAGAGGAGGAGTGATGGGGGTTCAGGCAAAAGCCAGGCTATGGATTGCATTGCTAAATGCTCCATCAGAGTGCAATGGTCGCCTGTCCTTTTTTTAAGTGATGATGTGGGTTTAGCCTGTGCTGTATGTATGTATGGGTGGCTGACTGCCACCCACCCAGAAAGTGTATGGGAGGCTGGTTGGCTGCCAGCCTTCCTTCCATTCCTATGAGTAATGTGAGTGCTCATGAAGGGGACATGGTTGGGTCCACCCCTTTCCCGGTTATCCCCTCTAGGCCTTTTGGCTTAGATCAAGTGTAAAAAAAGAAAGGATCTTGCGACAGATCGCATCCTGAGGCACGTTTTTTTTGTGTGAATACTTGCACTTGGGTGACTTGGGAGCACATACTGATACATACGTTCCCTATCTGGGGACCATAAATTAAATGGATTTTTGAGAAAGGGAGCTGATTTGGAAGCTTGCTTCTGTCGCCCTATGCATTGACCCGATGTGGCAGTATCTTCGGGTAGTGAACAGTGCACCACCCCATTCCAGTGTTAAACAAGAAAGATTCTCATTTAATCCTCCGTGGGTGAGAATTTGAGTTTGAGAATTGGAGACCAAAATGATGAGTTGCACTGACTGGTTTATGAACGTCTATTCATTTAGCGTTTTAATGACCATGTTTGCACACTGATTGGTGTAAAAAAATAAAATAAAACTAAATAATAATAATCTAGCACACCTGTGCAGGTTTGACATGACATGACAGGTAGCTGTCTTGTGGGTGGTGCTGAATCCTGTTAAATGACATGAGGGTCTCATGCCTATACACAAGGGTGTGTCATTGCTGTTGCTTGACCATGCATTGGTTTCTGTGGTCAGTGAATGATAAAAACAAAATTTACCATCCATTGATGGATGGGAAATCCGCCATGAGGCATTTGTTTTTAGAAACTGCTGCTCACAACCAATGTTGCAATGGAGTGTCTCCATCTGCTGGTGGTATTGGAAAGGCATTAGTGCTATGACAGGGTCTGAAGAAGAAGAAGAAGAAGATGGAAAAAAATATATATAAAAAGAAAAAGAGAGAGAGAGAGAGAGACTGACTTAGTGAGCGAGTGAGTGAGAGAGTGAGAGTGAGTGAGAGTGAATGAGTGAGTGAGTGATTGAGTGAGTGAGTGAGTGAGTGAGAACAAATGAGTTAAAGCAAGTGAGTGAGAGAGATCGAATGAATGAAAGTCTGAATGACAGAAAGAAAAAAGGATGAAGAAAGAAGCATGAAGAAAAAAAAATGTATATGGAGTTGCTGACATGAGTGCAATCTACAAAGCCGTTGAGGCTGATCCTCATGGGAGGATTATTGCACCAGGACCCTTAGCACTTTTAAAATGCCATTCAATGCCACGGGCTAGATGTAAACTGCAGATGACCATGTTGTGGTAGTTACCATGGATACCCAAGTGATGTGTGAGCTAACACATAGGCCCAACAGATTCCAAGAAGGCCAGAATCACCAGCGGCACCACCATCGCTTGTCAGGTCACCCGGATTCAGCAAATACCAGAGTCCAAAATGATGCAGGTTTCTACTGTTAATTTTCAGTTTATCGTTACAGTTGGTGTTATTCCATGTCGGAAGGGACGCAGCTACAGCCAGTGGGGTAACTAGAGACAGGCAGGCAGCTATGTGCAACAAAGGTAGGCGTGTTGTTTTCATATGCAGATCTGAAATATTGTCTTATATGCAAGAGGAGGAGTGATGGGGGTTCAGGCAAAAGCCAGGCTATGGATTGCATTGCTAAATGCTCCATCAGAGTGCAATGGTCGCCTGTCCTTTTTTTAAGTGATGATGTGGGTTTAGCCTGTGCTGTATGTATGTATGGGTGGCTGACTGCCACCCACCCAGAAAGTGTATGGGAGGCTGGTTGGCTGCCAGCCTTCCTTCCATTCCTATGAGTAATGTGAGTGCTCATGAAGGGGACATGGTTGGGTCCACCCCTTTCCCGGTTATCCCCTCTAGGCCTTTTGGCTTAGATCAAGTGTAAAAAAAGAAAGGATCTTGCGACAGATCGCATCCTGAGGCACGTTTTTTTTTTTGTGTGAATACTTGCACTTGGGTGACTTGTGAGCACATACTGATACATACGTTCCCTATCTGGGGACCATAAATTAAATGGATTTTTGAGAAAGGGAGCTGATTTGGAAGCTTGCTTCTGTCGCCCTATGCATTGACCCGATGTGGCAGTATCTTCGGGTAGTGAACAGTGCACCACCCCATTCCAGTGTTAAACAAGAAAGATTCTCATTTAATCCTCCGTGGGTGAGAATTTGAGTTTGAGAATTGGAGACCAAAATGATGAGTTGCACTGACTGGTTTATGAACGTCTATTCATTTAGCGTTTTAATGACCATGTTTGCACACTGATTGGTGTAAAAAAATAAAATAAAACTAAATAATAATAATCTAGCACACCTGTGCAGGTTTGACATGACATGACAGGTAGCTGTCTTGTGGGTGGTGCTGAATCCTGTTAAATGACATGAGGGTCTCATGCCTATACACAAGGGTGTGTCATTGCTGTTGCTTGACCATGCATTGGTTTCTGTGGTCAGTGAATGATAAAAACAAAATTTACCATCCATTGATGGATGGGAAATCCGCCATGAGGCATTTGTTTTTAGAAACTGCTGCTCACAACCAATGTTGCAATGGAGTGTCTCCATCTGCTGGTGGTATTGGAAAGGCATTAGTGCTATGACAGGGTCTGAAGAAGAAGAAGACGGAAAAAAATATATATAAAAAGAAAAAGAGAGAGAGAGAGAGAGACTGACTTAGTGAGCGAGTGAGTGAGAGAGTGAGAGTGAGTGAGAGTGAATGAGTGAGTGAGTGATTGAGTGAGTGAGTGAGTGAGAACAAATGAGTTAAAGCAAGTGAGTGAGAGAGATCGAATGAATGAAAGTCTGAATGACAGAAAGAAAAAAGGATGAAGAAAGAAGCATGAAGAAAAAAAAATGTATATGGAGTTGCTGACATGAGTGCAATCTACAAAGCCGTTGAGGCTGATCCTCATGGGAGGATTATTGCACCAGGACCCTTAGCACTTTTAAAATGCCATTCAATGCCACGGGCTAGATGTAAACTGCAGATGACCATGTTGTGGTAGTTACCATGGATACCCAAGTGATGTGTGAGCTAACACATAGGCCCAACAGATTCCAAGAAGGCCAGAATCACCAGCGGCACCACCATCGATTGTCAGGTCACCCGGATTCAGCAAATACCAGAGTCCAAAATGATGCAGGTTTATACTGTTAATTTTCAGTTTATCGTTACAGTTGGTGTTATTCCATGTCGGAAGGGACGCAGCTACAGCCAGTGGGGTAACTAGAGACAGGGAGGCAGCTATGTGCAACAAAGGTAGGCGTGTTGTTTTCATATGCAGATCTGAAATATTGTCTTATATGCAAGAGGAGGAGTGATGGGGGTTCAGGCAAAAGCCAGGCTATGGATTGCATTGCTAAATGCTCCATCAGAGTGCAATGGTCGCCTGTCCTTTTTTTATAAGTGATGATGTGGGTTTAGCCTGTGCTGTATGTATGTATGGGTGGCTGACTGCCACCCACCCAGAAAGTGTATGGGAGGCTGGTTGGCTGCCAGCCTTCCTTCCATTCCTATGAGTAATGTGAGTGCTCATGAAGGGGACATGGTTGGGTCCACCCCTTTCCCGGTTATCCCCTCTAGGCCTTTTGGCTTAGATCAAGTGTAAAAAAAGAAAGGATCTTGCGACAGATCGCATCCTGAGGCATGTTTTTTTTTGTGTGAATACTTGCACTTGGGTGACTTGTGAGCACATACTGATACATACGTTCCCTATCTGGGGACCATAAATTAAATGGATTTTTGAGAAAGGGAGCTGATTTGGAAGCTTGCTTCTGTCGCCCTATGCATTGACCCGATGTGGCAGTATCTTCGGGTAGTGAACAGTGCACCACCCCATTCCAGTGTTAAACAAGAAAGATTCTCATTTAATCCTCCGTGGGTGAGAATTTGAGTTTGAGAATTGGAGACCAAAATGATGAGTTGCACTGACTGGTTTATGAACGTCTATTCATTTAGCGTTTTAATGACCATGTTTGCACACTGATTGGTGTAAAAAAATAAAATAAAACTAAATAATAATAATCTAGCACACCTGTGCAGGTTTGACATGACATGACAGGTAGCTGTCTTGTGGGTGGTGCTGAATCCTGTTAAATGACATGAGGGTCTCATGCCTATACACAAGGGTGTGTCATTGCTGTTGCTTGACCATGCATTGGTTTCTGTGGTCAGTGAATGATAAAAACAAAATTTACCATCCATTGATGGATGGGAAATCCGCCATGAGGCATTTGTTTTTAGAAACTGCTGCTCACAACCAATGTTGCAATGGAGTGTCTCCATCTGCTGGTGGTATTGGAAAGGCATTAGTGCTATGACAGGGTCTGAAGAAGAAGAAGAAGAAGAAGAAGACGGAAAAAAATATATATAAAAAGAAAAAGAGAGAGAGAGAGAGAGACTGACTTAGTGAGCGAGTGAGTGAGAGAGTGAGAGTGAGTGAGAGTGAATGAGTGAGTGAGTGATTGAGTGAGTGAGTGAGTGAGAACAAATGAGTTAAAGCAAGTGAGTGAGAGAGATCGAATGAATGAAAGTCTGAATGACAGAAAGAAAAAAGGATGAAGAAAGAAGCATGAAGAAAAAAAAATGTATATGGAGTTGCTGACATGAGTGCAATCTACAAAGCCGTTGAGGCTGATCCTCATGGGAGGATTAGTGCACCAGGACCCTTCGCACTTTTAAAATGCCATTCAATGCCACGGGCTAGATGTAAACTGCAGATGACCATGTTGTGGTAGTTACCATGGATACCCAAGTGATGTGTGAGCTAACACATAGGCCCAACAGATTCCAAGAAGGCCAGAATCACCAGCGGCACCACCATCGATTGTCAGGTCACCCGGATTCAGCAAATACCAGAGTCCAAAATGATGCAGGTTTATACTGTTAATTTTCAGTTTATCGTTACAGTTGGTGTTATTCCATGTCGGAAGGGACGCAGCTACAGCCAGTGGGGTAACTAGAGACAGGCAGGCAGCTATGTGCAACAAAGGTAGGCGTGTTGTTTTCATATGCAGATCTGAAATATTGTCTTATATGCAAGAGGAGGAGTGATGGGGGTTCAGGCAAAAGCCAGGCTATGGATTGCATTGCTAAATGCTCCATCAGAGTGCAATGGTCGCCTGTCCTTTTTTTAAGTGATGATGTGGGTTTAGCCTGTGCTGTATGTATGTATGGGTGGCTGACTGCCACCCACCCAGAAAGTGTATGGGAGGCTGGTTGGCTGCCAGCCTTCCTTCCATTCCTATGAGTAATGTGAGTGCTCATGAAGGGGACATGGTTGGGTCCACCCCTTTCCCGGTTATCCCCTCTAGGCCTTTTGGCTTAGATCAAGTGTAAAAAAAGAAAGGATCTTGCGACAGATCGCATCCTGAGGCACGTTTTTTTTTGTGTGAATACTTGCACTTGGGTGACTTGTGAGCACATACTGATACATACGTTCCCTATCTGGGGACCATAAATTAAATGGATTTTTGAGAAAGGGAGCTGATTTGGAAGCTTGCTTCTGTCGCCCTATGCATTGACCCGATGTGGCAGTATCTTCGGGTAGTGAACAGTGCACCACCCCATTCCAGTGTTAAACAAGAAAGATTCTCATTTAATCCTCCGTGGGTGAGAATTTGAGTTTGAGAATTGGAGACCAAAATGATGAGTTGCACTGACTGGTTTATGAACGTCTATTCATTTAGCGTTTTAATGACCATGTTTGCACACTGATTGGTGTAAAAAAATAAAATAAAACTAAATAATAATAATCTAGCACACCTGTGCAGGTTTGACATGACATGACAGGTAGCTGTCTTGTGGGTGGTGCTGAATCCTGTTAAATGACATGAGGGTCTCATGCCTATACACAAGGGTGTGTCATTGCTGTTGCTTGACCATGCATTGGTTTCTGTGGTCAGTGAATGATGAAAACAAAATTTACCATCCATTGATGGATGGGAAATCCGCCATGAGGCATTTGTTTTTAGAAACTGCTGCTCACAACCAATGTTGCAATGGAGTGTCTCCATCTGCTGGTGGTATTGGAAAGGCATTAGTGCTATGACAGGGTCTGAAGAAGAAGAAGAAGAAGACGGAAAAAAATATATATAAAAAGAAAAAGAGAGAGAGAGAGAGAGACTGACTTAGTGAGCGAGTGAGTGAGAGAGTGAGAGTGAGTGAGAGTGAATGAGTGAGTGAGTGATTGAGTGAGTGAGTGAGTGAGAACAAATGAGTTAAAGCAAGTGAGTGAGAGAGATCGAATGAATGAAAGTCTGAATGACAGAAAGAAAAAAGGATGAAGAAAGAAGCATGGAGAAAAAAAAATGTATATGGAGTTGCTGACATGAGTGCAATCTACAAAGCCGTTGAGGCTGATCCTCATGGGAGGATTATTGCACCAGGACCCTTAGCACTTTTAAAATGCCATTCAATGCCACGGGCTAGATGTAAACTGCAGATGACCATGTTGTGGTAGTTACCATGGATACCCAAGTGATGTGTGAGCTAACACATAGGCCCAACAGATTCCAAGAAGGCCAGAATCACCAGCGGCACCACCATCGATTGTCAGGTCACCCGGATTCAGCAAATACCAGAGTCCAAAATGATGCAGGTTTATACTGTTAATTTTCAGTTTATCGTTACAGTTGGTGTTATTCCATGTCGGAAGGGACGCAGCTACAGCCAGTGGGGTAACTAGAGACAGGCATGCAGCTATGTGCAACAAAGGTAGGCGTGTTGTTTTCATATGCAGATCTGAAATATTGTCTTATATGCAAGAGGAGGAGTGATGGGGGTTCAGGCAAAAGCCAGGCTATGGATTGCATTGCTAAATGCTCCATCAGAGTGCAATGGTCGCCTGTCCTTTTTTTAAGTGATGATGTGGGTTTAGCCTGTGCTGTATGTATGTATGGGTGGCTGACTGCCACCCACCCAGAAAGTGTATGGGAGGCTGGTTGGCTGCCAGCCTTCCTTCCATTCCTATGAGTAATGTGAGTGCTCATGAAGGGGACATGGTTGGGTCCACCCCTTTCCCGGTTATCCCCTCTAGGCCTTTTGGCTTAGATCAAGTGTAAAAAAAGAAAGGATCTTGCGACAGATCGCATCCTGAGGCACGTTTTTTTTTGTGTGAATACTTGCACTTGGGTGACTTGTGAGCACATACTGATACATACGTTCCCTATCTGGGGACCATAAATTAAATGGATTTTTGAGAAAGGGAGCTGATTTGGAAGCTTGCTTCTGTCGCCCTATGCATTGACCCGATGTGGCAGTATCTTCGGGTAGTGAACAGTGCACCACCCCATTCCAGTGTTAAACAAGAAAGATTCTCATTTAATCCTCCGTGGGTGAGAATTTGAGTTTGAGAATTGGAGACCAAAATGATGAGTTGCACTGACTGGTTTATGAACGTCTATTCATTTAGCGTTTTAATGACCATGTTTGCACACTGATTGGTGTAAAAAAATAAAATAAAACTAAATAATAATAATCTAGCACACCTGTGCAGGTTTGACATGACATGACAGGTAGCTGTCTTGTGGGTGGTGCTGAATCCTGTTAAATGACATGAGGGTCTCATGCCTATACACAAGGGTGTGTCATTGCTGTTGCTTGACCATGCATTGGTTTCTGTGGTCAGTGAATGATAAAAACAAAATTTACCATCCATTGATGGATGGGAAATCCGCCATGAGGCATTTGTTTTTAGAAACTGCTGCTCACAACCAATGTTGCAATGGAGTGTCTCCATCTGCTGGTGGTATTGGAAAGGCATTAGTGCTATGACAGGGTCTGAAGAAGAAGAAGAAGAAGAAGAAGAAGAAGACGGAAAAAAATATATATAAAAAGAAAAAGAGAGAGAGAGAGAGAGACTGACTTAGTGAGCGAGTGAGTGAGAGAGTGAGAGTGAGTGAGAGTGAATGAGTGAGTGAGTGATTGAGTGAGTGAGTGAGTGAGTGAGAACAAATGAGTTAAAGCAAGTGAGTGAGAGAGATCGAATGAATGAAAGTCTGAATGACAGAAAGAAAAAAGGATGAAGAAAGAAGCATGAAGAAAAAAAAATGTATATGGAGTTGCTGACATGAGTGCAATCTACAAAGCCGTTGAGGCTGATCCTCATGGGAGGATTATTGCACCAGGACCCTTCGCACTTTTAAAATGCCATTCAATGCCACGGGCTAGATGTAAACTGCAGATGACCATGTTGTGGTAGTTACCATGGATACCCAAGTGATGTGTGAGCTAACACATAGGCCCAACAGATTTCAAGAAGGCCAGAATCACCAGCGGCACCACCATCGATTGTCAGGTCACCCGGATTCAGCAAATACCAGAGTCCAAAATGATGCAGGTTTATACTGTTAATTTTCAGTTTATCGTTACAGTTGGTGTTATTCCATGTCGGAAGGGACGCAGCTACAGCCAGTGGGGTAACTAGAGACAGGCAGGCAGCTATGTGCAACAAAGGTAGGCGTGTTGTTTTCATATGCAGATCTGAAATATTGTCTTATATGCAAGAGGAGGAGTGATGGGGGTTCAGGCAAAAGCCAGGCTATGGATTGCATTGCTAAATGCTCCATCAGAGTGCAATGGTCGCCTGTCCTTTTTTTAAGTGATGATGTGGGTTTAGCCTGTGCTGTATGTATGTATGGGTGGCTGACTGCCACCCACCCAGAAAGTGTATGGGAGGCTGGTTGGCTGCCAGCCTTCCTTCCATTCCTATGAGTAATGTGAGTGCTCATGAAGGGGACATGGTTGGGTCCACCCCTTTCCCGGTTATCCCCTCTAGGCCTTTTGGCTTAGATCAAGTGTAAAAAAAGAAAGGATCTTGCGACAGATCGCATCCTGAGGCACGTTTTTTTTTGTGTGAATACTTGCACTTGGGTGACTTGTGAGCACATACTGATACATACGTTCCCTATCTGGGGACCATAAATTAAATGGATTTTTGAGAAAGGGAGCTGATTTGGAAGCTTGCTTCTGTCGCCCTATGCATTGACCCGATGTGGCAGTATCTTCGGGTAGTGAACAGTGCACCACCCCATTCCAGTGTTAAACAAGAAAGATTCTCATTTAATCCTCCGTGGGTGAGAATTTGAGTTTGAGAATTGGAGACCAAAATGATGAGTTGCACTGACTGGTTTATGAACGTCTATTCATTTAGCGTTTTAATGACCATGTTTGCACACTGATTGGTGTAAAAAAATAAAATAAAACTAAATAATAATAATCTAGCACACCTGTGCAGGTTTGACATGACATGACAGGTAGCTGTCTTGTGGGTGGTGCTGAATCCTGTTAAATGACATGAGGGTCTCATGCCTATACACAAGGGTGTGTCATTGCTGTTGCTTGACCATGCATTGGTTTCTGTGGTCAGTGAATGATAAAAACAAAATTTACCATCCATTGATGGATGGGAAATCCGCCATGAGGCATTTGTTTTTAGAAACTGCTGCTCACAACCAATGTTGCAATGGAGTGTCTCCATCTGCTGGTGGTATTGGAAAGGCATTAGTGCTATGACAGGGTCTGAAGAAGAAGAAGAAGAAGAAGACGGAAAAAAATATATATAAAAAGAAAAAGAGAGAGAGAGAGAGAGACTGACTTAGTGAGCGAGTGAGTGAGAGAGTGAGAGTGAGTGAGAGTGAATGAGTGAGTGAGTGATTGAGTGAGTGAGTGAGTGAGTGAGTGAGAACAAATGAGTTAAAGCAAGTGAGTGAGAGAGATCGAATGAATGAAAGTCTGAATGACAGAAAGAAAAAAGGATGAAGAAAGAAGCATGAAGAAAAAAAAATGTATATGGAGTTGCTGACATGAGTGCAATCTACAAAGCCGTTGAGGCTGATCCTCATGGGAGGATTATTGCACCAGGACCCTTAGCACTTTTAAAATGCCATTCAATGCCACGGGCTAGATGTAAACTGCAGATGACCATGTTGTGGTAGTTACCATGGATACCCAAGTGATGTGTGAGCTAACACATAGGCCCAACAGATTCCAAGAAGGCCAGAATCACCAGCGGCACCACCATCGATTGTCAGGTCACTCGGATTCAGCAAATACCAGAGTCCAAAATGATGCAGGTTTATACTGTTAATTTTCAGTTTATCGTTACAGTTGGTGTTATTCCATGTCGGAAGGGACGCAGCTACAGCCAGTGGGGTAACTAGAGACAGGCAGGCAGCTATGTGCAACAAAGGTAGGCGTGTTGTTTTCATATGCAGATCTGAAATATTGTCTTATATGCAAGAGGAGGAGTGATGGGGGTTCAGGCAAAAGCCAGGCTATGGATTGCATTGCTAAATGCTCCATCAGAGTGCAATGGTCGCCTGTCCTTTTTTTAAGTGATGATGTGGGTTTAGCCTGTGCTGTATGTATGTATGGGTGGCTGACTGCCACCCACCCAGAAAGTGTATGGGAGGCTGGTTGGCTGCCAGCCTTCCTTCCATTCCTATGAGTAATGTGAGTGCTCATGAAGGGGACATGGTTGGGTCCACCCCTTTCCCGGTTATCCCCTCTAGGCCTTTTGGCTTAGATCAAGTGTAAAAAAAGAAAGGATCTTGCGACAGATCGCATCCTGAGGCACGTTTTTTTTTGTGTGAATACTTGCACTTGGGTGACTTGTGAGCACATACTGATACATACGTTCCCTATCTGGGGACCATAAATTAAATGGATTTTTGAGAAAGGGAGCTGATTTGGAAGCTTGCTTCTGTCGCCCTATGCATTGACCCGATGTGGCAGTATCTTCGGGTAGTGAACAGTGCACCACCCCATTCCAGTGTTAAACAAGAAAGATTCTCATTTAATCCTCCGTGGGTGAGAATTTGAGTTTGAGAATTGGAGACCAAAATGATGAGTTGCACTGACTGGTTTATGTACGTCTATTCATTTAGCGTTTTAATGACCATGTTTGCACACTGATTGGTGTAAAAAAATAAAATAAAACTAAATAATAATAATCTAGCACACCTGTGCAGGTTTGACATGACATGACAGGTAGCTGTCTTGTGGGTGGTGCTGAATCCTGTTAAATGACATGAGGGTCTCATGCCTATACACAAGGGTGTGTCATTGCTGTTGCTTGACCATTCATTGGTTTCTGTGGTCAGTGAATGATAAAAACAAAATTTACCATCCATTGATGGATGGGAAATCCGCCATGAGGCATTTGTTTTTAGAAACTGCTGCTCACAACCAATGTTGCAATGGAGTGTCTCCATCTGCTGGTGGTATTGGAAAGGCATTAGTGCTATGACAGGGTCTGAAGAAGAAGAAGAAGAAGAAGACGGAAAAAAATATATATAAAAAGAAAAAGAGAGAGAGAGAGAGAGACTGACTTAGTGAGCGAGTGAGTGAGAGAGTGAGAGTGAGTGAGAGTGAATGAGTGAGTGAGTGATTGAGTGAGTGAGTGAGTGAGAACAAATGAGTTAAAGCAAGTGAGTGAGAGAGATCGAATGAATGAAAGTCTGAATGACAGAAAGAAAAAAGGATGAAGAAAGAAGCATGGAGAAAAAAAAATGTATATGGATTTGCTGACATGAGTGCAATCTACAAAGCCGTTGAGGCTGATCCTCATGGGAGGATTATTGCACCAGGACCCTTAGCACTTTTAAAATGCCATTCAATGCCACGGGCTAGATGTAAACTGCAGATGACCATGTTGTGGTAGTTACCATGGATACCCAAGTGATGTGTGAGCTAACACATAGGCCCAACAGATTCCAAGAAGGCCAGAATCACCAGCGGCACCACCATCGATTGTCAGGTCACCCGGATTCAGCAAATACCAGAGTCCAAAATGATGCAGGTTTATACTGTTAATTTTCAGTTTATCGTTACAGTTGGTGTTATTCCATGTCGGAAGGGACGCAGCTACAGCCAGTGGGGTAACTAGAGACAGGCAGGCAGCTATGTGCAACAAAGGTAGGCGTGTTGTTTTCATATGCAGATCTGAAATATTGTCTTATATGCAAGAGGAGGAGTGATGGGGGTTCAGGCAAAAGCCAGGCTATGGATTGCATTGCTAAATGCTCCATCAGAGTGCAATGGTCGCCTGTCCTTTTTTTAAGTGATGATGTGGGTTTAGCCTGTGCTGTATGTATGTATGGGTGGCTGACTGCCACCCACCCAGAAAGTGTATGGGAGGCTGGTTGGCTGCCAGCCTTCCTTCCATTCCTATGAGTAATGTGAGTGCTCATGAAGGGGACATGGTTGGGTCCACCCCTTTCCCGGTTATCCCCTCTAGGCCTTTTGGCTTAGATCAAGTGTAAAAAAAGAAAGGATCTTGCGACAGATCGCATCCTGAGGCACGTTTTTTTTTGTGTGAATACTTGCACTTGGGTGACTTGTGAGCACATACTGATACATACGTTCCCTATCTGGGGACCATAAATTAAATGGATTTTTGAGAAAGGGAGCTGATTTGGAAGCTTGCTTCTGTCGCCCTATGCATTGACCCGATGTGGCAGTATCTTCGGGTAGTGAACAGTGCACCACCCCATTCCAGTGTTAAACAAGAAAGATTCTCATTTAATCCTCCGTGGGTGAGAATTTGAGTTTGAGAATTGGAGACCAAAATGATGAGTTGCACTGACTGGTTTATGAACGTCTATTCATTTAGCGTTTTAATGACCATGTTTGCACACTGATTGGTGTAAAAAAATAAAATAAAACTAAATAATAATAATCTAGCACACCTGTGCAGGTTTGACATGACATGACAGGTAGCTGTCTTGTGGGTGGTGCTGAATCCTGTTAAATGACATGAGGGTCTCATGCCTATACACAAGGGTGTGTCATTGCTGTTGCTTGACCATGCATTGGTTTCTGTGGTCAGTGAATGATAAAAACAAAATTTACCATCCATTGATGGATGGGAAATCCGCCATGAGGCATTTGTTTTTAGAAACTGCTGCTCACAACCAATGTTGCAATGGAGTGTCTCCATCTGCTGGTGGTATTGGAAAGGCATTAGTGCTATGACAGGGTCTGAAGAAGAAGAAGAAGAAGAAGACGGAAAAAAATATATATAAAAAGAAAAAGAGAGAGAGAGAGAGAGACTGACTTAGTGAGCGAGTGAGTGAGAGAGTGAGAGTGAGTGAGAGTGAATGAGTGAGTGAGTGATTGAGTGAGTGAGTGAGTGAGTGAGAACAAATGAGTTAAAGCAAGTGAGTGAGAGAGATCGAATGAATGAAAGTCTGAATGACAGAAAGAAAAAAGGATGAAGAAAGAAGCATGAAGAAAAAAAAATGTATATGGAGTTGCTGACATGAGTGCAATCTACAAAGCCGTTGAGGCTGATCCTCATGGGAGGATTATTGCACCAGGACCCTTCGCACTTTTAAAATGCCATTCAATGCCACGGGCTAGATGTAAACTGCAGATGACCATGTTGTGGTAGTTACCATGGATACCCAAGTGATGTGTGAGCTAACACATAGGCCCAACAGATTCCAAGAAGGCCAGAATCACCAGCGGCACCACCATCGATTGTCAGGTCACCCGGATTCAGCAAATACCAGAGTCCAAAATGATGCAGGTTTATACTGTTAATTTTCAGTTTATCGTTACAGTTGGTGTTATTCCATGTCGGAAGGGACGCAGCTACAGCCAGTGGGGTAACTAGAGACAGGCAGGCAGCTATGTGCAACAAAGGTAGGTGTGTTGTTTTCATATGCAGATCTGAAATATTGTCTTATATGCAAGAGGAGGAGTGATGGGGGTTCAGGCAAAAGCCAGGCTATGGATTGCATTGCTAAATGCTCCATCAGAGTGCAATGGTCGCCTGTCCTTTTTTTAAGTGATGATGTGGGTTTAGCCTGTGCTGTATGTATGTATGGGTGGCTGACTGCCACCCACCCAGAAAGTGTATGGGAGGCTGGTTGGCTGCCAGCCTTCCTTCCATTCCTATGAGTAATGTGAGTGCTCATGAAGGGGACATGGTTGGGTCCACCCCTTTCCCGGTTATCCCCTCTAGGCCTTTTGGCTTAGATCAAGTGTAAAAAAAGAAAGGATCTTGCGACAGATCGCATCCTGAGGCACGTTTTTTTTTTTGTGTGAATACTTGCACTTGGGTGACTTGTGAGCACATACTGATACATACGTTCCCTATCTGGGGACCATAAATTAAATGGATTTTTGAGAAAGGGAGCTGATTTGGAAGCTTGCTTCTGTCGCCCTATGCATTGACCCGATGTGGCAGTATCTTCGGGTAGTGAACAGTGCACCACCCCATTCCAGTGTTAAACAAGAAAGATTCTCATTTAATCCTCCGTGGGTGAGAATTTGAGTTTGAGAATTGGAGACCAAAATGATGAGTTGCACTGACTGGTTTATGAACGTCTATTCATTTAGCGTTTTAATGACCATGTTTGCACACTGATTGGTGTAAAAAAATAAAATAAAACTAAATAATAATAATCTAGCACACCTGTGCAGGTTTGACATGACATGACAGGTAGCTGTCTTGTGGGTGGTGCTGAATCCTGTTAAATGACATGAGGGTCTCATGCCTATACACAAGGGTGTGTCATTGCTGTTGCTTGACCATGCATTGGTTTCTGTGGTCAGTGAATGATAAAAACAAAATTTACCATCCATTGATGGATGGGAAATCCGCCATGAGGCATTTGTTTTTAGAAACTGCTGCTCACAACCAATGTTGCAATGGAGTGTCTCCATCTGCTGGTGGTATTGGAAAGGCATTAGTGCTATGACAGGGTCTGAAGAAGAAGAAGAAGAAGAAGACGGAAAAAAATATATATAAAAAGAAAAAGAGAGAGAGAGAGAGAGACTGACTTAGTGAGCGAGTGAGTGAGAGAGTGAGAGTGAGTGAGAGTGAATGAGTGAGTGAGTGATTGAGTGAGTGAGTGAGTGAGAACAAATGAGTTAAAGCAAGTGAGTGAGAGAGATCGAATGAATGAAAGTCTGAATGACAGAAAGAAAAAAGGATGAAGAAAGAAGCATGGAGAAAAAAAAATGTATATGGAGTTGCTGACATGAGTGCAATCTACAAAGCCGTTGAGGCTGATCCTCATGGGAGGATTATTGCACCAGGACCCTTAGCACTTTTAAAATGCCATTCAATGCCACGGGCTAGATGTAAACTGCAGATGACCATGTTGTGGTAGTTACCATGGATACCCAAGTGATGTGTGAGCTAACACATAGGCCCAACAGATTCCAAGAAGGCCAGAATCACCAGCGGCACCACCATCGATTGTCAGGTCACCCGGATTCAGCAAATACCAGAGTCCAAAATGATGCAGGTTTATACTGTTAATTTTCAGTTTATCGTTACAGTTGGTGTTATTCCATGTCGGAAGGGACGCAGCTACAGCCAGTGGGGTAACTAGAGACAGGCAGGCAGCTATGTGCAACAAAGGTAGGCGTGTTGTTTTCATATGCAGATCTGAAATATTGTCTTATATGCAAGAGGAGGAGTGATGGGGGTTCAGGCAAAAGCCAGGCTATGGATTGCATTGCTAAATGCTCCATCAGAGTGCAATGGTCGCCTGTCCTTTTTTTAAGTGATGATGTGGGTTTAGCCTGTGCTGTATGTATGTATGGGTGGCTGACTGCCACCCACCCAGAAAGTGTATGGGAGGCTGGTTGGCTGCCAGCCTTCCTTCCATTCCTATGAGTAATGTGAGTGCTCATGAAGGGGACATGGTTGGGTCCACCCCTTTCCCGGTTATCCCCTCTAGGCCTTTTGGCTTAGATCAAGTGTAAAAAAAGAAAGGATCTTGCGACAGATCGCATCCTGAGGCACGTTTTTTTTTGTGTGAATACTTGCACTTGGGTGACTTGTGAGCACATACTGATACATACGTTCCCTATCTGGGGACCATAAATTAAATGGATGTTTGAGAAAGGGAGCTGATTTGGAAGCTTGCTTCTGTCGCCCTATGCATTGACCCGATGTGGCAGTATCTTCGGGTAGTGAACAGTGCACCACCCCATTCCAGTGTTAAACAAGAAAGATTCTCATTTAATCCTCCGTGGGTGAGAATTTGAGTTTGAGAATTGGAGACCAAAATGATGAGTTGCACTGACTGGTTTATGAACGTGTATTCATTTAGCGTTTTAATGACCATGTTTGCACACTGATTGGTGTAAAAAAATAAAATAAAACTAAATAATAATAATCTAGCACACCTGTGCAGGTTTGACATGACATGACAGGTAGCTGTCTTGTGGGTGGTGCTGAATCCTGTTAAATGACATGAGGGTCTCATGCCTATACACAAGGGTGTGTCATTGCTGTTGCTTGACCATGCATTGGTTTCTGTGGTCAGTGAATGATAAAAACAAAATTTACCATCCATTGATGGATGGGAAATCCGCCATGAGGCATTTGTTTTTAGAAACTGCTGCTCACAACCAATGTTGCAATGGAGTGTCTCCATCTGCTGGTGGTATTGGAAAGGCATTAGTGCTATGACAGGGTCTGAAGAAGAAGAAGAAGAAGAAGACGGAAAAAAATATATATAAAAAGAAAAAGAGAGAGAGAGAGAGAGACTGACTTAGTGAGCGAGTGAGTGAGAGAGTGAGAGTGAGTGAGAGTGAATGAGTGAGTGAGTGATTGAGTGAGTGAGTGAGTGAGTGAGAACAAATGAGTTAAAGCAAGTGAGTGAGAGAGATCGAATGAATGAAAGTCTGAATGACAGAAAGAAAAAAGGATGAAGAAAGAAGCATGAAGAAAAAAAAATGTATATGGAGTTGCTGACATGAGTGCAATCTACAAAGCCGTTGAGGCTGATCCTCATGGGAGGATTATTGCACCAGGACCCTTCGCACTTTTAAAATGCCATTCAATGCCACGGGCTAGATGTAAACTGCAGATGACCATGTTGTGGTAGTTACCATGGATACCCAAGTGATGTGTGAGCTAACACATAGGCCCAACAGATTCCAAGAAGGCCAGAATCACCAGCGGCACCACCATCGATTGTCAGGTCACCCGGATTCAGCAAATACCAGAGTCCAAAATGATGCAGGTTTATACTGTTAATTTTCAGTTTATCGTTACAGTTGGTGTTATTCCATGTCGGAAGGGACGCAGCTACAGCCAGTGGGGTAACTAGAGACAGACAGGCAGCTATGTGCAACAAAGGTAGGCGTGTTGTTTTCATATGCAGATCTGAAATATTGTCTTATATGCAAGAGGAGGAGTGATGGGGGTTCAGGCAAAAGCCAGGCTATGGATTGCATTGCTAAATGCTCCATCAGAGTGCAATGGTCGCCTGTCCTTTTTTTAAGTGATGATGTGGGTTTAGCCTGTGCTGTATGTATGTATGGGTGGCTGACTGCCACCCACCCAGAAAGTGTATGGAAGGCTGGTTGGCTGCCAGCCTTCCTTCCATTCCTATGAGTAATGTGAGTGCTCATGAAGGGGACATGGTTGGGTCCACCCCTTTCCCGGTTATCCCCTCTAGGCCTTTTGGCTTAGATCAAGTGTAAAAAAAGAAAGGATCTTGCGACAGATCGCATCCTGAGGCACGTTTTTTTTTGTGTGAATACTTGCACTTTTGTGACTTGTGAGCACATACTGATACATACGTTCCCTATCTGGGGACCATAAATTAAATGGATTTTTGAGAAAGGGAGCTGATTTGGAAGCTTGCTTCTGTCGCCCTATGCATTGACCCGATGTGGCAGTATCTTCGGGTAGTGAACAGTGCACCACCCCATTCCAGTGTTAAACAAGAAAGATTCTCATTTAATCCTCCGTGGGTGAGAATTTGAGTTTGAGAATTGGAGACCAAAATGATGAGTTGCACTGACTGGTTTATGAACGTCTATTCATTTAGCGTTTTAATGACCATGTTTGCACACTGATTGGTGTAAAAAAATAAAATAAAACTAAATAATAATAATATAGCACACCTGTGCAGGTTTGACATGACATGACAGGTAGCTGTCTTGTGGGTGGTGCTGAATCCTGTTAAATGACATGAGGGTCTCATGCCTATACACAAGGGTGTGTCATTGCTGTTGCTTGACCATGCATTGGTTTCTGTGGTCAGTGAATGATAAAAACAAAATTTACCATCCATTGATGGATGGGAAATCCGCCATGAGGCATTTGTTTTTAGAAACTGCTGCTCACAACCAATGTTGCAATGGAGTGTCTCCATCTGCTGGTGGTATTGGAAAGGCATTAGTGCTATGACAGGGTCTGAAGAAGAAGAAGAAGAAGACGGAAAAAAATATATATAAAAAGAAAAAGAGAGAGAGAGAGAGAGACTGACTTAGTGAGCGAGTGAGTGAGAGAGTGAGAGTGAGTGAGAGTGAATGAGTGAGTGAGTGATTGAGTGAGTGAGTGAGTGAGTGAGTGAGAACAAATGAGTTAAAGCAAGTGAGTGAGAGAGATCGAATGAATGAAAGTCTGAATGACAGAAAGAAAAAAGGATGAAGAAAGAAGCATGAAGAAAAAAAAATGTATATGGAGTTGCTGACATGAGTGCAATCTACAAAGCCGTTGAGGCTGATCCTCATGGGAGGATTATTGCACCAGGACCCTTCGCACTTTTAAAATGCCATTCAATGCCACGGGCTAGATGTAAACTGCAGATGACCATGTTGTGGTAGTTACCATGGATACCCAAGTGATGTGTGAGCTAACACATAGGCCCAACAGATTCCAAGAAGGCCAGAATCACCAGCGGCACCACCATCGATTGTCAGGTCACCCGGATTCAGCAAATACCAGAGTCCAAAATGATGCAGGTTTATACTGTTAATTTTCAGTTTATCGTTACAGTTGGTGTTATTCCATGTCGGAAGGGACGCAGCTACAGCCAGTGGGGTAACTAGAGACAGGCAGGCAGCTATGTGCAACAAAGGTAGGCGTGTTGTTTTCATATGCAGATCTGAAATATTGTCTTATATGCAAGAGGAGGAGTGATGGGGGTTCAGGCAAAAGCCAGGCTATGGATTGCATTGCTAAATGCTCCATCAGAGTGCAATGGTCGCCTGTCCTTTTTTTAAGTGATGATGTGGGTTTAGCCTGTGCTGTATGTATGTATGGGTGGCTGACTGCCACCCACCCAGAAAGTGTATGGGAGGCTGGTTGGCTGCCAGCCTTCCTTCCATTCCTATGAGTAATGTGAGTGCTCATGAAGGGGACATGGTTGGGTCCACCCCTTTCCCGGTTATCCCCTCTAGGCCTTTTGGCTTAGATCAAGTGTAAAAAAAGAAAGGATCTTGCGACAGATCGCATCCTGAGGCACGTTTTTTTTTGTGTGAATACTTGCACTTGGGTGACTTGTGAGCACATACTGATACATACGTTCCCTATCTGGGGACCATAAATTAAATGGATTTTTGAGAAAGGGAGCTGATTTGGAAGCTTGCTTCTGTCGCCCTATGCATTGACCCGATGTGGCAGTATCTTCGGGTAGTGAACAGTGCACCACCCCATTCCAGTGTTAAACAAGAAAGATTCTCATTTAATCCTCCGTGGGTGAGAATTTGAGTTTGAGAATTGGAGACCAAAATGATGAGTTGCACTGACTGGTTTATGAACGTCTATTCATTTAGCGTTTTAATGACCATGTTTGCACACTGATTGGTGTAAAAAAATAAAATAAAACTAAATAATAATAATCTAGCACACCTGTGCAGGTTTGACATGACATGACAGGTAGCTGTCTTGTGGGTGGTGCTGAATCCTGTTAAATGACATGAGGGTCTCATGCCTATACACAAGGGTGTGTCATTGCTGTTGCTTGACCATGCATTGGTTTCTGTGGTCAGTGAATGATAAAAACAAAATTTACCATCCATTGATGGATGGGAAATCCGCCATGAGGCATTTGTTTTTAGAAACTGCTGCTCACAACCAATGTTGCAATGGAGTGTCTCCATCTGCTGGTGGTATTGGAAAGGCATTAGTGCTATGACAGGGTCTGAAGAAGAAGAAGAAGAAGAAGACGGAAAAAAATATATATAAAAAGAAAAAGAGAGAGAGAGAGAGAGAGAGAGACTGACTTAGTGAGCGAGTGAGTGAGAGAGTGAGAGTGAGTGAGAGTGAATGAGTGAGTGAGTGATTGAGTGAGTGAGTGAGTGAGAACAAATGAGTTAAAGCAAGTGAGTGAGAGAGATCGAATGAATGAAAGTCTGAATGACAGAAAGAAAAAAGGATGAAGAAAGAAGCATGGAGAAAAAAAAATGTATATGGAGTTGCTGACATGAGTGCAATCTACAAAGCCGTTGAGGCTGATCCTCATGGGAGGATTATTGCACCAGGACCCTTAGCACTTTTAAAATGCCATTCAATGCCACGGGCTAGATGTAAACTGCAGATGACCATGTTGTGGTAGTTACCATGGATACCCAAGTGATGTGTGAGCTAACACATAGGCCCAACAGATTCCAAGAAGGCCAGAATCACCAGCGGCACCACCATCGATTGTCAGGTCACCCGGATTCAGCAAATACCAGAGTCCAAAATGATGCAGGTTTATACTGTTAATTTTCAGTTTATCGTTACAGTTGGTGTTATTCCATGTCGGAAGGGACGCAGCTACAGCCAGTGGGGTAACTAGAGACAGGCAGGCAGCTATGTGCAACAAAGGTAGGCGTGTTGTTTTCATATGCAGATCTGAAATATTGTCTTATATGCAAGAGGAGGAGTGATGGGGGTTCAGGCAAAAGCCAGGCTATGGATTGCATTGCTAAATGCTCCATCAGAGTGCAATGGTCGCCTGTCCTTTTTTTAAGTGATGATGTGGGTTTAGCCTGTGCTGTATGTATGTATGGGTGGCTGACTGCCACCCACCCAGAAAGTGTATGGGAGGCTGGTTGGCTGCCAGCCTTCCTTCCATTCCTATGAGTAATGTGAGTGCTCATGAAGGGGACATGGTTGGGTCCACCCCTTTCCCGGTTATCCCCTCTAGGCCTTTTGGCTTAGATCAAGTGTAAAAAAAGAAAGGATCTTGCGACAGATCGCATCCTGAGGCACGTTTTTTTTTGTGTGAATACTTGCACTTGGGTGACTTGTGAGCACATACTGATACATACGTTCCCTATCTGGGGACCATAAATTAAATGGATTTTTGAGAAAGGGAGCTGATTTGGAAGCTTGCTTCTGTCGCCCTATGCATTGACCCGATGTGGCAGTATCTTCGGGTAGTGAACAGTGCACCACCCCATTCCAGTGTTAAACAAGAAAGATTCTCATTTAATCCTCCGTGGGTGAGAATTTGAGTTTGAGAATTGGAGACCAAAATGATGAGTTGCACTGACTGGTTTATGAACGTCTATTCATTTAGCGTTTTAATGACCATGTTTGCACACTGATTGGTGTAAAAAAATAAAATAAAACTAAATAATAATAATCTAGCACACCTGTGCAGGTTTGACATGACATGACAGGTAGCTGTCTTGTGGGTGGTGCTGAATCCTGTTAAATGACATGAGGGTCTCATGCCTATACACAAGGGTGTGTCATTGCTGTTGCTTGACCATGCATTGGTTTCTGTGGTCAGTGAATGATAAAAACAAAATTTACCATCCATTGATGGATGGGAAATCCGCCATGAGGCATTTGTTTTTAGAAACTGCTGCTCACAACCAATGTTGCAATGGAGTGTCTCCATCTGCTGGTGGTATTGGAAAGGCATTAGTGCTATGACAGGGTCTGAAGAAGAAGAAGAAGAAGAAGAAGACGGAAAAAAATATATATAAAAAGAAAAAGAGAGAGAGAGAGAGAGACTGACTTAGTGAGCGAGTGAGTGAGAGAGTGAGAGTGAGTGAGAGTGAATGAGTGAGTGAGTGATTGAGTGAGTGAGTGAGTGAGTGAGTGAGAACAAATGAGTTAAAGCAAGTGAGTGAGAGAGATCGAATGAATGAAAGTCTGAATGACAGAAAGAAAAAAGGATGAAGAAAGAAGCATGAAGAAAAAAAAATGTATATGGAGTTGCTGACATGAGTGCAATCTACAAAGCCGTTGAGGCTGATCCTCATGGGAGGATTATTGCACCAGGACCCTTTGCACTTTTAAAATGCCATTCAATGCCACGGGCTAGATGTAAACTGCAGATGACCATGTTGTGGTAGTTACCATGGATACCCAAGTGATGTGTGAGCTAACACATAGGCCCAACAGATTCCAAGAAGGCCAGAATCACCAGCGGCACCACCATCGATTGTCAGGTCACCCGGATTCAGCAAATACCAGAGTCCAAAATGATGCAGGTTTATACTGTTAATTTTCAGTTTATCGTTACAGTTGGTGTTATTCCATGTCGGAAGGGACGCAGCTACAGCCAGTGGGGTAACTAGAGACAGGCAGGCAGCTATGTGCAACAAAGGTAGGCGTGTTGTTTTCATATGCAGATCTGAAATATTGTCTTATATGCAAGAGGAGGAGTGATGGGGGTTCAGGCAAAAGCCAGGCTATGGATTGCATTGCTAAATGCTCCATCAGAGTGCAATGGTCGCCTGTCCTTTTTTTAAGTGATGATGTGGGTTTAGCCTGTGCTGTATGTATGTATGGGTGGCTGACTGCCACCCACCCAGAAAGTGTATGGGAGGCTGGTTGGCTGCCAGCCTTCCTTCCATTCCTATGAGTAATGTGAGTGCTCATGAAGGGGACATGGTTGGGTCCACCCCTTTCCCGGTTATCCCCTCTAGGCCTTTTGGCTTAGATCAAGTGTAAAAAAAGAAAGGATCTTGCGACAGATCGCATCCTGAGGCACGTTTTTTTTTGTGTGAATACTTGCACTTGGGTGACTTGTGAGCACATACTGATACATACGTTCCCTATCTGGGGACCATAAATTAAATGGATTTTTGAGAAAGGGAGCTGATTTGGAAGCTTGCTTCTGTCGCCCTATGCATTGACCCGATGTGGCAGTATCTTCGGGTAGTGAACAGTGCACCACCCCATTCCAGTGTTAAACAAGAAAGATTCTCATTTAATCCTCCGTGGGTGAGAATTTGAGTTTGAGAATTGGAGACCAAAATGATGAGTTGCACTGACTGGTTTATGAACGTCTATTCATTTAGCGTTTTAATGACCATGTTTGCACACTGATTGGTGTAAAAAAATAAAATAAAACTAAATAATAATAATATAGCACACCTGTGCAGGTTTGACATGACATGACAGGTAGCTGTCTTGTGGGTGGTGCTGAATCCTGTTAAATGACATGAGGGTCTCATGCCTATACACAAGGGTGTGTCATTGCTGTTGCTTGACCATGCATTGGTTTCTGTGGTCAGTGAATGATAAAAACAAAATTTACCATCCATTGATGGATGGGAAATCCGCCATGAGGCATTTGTTTTTAGAAACTGCTGCTCACAACCAATGTTGCAATGGAGTGTCTCCATCTGCTGGTGGTATTGGAAAGGCATTAGTGCTATGACAGGGTCTGAAGAAGAAGAAGAAGAAGACGGAAAAAAATATATATAAAAAGAAAAAGAGAGAGAGAGAGAGAGACTGACTTAGTGAGCGAGTGAGTGAGAGAGTGAGAGTGAGTGAGAGTGAATGAGTGAGTGAGTGATTGAGTGAGTGAGTGAGTGAGTGAGAACAAATTAGTTAAAGCAAGTGAGTGAGAGAGATCGAATGAATGAAAGTCTGAATGACAGAAAGAAAAAAGGATGAAGAAAGAAGCATGAAGAAAAAAAAATGTATATGGAGTTGCTGACATGAGTGCAATCTACAAAGCCGTTGAGGCTGATCCTCATGGGAGGATTATTGCACCAGGACCCTTCGCACTTTTAAAATGCCATTCAATGCCACGGGCTAGATGTAAACTGCAGATGACCATGTTGTGGTAGTTACCATGGATACCCAAGTGATGTGTGAGCTAACACATAGGCCCAACAGATTCCAAGAAGGCCAGAATCACCAGCGGCACCACCATCGATTGTCAGGTCACCCGGATTCAGCAAATACCAGAGTCCAAAATGATGCAGGTTTATACTGTTAATTTTCAGTTTATCGTTACAGTTGGTGTTATTCCATGTCGGAAGGGACGCAGCTACAGCCAGTGGGGTAACTAGAGACAGGCAGGCAGCTATGTGCAACAAAGGTAGGCGTGTTGTTTTCATATGCAGATCTGAAATATTGTCTTATATGCAAGAGGAGGAGTGATGGGGGTTCAGGCAAAAGCCAGGCTATGGATTGCATTGCTAAATGCTCCATCAGAGTGCAATGGTCGCCTGTCCTTTTTTTAAGTGATGATGTGGGTTTAGCCTGTGCTGTATGTATGTATGTATGGGTGGCTGACTGCCACCCACCCAGAAAGTGTATGGGAGGCTGGTTGGCTGCCAGCCTTCCTTCCATTCCTATGAGTAATGTGAGTGCTCATGAAGGGGACATGGTTGGGTCCACCCCTTTCCCGGTTATCCCCTCTAGGCCTTTTGGCTTAGATCAAGTGTAAAAAAAGAAAGGATCTTGCGACAGATCGCATCCTGAGGCACGTTTTTTTTTGTGTGAATACTTGCACTTGGGTGACTTGTGAGCACATACTGATACATACGTTCCCTATCTGGGGACCATAAATTAAATGGATTTTTGAGAAAGGGAGCTGATTTGGAAGCTTGCTTCTGTCGCCCTATGCATTGACCCGATGTGGCAGTATCTTCGGGTAGTGAACAGTGCACCACCCCATTCCAGTGTTAAACAAGAAAGATTCTCATTTAATCCTCCGTGGGTGAGAATTTGAGTTTGAGAATTGGAGACCAAAATGATGAGTTGCACTGACTGGTTTATGAACGTCTATTCATTTAGCGTTTTAATGACCATGTTTGCACACTGATTGGTGTAAAAAAATAAAATAAAACTAAATAATAATAATCTAGCACACCTGTGCAGGTTTGACATGACATGACAGGTAGCTGTCTTGTGGGTGGTGCTGAATCCTGTTAAATGACATGAGGGTCTCATGCCTATACACAAGGGTGTGTCATTGCTGTTGCTTGACCATGCATTGGTTTCTGTGGTCAGTGAATGATAAAAACAAAATTTACCATCCATTGATGGATGGGAAATCCGCCATGAGGCATTTGTTTTTAGAAACTGCTGCTCACAACCAATGTTGCAATGGAGTGTCTCCATCTGCTGGTGGTATTGGAAAGGCATTAGTGCTATGACAGGGTCTGAAGAAGAAGAAGAAGAAGAAGACGGAAAAAAATATATATAAAAAGAAAAAGAGAGAGAGAGAGAGAGAGAGACTGACTTAGTGAGCGAGTGAGTGAGAGAGTGAGAGTGAGTGAGAGTGAATGAGTGAGTGAGTGATTGAGTGAGTGAGTGAGTGAGAACAAATGAGTTAAAGCAAGTGAGTGAGAGAGATCGAATGAATGAAAGTCTGAATGACAGAAAGAAAAAAGGATGAAGAAAGAAGCATGGAGAAAAAAAAATGTATATGGAGTTGCTGACATGAGTGCAATCTACAAAGCCGTTGAGGCTGATCCTCATGGGAGGATTATTGCACCAGGACCCTTAGCACTTTTAAAATGCCATTCAATGCCACGGGCTAGATGTAAACTGCAGATGACCATGTTGTGGTAGTTACCATGGATACCCAAGTGATGTGTGAGCTAACACATAGGCCCAACAGATTCCAAGAAGGCCAGAATCACCAGCGGCACCACCATCGATTGTCAGGTCACCCGGATTCAGCAAATACCAGAGTCCAAAATGATGCAGGTTTATACTGTTAATTTTCAGTTTATCGTTACAGTTGGTGTTATTCCATGTCGGAAGGGACGCAGCTACAGCCAGTGGGGTAACTAGAGACAGGCAGGCAGCTATGTGCAACAAAGGTAGGCGTGTTGTTTTCATATGCAGATCTGAAATATTGTCTTATATGCAAGAGGAGGAGTGATGGGGGTTCAGGCAAAAGCCAGGCTATGGATTGCATTGCTAAATGCTCCATCAGAGTGCAATGGTCGCCTGTCCTTTTTTTAAGTGATGATGTGGGTTTAGCCTGTGCTGTATGTATGTATGGGTGGCTGACTGCCACCCACCCAGAAAGTGTATGGGAGGCTGGTTGGCTGCCAGCCTTCCTTCCATTCCTATGAGTAATGTGAGTGCTCATGAAGGGGACATGGTTGGGTCCACCCCTTTCCCGGTTATCCCCTCTAGGCCTTTTGGCTTAGATCAAGTGTAAAAAAAGAAAGGATCTTGCGACAGATCGCATCCTGAGGCACATTTTTTTTTGTGTGAATACTTGCACTTGGGTGACTTGTGAGCACATACTGATACATACGTTCCCTATCTGGGGACCATAAATTAAATGGATTTTTGAGAAAGGGAGCTGATTTGGAAGCTTGCTTCTGTCGCCCTATGCATTGACCCGATGTGGCAGTATCTTCGGGTAGTGAACAGTGCACCACCCCATTCCAGTGTTAAACAAGAAAGATTCTCATTTAATCCTCCGTGGGTGAGAATTTGAGTTTGAGAATTGGAGACCAAAATGATGAGTTGCACTGACTGGTTTATGAACGTCTATTCATTTAGCGTTTTAATGACCATGTTTGCACACTGATTGGTGTAAAAAAATAAAATAAAACTAAATAATAATAATCTAGCACACCTGTGCAGGTTTGACATGACATGACAGGTAGCTGTCTTGTGGGTGGTGCTGAATCCTGTTAAATGACATGAGGGTCTCATGCCTATACACAAGGGTGTGTCATTGCTGTTGCTTGACCATGCATTGGTTTCTGTGGTCAGTGAATGATAAAAACAAAATTTACCATCCATTGATGGATGGGAAATCCGCCATGAGGCATTTGTTTTTAGAAACTGCTGCTCACAACCAATGTTGCAATGGAGTGTCTCCATCTGCTGGTGGTATTGGAAAGGCATTAGTGCTATGACAGGGTCTGAAGAAGAAGAAGAAGAAGAAGACGGAAAAAAATATATATAAAAAGAAAAAGAGAGAGAGAGAGAGAGACTGACTTAGTGAGCGAGTGAGTGAGAGAGTGAGAGTGAGTGAGAGTGAATGAGTGAGTGAGTGATTGAGTGAGTGAGTGAGTGAGTGAGTGAGAACAAATGAGTTAAAGCAAGTGAGTGAGAGAGATCGAATGAATGAAAGTCTGAATGACAGAAAGAAAAAAGGATGAAGAAAGAAGCATGAAGAAAAAAAAATGTATATGGAGTTGCTGACATGAGTGCAATCTACAAAGCCGTTGAGGCTGATCCTCATGGGAGGATTATTGCACCAGGACCCTTTGCACTTTTAAAATGCCATTCAATGCCACGGGCTAGATGTAAACTGCAGATGACCATGTTGTGGTAGTTACCATGGATACCCAAGTGATGTGTGAGCTAACACATAGGCCCAACAGATTCCAAGAAGGCCAGAATCACCAGCGGCACCACCATCGATTGTCAGGTCACCCGGATTCAGCAAATACCAGAGTCCAAAATGATGCAGGTTTATACTGTTAATTTTCAGTTTATCGTTACAGTTGGTGTTATTCCATGTCGGAAGGGACGCAGCTACAGCCAGTGGGGTAACTAGAGACAGGCAGGCAGCTATGTGCAACAAAGGTAGGCGTGTTGTTTTCATATGCAGATCTGAAATATTGTCTTATATGCAAGAGGAGGAGTGATGGGGGTTCAGGCAAAAGCCAGGCTATGGATTGCATTGCTAAATGCTCCATCAGAGTGCAATGGTCGCCTGTCCTTTTTTTAAGTGATGATGTGGGTTTAGCCTGTGCTGTATGTATGTATGGGTGGCTGACTGCCACCCACCCAGAAAGTGTATGGGAGGCTGGTTGGCTGCCAGCCTTCCTTCCATTCCTATGAGTAATGTGAGTGCTCATGAAGGGGACATGGTTGGGTCCACCCCTTTCCCGGTTATCCCCTCTAGGCCTTTTGGCTTAGATCAAGTGTAAAAAAAGAAAGGATCTTGCGACAGATCGCATCCTGAGGCACGTTTTTTTTTGTGTGAATACTTGCACTTGGGTGACTTGTGAGCACATACTGATACATACGTTCCCTATCTGGGGACCATAAATTAAATGGATTTTTGAGAAAGGGAGCTGATTTGGAAGCTTGCTTCTGTCGCCCTATGCATTGACCCGATGTGGCAGTATCTTCGGGTAGTGAACAGTGCACCACCCCATTCCAGTGTTAAACAAGAAAGATTCTCATTTAATCCTCCGTGGGTGAGAATTTGAGTTTGAGAATTGGAGACCAAAATGATGAGTTGCACTGACTGGTTTATGAACGTCTATTCATTTAGCGTTTTAATGACCATGTTTGCACACTGATTGGTGTAAAAAAATAAAATAAAACTAAATAATAATAATCTAGCACACCTGTGCAGGTTTGACATGACATGACAGGTAGCTGTCTTGTGGGTGGTGCTGAATCCTGTTAAATGACATGAGGGTCTCATGCCTATACACAAGGGTGTGTCATTGCTGTTGCTTGACCATGCATTGGTTTCTGTGGTCAGTGAATGATAAAAACAAAATTTACCATCCATTGATGGATGGGAAATCCGCCATGAGGCATTTGTTTTTAGAAACTGCTGCTCACAACCAATGTTGCAATGGAGTGTCTCCATCTGCTGGTGGTATTGGAAAGGCATTAGTGCTATGACAGGGTCTGAAGAAGAAGAAGAAGAAGAAGACGGAAAAAAATATATATAAAAAGAAAAAGAGAGAGAGAGAGAGAGACTGACTTAGTGAGCGAGTGAGTGAGAGAGTGAGAGTGAGTGAGAGTGAATGAGTGAGTGAGTGATTGAGTGAGTGAGTGAGTGAGTGAGAACAAATGAGTTAAAGCAAGTGAGTGAGAGAGATCGAATGAATGAAAGTCTGAATGACAGAAAGAAAAAAGGATGAAGAAAGAAGCATGAAGAAAAAAAAATGTATATGGAGTTGCTGACATGAGTGCAATCTACAAAGCCGTTGAGGCTGATCCTCATGGGAGGATTATTGCACCAGGACCCTTTGCACTTTTAAAATGCCATTCAATGCCACGGGCTAGATGTAAACTGCAGATGACCATGTTGTGGTAGTTACCATGGATACTCAAGTGATGTGTGAGCTAACACATAGGCCCAACAGATTCCAAGAAGGCCAGAATCACCAGCGGCACCACCATCGATTGTCAGGTCACCCGGATTCAGCAAATACCAGAGTCCAAAATGATGCAGGTTTATACTGTTAATTTTCAGTTCATCGTTACAGTTGGTGTTATTCCATGTCGGAAGGGACGCAGCTACAGCCAGTGGGGTAACTAGAGACAGGCAGGCAGCTATGTGCAACAAAGGTAGGCGTGTTGTTTTCATATGCAGATCTGAAATATTGTCTTATATGCAAGAGGAGGAGTGATGGGGGTTCAGGCAAAAGCCAGGCTATGGATTGCATTGCTAAATGCTCCATCAGAGTGCAATGGTCGCCTGTCCTTTTTTTAAGTGATGATGTGGGTTTAGCCTGTGCTGTATGTATGTATGGGTGGCTGACTGCCACCCACCCAGAAAGTGTATGGGAGGCTGGTTGGCTGCCAGCCTTCCTTCCATTCCTATGAGTAATGTGAGTGCTCATGAAGGGGACATGGTTGGGTCCACCCCTTTCCCGGTTATCCCCTCTAGGCCTTTTGGCTTAGATCAAGTGTAAAAAAAGAAAGGATCTTGCGACAGATCGCATCCTGAGGCACGTTTTTTTTTGTGTGAATACTTGCACTTGGGTGACTTGTGAGCACATACTGATACATACGTTCCCTATCTGGGGACCATAAATTAAATGGATTTTTGAGAAAGGGAGCTGATTTGGAAGCTTGCTTCTGTCGCCCTATGCATTGACCCGATTTGGCAGTATCTTCGGGTACTGAACAGTGCACCACCCCATTCCAGTGTTAAACAAGAAAGATTCTCATTTCATCCTCCGTGGGTGAGAATTTGAGTTTGAGAATTGGAGACCAAAATGATGAGTTGCACTGACTGGTTTATGAACGTCTATTCATTTAGCGTTTTAATGACCATGTTTGCACACTGATTGGTGTAAAAAAATAAAATAAAACTAAATAATAATAATCTAGCACACCTGTGCAGGTTTGACATGACATGACAGGTAGCTGTCTTGTGGGTGGTGCTGAATCCTGTTAAATGACATGAGGGTCTCATGCCTATACACAAGGGTGTGTCATTGCTGTTGCTTGACCATGCATTGGTTTCTGTGGTCAGTGAATGATAAAAACAAAATTTACCATCCATTGATGGATGGGAAATCCGCCATGAGGCATTTGTTTTTAGAAACTGCTGCTCACAACCAATGTTGCAATGGAGTGTCTCCATCTGCTGGTGGTATTGGAAAGGCATTAGTGCTATGACAGGGTCTGAAGAAGAAGAAGAAGAAGACGGAAAAAAATATATATAAAAAGAAAAAGAGAGAGAGAGAGAGAGACTGACTTAGTGAGCGAGTGAGTGAGAGAGTGAGAGTGAGTGAGAGTGAATGAGTGAGTGATTGAGTGAGTGAGTGAGTGAGTGAGAACAAATGAGTTAAAGCAAGTGAGTGAGAGAGATCGAATGAATGAAAGTCTGAATGACAGAAAGAAAAAAGGATGAAGAAAGAAGCATGAAGAAAAAAAAATGTATATGGAGTTGCTGACATGAGTGCAATCTACAAAGCCGTTGAGGCTGATCCTCATGGGAGGATTATTGCACCAGGACCCTTAGCACTTTTAAAATGCCATTCAATGCCACGGGCTAGATGTAAACTGCAGATGACCATGTTGTGGTAGTTACCATGGATACCCAAGTGATGTGTGAGCTAACACATAGGCCCAACAGATTCCAAGAAGGCCAGAATCACCAGCGGCACCACCATCGATTGTCAGGTCACCCGGATTCAGCAAATACCAGAGTCCAAAATGATGCAGGTTTATACTGTTAATTTTCAGTTTATCGTTACAGTTGGTGTTATTCCATGTCGGAAGGGACGCAGCTACAGCCAGTGGGGTAACTAGAGACAGGCAGGCAGCTATGTGCAACAAAGGTAGGCGTGTTGTTTTCATATGCAGATCTGAAATATTGTCTTATATGCAAGAGGAGGAGTGATGGGGGTTCAGGCAAAAGCCAGGCTATGGATTGCATTGCTAAATGCTCCATCAGAGTGCAATGGTCGCCTGTCCTTTTTTTAAGTGATGATGTGGGTTTAGCCTGTGCTGTATGTATGTATGGGTGGCTGACTGCCACCCACCCAGAAAGTGTATGGGAGGCTGGTTGGCTGCCAGCCTTCCTTCCATTCCTATGAGTAATGTGAGTGCTCATGAAGGGGACATGGTTGGGTCCACCCCTTTCCCGGTTATCCCCTCTAGGCCTTTTGGCTTAGATCAAGTGTAAAAAAAGAAAGGATCTTGCGACAGATCGCATCCTGAGGCACGTTTTTTTTTTGTGTGAATACTTGCACTTGGGTGACTTGTGAGCACATACTGATACATACGTTCCCTATCTGGGGACCATAAATTAAATGGATTTTTGAGAAAGGGAGCTGATTTGGAAGCTTGCTTCTGTCGCCCTATGCATTGACCCGATGTGGCAGTATCTTCGGGTAGTGAACAGTGCACCACCCCATTCCAGTGTTAAACAAGAAAGATTCTCATTTAATCCTCCGTGGGTGAAAATTTGAGTTTGAGAATTGGAGACCAAAATGATGAGTTGCACTGACTGGTTTATGAACGTCTATTCATTTAGCGTTTTAATGACCATGTTTGCACACTGATTGGTGTAAAAAAATAAAATAAAACTAAATAATAATAATCTAGCACACCTGTGCAGGTTTGACATGACATGACAGGTAGCTGTCTTGTGGGTGGTGCTGAATCCTGTTAAATGACATGAGGGTCTCATGCCTATACACAAGGGTGTGTCATTGCTGTTGCTTGACCATGCATTGGTTTCTGTGGTCAGTGAATGATAAAAACAAAATTTACCATCCATTGATGGATGGGAAATCCGCCATGAGGCATTTGTTTTTAGAAACTGCTGCTCACAACCAATGTTGCAATGGAGTGTCTCCATCTGCTGGTGGTATTGGAAAGGCATTAGTGCTATGACAGGGTCTGAAGAAGAAGAAGAAGAAGACGGAAAAAAATATATATAAAAAGAAAAAGAGAGAGAGAGAGAAACTGACTTAGTGAGCGAGTGAGTGAGAGAGTGAGAGTGAGTGAGAGTGAATGAGTGAGTGAGTGAGTGAGTGAGAACAAATGAGTTAAAGCAAGTGAGTGAGAGAGATCGAATGAATGAAAGTCTGAATGACAGAAAGAAAAAAGGATGAAGAAAGAAGCATGAAGAAAAAAAAATGTATATGGAGTTGCTGACATGAGTGCAATCTACAAAGCCGTTGAGGCTGATCCTCATGGGAGGATTATTGCACCAGGACCCTTAGCACTTTTAAAATGCCATTCAATGCCACGGGCTAGATGTAAACTGCAGATGACCATGTTGTGGTAGTTACCATGGATACCCAAGTGATGTGTGAGCTAACACATAGGCCCAACAGATTCCAAGAAGGCCAGAATCACCAGCGGCACCACCATCGATTGTCAGGTCACCCGGATTCAGCAAATACCAGAGTCCAAAATGATGCAGGTTTATACTGTTAATTTTCAGTTTATCGTTACAGTTGGTGTTATTCCATGTCGGAAGGGACGCAGCTACAGCCAGTGGGGTAACTAGAGACAGGCAGGCAGCTATGTGCAACAAAGGTAGGCGTGTTGTTTTCATATGCAGATCTGAAATATTGTCTTATATGCAAGAGGAGGAGTGATGGGGGTTCAGGCAAAAGCCAGGCTATGGATTGCATTGCTAAATGCTCCATCAGAGTGCAATGGTCGCCTGTCCTTTTTTTAAGTGATGATGTGGGTTTAGCCTGTGCTGTATGTATGTATGGGTGGCTGACTGCCACCCACCCAGAAAGTGTATGGGAGGCTGGTTGGCTGCCAGCCTTCCTTCCATTCCTATGAGTAATGTGAGTGCTCATGAAGGGGACATGGTTGGGTCCACCCCTTTCCCGGTTATCCCCTCTAGGCCTTTTGGCTTAGATCAAGTGTAAAAAAAGAAAGGATCTTGCGACAGATCGCATCCTGAGGCACGTTTTTTTTTGTGTGAATACTTGCACTTGGGTGACTTGTGAGCACATACTGATACATACGTTCCCTATCTGGGGACCATAAATTAAATGGATTTTTGAGAAAGGGAGCTGATTTGGAAGCTTGCTTCTGTCGCCCTATGCATTGACCCGATGTGGCAGTATCTTCGGGTAGTGAACAGTGCACCACCCCATTCCAGTGTTAAACAAGAAAGATTCTCATTTCATCCTCCGTGGGTGAGAATTTGAGTTTGAGAATTGGAGACCAAAATGATGAGTTGCACTGACTGGTTTATGAACGTCTATTCATTTAGCGTTTTAATGACCATGTTTGCACACTGATTGGTGTAAAAAAATAAAATAAAACTAAATAATAATAATCTAGCACACCTGTGCAGGTTTGACATGACATGACAGGTAGCTGTCTTGTGGGTGGTGCTGAATCCTGTTAAATGACATGAGGGTCTCATGCCTATACACAAGGGTGTGTCATTGCTGTTGCTTGACCATGCATTGGTTTCTGTGGTCAGTGAATGATAAAAACAAAATTTACCATCCATTGATGGATGGGAAATCCGCCATGAGGCATTTGTTTTTAGAAACTGCTGCTCACGACCAATGTTGCAATGGAGTGTCTCCATCTGCTGGTGGTATTGGAAAGGCATTAGTGCTATGACAGGGTCTGAAGAAGAAGAAGAAGAAGAAGAAGACGGAAAAAAATATATATAAAAAGAAAAAGAGAGAGAGAGAGAGAGACTGACTTAGTGAGCGAGTGAGTGAGAGAGTGAGAGTGAGTGAGAGTGAATGAGTGAGTGATTGAGTGAGTGAGTGAGTGAGTGAGAACAAATGAGTTAAAGCAAGTGAGTGAGAGAGATCGAATGAATGAAAGTCTGAATGACAGAAAGAAAAAAGGATGAAGAAAGAAGCATGAAGAAAAAAAAATGTATATGGAGTTGCTGACATGAGTGCAATCTACAAAGCCGTTGAGGCTGATCCTCATGGGAGGATTATTGCACCAGGACCCTTAGCACTTTTAAAATGCCATTCAATGCCACGGGCTAGATGTAAACTGCAGATGACCATGTTGTGGTAGTTACCATGGATACCCAAGTGATGTGTGAGCTAACACATAGGCCCAACAGATTCCAAGAAGGCCAGAATCACCAGCGGCACCACCATCGATTGTCAGGTCACCCGGATTCAGCAAATACCAGAGTCCAAAATGATGCAGGTTTATACTGTTAATTTTCAGTTTATCGTTACAGTTGGTGTTATTCCATGTCGGAAGGGACGCAGCTACAGCCAGTGGGGTAACTAGAGACAGGCAGGCAGCTATGTGCAACAAAGGTAGGCGTGTTGTTTTCATATGCAGATCTGAAATATTGTCTTATATGCAAGAGGAGGAGTGATGGGGGTTCAGGCAAAAGCCAGGCTATGGATTGCATTGCTAAATGCTCCATCAGAGTGCAATGGTCGCCTGTCCTTTTTTTAAGTGATGATGTGGGTTTAGCCTGTGCTGTATGTATGTATGGGTGGCTGACTGCCACCCACCCAGAAAGTGTATGGGAGGCTGGTTGGCTGCCAGCCTTCCTTCCATTCCTATGAGTAATGTGAGTGCTCATGAAGGGGACATGGTTGGGTCCACCCCTTTCCCGGTTATCCCCTCTAGGCCTTTTGGCTTAGATCAAGTGTAAAAAAAGAAAGGATCTTGCGACAGATCGCATCCTGAGGCACGTTTTTTTTTGTGTGAATACTTGCACTTGGGTGACTTGTGAGCACATACTGATACATACGTTCCCTATCTGGGGACCATAAATTAAATGGATTTTTGAGAAAGGGAGCTGATTTGGAAGCTTGCTTCTGTCGCCCTATGCATTGACCCGATGTGGCAGTATCTTCGGGTAGTGAACAGTGCACCACCCCATTCCAGTGTTAAACAAGAAAGATTCTCATTTAATCCTCCGTGGGTGAGAATTTGAGTTTGAGAATTGGAGACCAAAATGATGAGTTGCACTGACTGGTTTATGAACGTCTATTCATTTAGCGTTTTAATGACCATGTTTGCACACTGATTGGTGTAAAAAAATAAAATAAAACTAAATAATAATAATCTAGCACACCTGTGCAGGTTTGACATGACATGACAGGTAGCTGTCTTGTGGGTGGTGCTGAATCCTGTTAAATGACATGAGGGTCTCATGCCTATACACAAGGGTGTGTCATTGCTGTTGCTTGACCATGCATTGGTTTCTGTGGTCAGTGAATGATAAAAACAAAATTTACCATCCATTGATGGATGGGAAATCCGCCATGAGGCATTTGTTTTTAGAAACTGCTGCTCACAACCAATGTTGCAATGGAGTGTCTCCATCTGCTGGTGGTATTGGAAAGGCATTAGTGCTATGACAGGGTCTGAAGAAGAAGAAGAAGAAGAAGACGGAAAAAAATATATATAAAAAGAAAAAGAGAGAGAGAGAGAGAGACTGACTTAGTGAGCGAGTGAGTGAGAGAGTGAGAGTGAGTGAGAGTGAATGAGTGAGTGAGTGATTGAGTGAGTGAGTGAGTGAGTGAGAACAAATGAGTTAAAGCAAGTGAGTGAGAGAGATCGAATGAATGAAAGTCTGAATGACAGAAAGAAAAAAGGATGAAGAAAGAAGCATGAAGAAAAAAAAATGTATATGGAGTTGCTGACATGAGTGCAATCTACAAAGCCGTTGAGGCTGATCCTCATGGGAGGATTATTGCACCAGGACCCTTTGCACTTTTAAAATGCCATTCAATGCCACGGGCTAGATGTAAACTGCAGATGACCATGTTGTGGTAGTTACCATGGATACTCAAGTGATGTGTGAGCTAACACATAGGCCCAACAGATTCCAAGAAGGCCAGAATCACCAGCGGCACCACCATCGATTGTCAGGTCACCCGGATTCAGCAAATACCAGAGTCCAAAATGATGCAGGTTTATACTGTTAATTTTCAGTTCATCGTTACAGTTGGTGTTATTCCATGTCGGAAGGGACGCAGCTACAGCCAGTGGGGTAACTAGAGACAGGCAGGCAGCTATGTGCAACAAAGGTAGGCGTGTTGTTTTCATATGCAGATCTGAAATATTGTCTTATATGCAAGAGGAGGAGTGATGGGGGTTCAGGCAAAAGCCAGGCTATGGATTGCATTGCTAAATGCTCCATCAGAGTGCAATGGTCGCCTGTCCTTTTTTTAAGTGATGATGTGGGTTTAGCCTGTGCTGTATGTATGTATGGGTGGCTGACTGCCACCCACCCAGAAAGTGTATGGGAGGCTGGTTGGCTGCCAGCCTTCCTTCCATTCCTATGAGTAATGTGAGTGCTCATGAAGGGGACATGGTTGGGTCCACCCCTTTCCCGGTTATCCCCTCTAGGCCTTTTGGCTTAGATCAAGTGTAAAAAAAGAAAGGATCTTGCGACAGATCGCATCCTGAGGCACGTTTTTTTTTTGTGTGAATACTTGCACTTGGGTGACTTGTGAGCACATACTGATACATACGTTCCCTATCTGGGGACCATAAATTAAATGGATTTTTGAGAAAGGGAGCTGATTTGGAAGCTTGCTTCTGTCGCCCTATGCATTGACCCGATGTGGCAGTATCTTCGGGTAGTGAACAGTGCACCACCCCATTCCAGTGTTAAACAAGAAAGATTCTCATTTAATCCTCCGTGGGTGAAAATTTGAGTTTGAGAATTGGAGACCAAAATGATGAGTTGCACTGACTGGTTTATGAACGTCTATTCATTTAGCGTTTTAATGACCATGTTTGCACACTGATTGGTGTAAAAAAATAAAATAAAACTAAATAATAATAATCTAGCACACCTGTGCAGGTTTGACATGACATGACAGGTAGCTGTCTTGTGGGTGGTGCTGAATCCTGTTAAATGACATGAGGGTCTCATGCCTATACACAAGGGTGTGTCATTGCTGTTGCTTGACCATGCATTGGTTTCTGTGGTCAGTGAATGATAAAAACAAAATTTACCATCCATTGATGGATGGGAAATCCGCCATGAGGCATTTGTTTTTAGAAACTGCTGCTCACAACCAATGTTGCAATGGAGTGTCTCCATCTGCTGGTGGTATTGGAAAGGCATTAGTGCTATGACAGGGTCTGAAGAAGAAGAAGAAGAAGACGGAAAAAAATATATATAAAAAGAAAAAGAGAGAGAGAGAGAAACTGACTTAGTGAGCGAGTGAGTGAGAGAGTGAGAGTGAGTGAGAGTGAATGAGTGAGTGAGTGAGTGAGTGAGAACAAATGAGTTAAAGCAAGTGAGTGAGAGAGATCGAATGAATGAAAGTCTGAATGACAGAAAGAAAAAAGGATGAAGAAAGAAGCATGAAGAAAAAAAAATGTATATGGAGTTGCTGACATGAGTGCAATCTACAAAGCCGTTGAGGCTGATCCTCATGGGAGGATTATTGCACCAGGACCCTTAGCACTTTTAAAATGCCATTCAATGCCACGGGCTAGATGTAAACTGCAGATGACCATGTTGTGGTAGTTACCATGGATACCCAAGTGATGTGTGAGCTAACACATAGGCCCAACAGATTCCAAGAAGGCCAGAATCACCAGCGGCACCACCATCGATTGTCAGGTCACCCGGATTCAGCAAATACCAGAGTCCAAAATGATGCAGGTTTATACTGTTAATTTTCAGTTTATCGTTACAGTTGGTGTTATTCCATGTCGGAAGGGACGCAGCTACAGCCAGTGGGGTAACTAGAGACAGGCAGGCAGCTATGTGCAACAAAGGTAGGCGTGTTGTTTTCATATGCAGATCTGAAATATTGTCTTATATGCAAGAGGAGGAGTGATGGGGGTTCAGGCAAAAGCCAGGCTATGGATTGCATTGCTAAATGCTCCATAAGAGTGCAATGGTCGCCTGTCCTTTTTTTAAGTGATGATGTGGGTTTAGCCTGTGCTGTATGTATGTATGGGTGGCTGACTGCCACCCACCCAGAAAGTGTATGGGAGGCTGGTTGGCTGCCAGCCTTCCTTCCATTCCTATGAGTAATGTGAGTGCTCATGAAGGGGACATGGTTGGGTCCACCCCTTTCCCGGTTATCCCCTCTAGGCCTTTTGGCTTAGATCAAGTGTAAAAAAAGAAAGGATCTTGCGACAGATCGCATCCTGAGGCACGTTTTTTTTTTGTGTGAATACTTGCACTTGGGTGACTTGTGAGCACATACTGATACATACGTTCCCTATCTGGGGACCATAAATTAAATGGATTTTTGAGAAAGGGAGCTGATTTGGAAGCTTGCTTCTGTCGCCCTATGCATTGACCCGACGTGGCAGTATCTTCGGGTAGTGAACAGTGCACCACCCCATTCCAGTGTTAAACAAGAAAGATTCTCATTTAATCCTCCGTGGGTGAGAATTTGAGTTTGAGAATTGGAGACCAAAATGATGAGTTGCACTGACTGGTTTATGAACGTCTATTCATTTAGCGTTTTAATGACCATGTTTGCACACTGATTGGTGTAAAAAAATAAAATAAAACTAAATAATAATAATCTAGCACACCTGTGCAGGTTTGACATGACATGACAGGTAGCTGTCTTGTGGGTGGTGCTGAATCCTGTTAAATGACATGAGGGTCTCATGCCTATACACAAGGGTGTGTCATTGCTGTTGCTTGACCATGCATTGGTTTCTGTGGTCAGTGAATGATAAAAACAAAATTTACCATCCATTGATGGATGGGAAATCCGCCATGAGGCATTTGTTTTTAGAAACTGCTGCTCACAACCAATGTTGCAATGGAGTGTCTCCATCTGCTGGTGGTATTGGAAAGGCATTAGTGCTATGACAGGGTCTGAAGAAGAAGAAGAAGAAGAAGAAGAAGAAGAAGACGGAAAAAAATATATATAAAAAGAAAAAGAGAGAGAGAGAGAGAGACTGACTTAGTGAGCGAGTGAGTGAGAGAGTGAGAGTGAGTGAGAGTGAATGAGTGAGTGAGTGAGTGATTGAGTGAGTGAGTGAGTGAGAACAAATGAGTTAAAGCAAGTGAGTGAGAGAGATCGAATGAATGAAAGTCTGAATGACAGAAAGAAAAAAGGATGAAGAAAGAAGCATGAAGAAAAAAAAATGTATATGGAGTTGCTGACATGAGTGCAATCTACAAAGCCGTTGAGGCTGATCCTCATGGGAGGATTATTGCACCAGGACCCTTAGCACTTTTAAAATGCCATTCAATGCCACGGGCTAGATGTAAACTGCAGATGACCATGTTGTGGTAGTTACCATGGATACCCAAGTGATGTGTGAGCTAACACATAGGCCCAACAGATTCCAAGAAGGCCAGAATCACCAGCGGCACCACCATCGATTGTCAGGTCACCCGGATTCAGCAAATACCAGAGTCCAAAATGATGCAGGTTTATACTGTTAATTTTCAGTTTATCGTTACAGTTGGTGTTATTCCATGTCGGAAGGGACGCAGCTACAGCCAGTGGGGTAACTAGAGACAGGCAGGCAGCTATGTGCAACAAAGGTAGGCGTGTTGTTTTCATATGCAGATCTGAAATATTGTCTTATATGCAAGAGGAGGAGTGATGGGGGTTCAGGCAAAAGCCAGGCTATGGATTGCATTGCTAAATGCTCCATCAGAGTGCAATGGTCGCCTGTCCTTTTTTTAAGTGATGATGTGGGTTTAGCCTGTGCTGTATGTATGTATGGGTGGCTGACTGCCACCCACCCAGAAAGTGTATGGGAGGCTGGTTGGCTGCCAGCCTTCCTTCCATTCCTATGAGTAATGTGAGTGCTCATGAAGGGGACATGGTTGGGTCCACCCCTTTCCCGGTTATCCCCTCTAGGCCTTTTGGCTTAGATCAAGTGTAAAAAAAGAAAGGATCTTGCGACAGATCGCATCCTGAGGCACGTTTTTTTTTGTGTGAATACTTGCGCTTGGGTGACTTGTGAGCACATACTGATACATACGTTCCCTATCTGGGGACCATAAATTAAATGGATTTTTGAGAAAGGGAGCTGATTTGGAAGCTTGCTTCTGTCGCCCTATGCATTGACCCGATGTGGCAGTATCTTCGGGTAGTGAACAGTGCACCACCCCATTCCAGTGTTAAACAAGAAAGATTCTCATTTAATCCTCCGTGGGTGAGAATTTGAGTTTGAGAATTGGAGACCAAAATGATGAGTTGCACTGACTGGTTTATGAACGTCTATTCATTTAGCGTTTTAATGACCATGTTTGCACACTGATTGGTGTAAAAAAATTAAATAAAACTAAATAATAATAATCTAGCACACCTGTGCAGGTTTGACATGACATGACAGGTAGCTGTCTTGTGGGTGGTGCTGAATCCTGTTAAATGACATGAGGGTCTCATGCCTATACACAAGGGTGTGTCATTGCTGTTGCTTGACCATGCATTGGTTTCTGTGGTCAGTGAATGATAAAAACAAAATTTACCATCCATTGATGGATGGGAAATCCGCCATGAGGCATTTGTTTTTAGAAACTGCTGCTCACAACCAATGTTGCAATGGAGTGTCTCCATCTGCTGGTGGTATTGGAAAGGCATTAGTGCTATGACAGGGTCTGAAGAAGAAGAAGAAGAAGAAGACGGAAAAAAATATATATAAAAAGAAAAAGAGAGAGAGAGAGAGAGACTGACTTAGTGAGCGAGTGAGTGAGAGAGTGAGAGTGAGTGAGAGTGAATGAGTGAGTGAGTGATTGAGTGAGTGAGTGAGTGAGTGAGAACAAATGAGTTAAAGCAAGTGAGTGAGAGAGATCGAATGAATGAAAGTCTGAATGACAGAAAGAAAAAAGGATGAAGAAAGAAGCATGAAGAAAAAAAAGTGTATATGGAGTTGCTGACATGAGTGCAATCTACAAAGCCGTTGAGGCTGATCCTCATGGGAGGATTATTACACCAGGACCCTTAGCACTTTTAAAATGCCATTCAATGCCACGGGCTAGATGTAAACTGCAGATGACCATGTTGTGGTAGTTACCATGGATACCCAAGTGATGTGTGAGCTAACACATAGGCCCAACAGATTCCAAGAAGGCCAGAATCACCAGCGGCACCACCATCGATTGTCAGGTCACCCGGATTCAGCAAATACCAGAGTCCAAAATGATGCAGGTTTATACTGTTAATTTTCAGTTTATCGTTACAGTTGGTGTTATTCCATGTCGGAAGGGACGCAGCTACAGCCAGTGGGGTAACTAGAGACAGGCAGGCAGCTATGTGCAACAAAGGTAGGCGTGTTGTTTTCATATGCAGATCTGAAATATTGTCTTATATGCAAGAGGAGGAGTGATGGGGGTTCAGGCAAAAGCCAGGCTATGGATTGCATTGCTAAATGCTCCATCAGAGTGCAATGGTCGCCTGTCCTTTTTTTAAGTGATGATGTGGGTTTAGCCTGTGCTGTATGTATGTATGGGTGGCTGACTGCCACCCACCCAGAAAGTGTATGGGAGGCTGGTTGGCTGCCAGCCTTCCTTCCATTCCTATGAGTAATGTGAGTGCTCATGAAGGGGACATGGTTGGGTCCACCCCTTTCCCGGTTATCCCCTCTAGGCCTTTTGGCTTAGATCAAGTGTAAAAAAAGAAAGGATCTTGCGACAGATCGCATCCTGAGGCACGTTTTTTTTTGTGTGAATACTTGCACTTGGGTGACTTGTGAGCACATACTGATACATACGTTCCCTATCTGGGGACCATAAATTAAATGGATTTTTGAGAAAGGGAGCTGATTTGGAAGCTTGCTTCTGTCGCCCTATGCATTGACCTGATGTGGCAGTATCTTCGGGTAGTGAACAGTGCACCACCCCATTCCAGTGTTAAACAAGAAAGATTCTCATTTAATCCTCCGTGGGTGAGAATTTGAGTTTGAGAATTGGAGACCAAAATGATGAGTTGCACTGACTGGTTTATGAACGTCTATTCATTTAGCGTTTTAATGACCATGTTTGCACACTGATTGGTGTAAAAAAATTAAATAAAACTAAATAATAATAATCTAGCACACCTGTGCAGGTTTGACATGACATGACAGGTAGCTGTCTTGTGGGTGGTGCTGAATCCTGTTAAATGACATGAGGGTCTCATGCCTATACACAAGGGTGTGTCATTGCTGTTGCTTGACCATGCATTGGTTTCTGTGGTCAGTGAATGATAAAAACAAAATTTACCATCCATTGATGGATGGGAAATCCGCCATGAGGCATTTGTTTTTAGAAACTGCTGCTCACAACCAATGTTGCAATGGAGTGTCTCCATCTGCTGGTGGTATTGGAAAGGCATTAGTGCTATGACAGGGTCTGAAGAAGAAGAAGAAGAAGAAGATGGAAAAAAATATATATAAAAAGAAAAAGAGAGAGAGAGAGAGAGACTGACTTAGTGAGCGAGTGAGTGAGAGAGTGAGAGTGAGTGAGAGTGAATGAGTGAGTGAGTGATTGAGTGAGTGAGTGAGTGAGAACAAATGAGTTAAAGCAAGTGAGTGAGAGAGATCGAATGAATGAAAGTCTGAATGACAGAAAGAAAAAAGGATGAAGAAAGAAGCATGAAGAAAAAAAAATGTATATGGAGTTGCTGACATGAGTGCAATCTACAAAGCCGTTGAGGCTGATCCTCATGGGAGGATTATTGCACCAGGACCCTTAGCACTTTTAAAATGCCATTCAATGCCACGGGCTAGATGTAAACTGCAGATGACCATGTTGTGGTAGTTACCATGGATACCCAAGTGATGTGTGAGCTAACACATAGGCCCAACAGATTCCAAGAAGGCCAGAATCACCAGCGGCACCACCATCGATTGTCAGGTCACCCGGATTCAGCAAATACCAGAGTCCAAAATGATGCAGGTTTATACTGTTAATTTTCAGTTTATCGTTACAGTTGGTGTTATTCCATGTCGGAAGGGACGCAGCTACAGCCAGTGGGGTAACTAGAGACAGGCAGGCAGCTATGTGCAACAAAGGTAGGCGTGTTGTTTTCATATGCAGATCTGAAATATTGTCTTATATGCAAGAGGAGGAGTGATGGGGGTTCAGGCAAAAGCCAGGCTATGGATTGCATTGCTAAATGCTCCATAAGAGTGCAATGGTCGCCTGTCCTTTTTTTAAGTGATGATGTGGGTTTAGCCTGTGCTGTATGTATGTATGGGTGGCTGACTGCCACCCACCCAGAAAGTGTATGGGAGGCTGGTTGGCTGCCAGCCTTCCTTCCATTCCTATGAGTAATGTGAGTGCTCATGAAGGGGACATGGTTGGGTCCACCCCTTTCCCGGTTATCCCCTCTAGGCCTTTTGGCTTAGATCAAGTGTAAAAAAAGAAAGGATCTTGCGACAGATCGCATCCTGAGGCACGTTTTTTTTTTGTGTGAATACTTGCACTTGGGTGACTTGTGAGCACATACTGATACATACGTTCCCTATCTGGGGACCATAAATTAAATGGATTTTTGAGAAAGGGAGCTGATTTGGAAGCTTGCTTCTGTCGCCCTATGCATTGACCCGACGTGGCAGTATCTTCGGGTAGTGAACAGTGCACCACCCCATTCCAGTGTTAAACAAGAAAGATTCTCATTTAATCCTCCGTGGGTGAGAATTTGAGTTTGAGAATTGGAGACCAAAATGATGAGTTGCACTGACTGGTTTATGAACGTCTATTCATTTAGCGTTTTAATGACCATGTTTGCACACTGATTGGTGTAAAAAAATAAAATAAAACTAAATAATAATAATCTAGCACACCTGTGCAGGTTTGACATGACATGACAGGTAGCTGTCTTGTGGGTGGTGCTGAATCCTGTTAAATGACATGAGGGTCTCATGCCTATACACAAGGGTGTGTCATTGCTGTTGCTTGACCATGCATTGGTTTCTGTGGTCAGTGAATGATAAAAACAAAATTTACCATCCATTGATGGATGGGAAATCCGCCATGAGGCATTTGTTTTTAGAAACTGCTGCTCACAACCAATGTTGCAATGGAGTGTCTCCATCTGCTGGTGGTATTGGAAAGGCATTAGTGCTATGACAGGGTCTGAAGAAGAAGAAGAAGAAGAAGAAGAAGAAGAAGAAGACGGAAAAAAATATATATAAAAAGAAAAAGAGAGAGAGAGAGAGAGACTGACTTAGTGAGCGAGTGAGTGAGAGAGTGAGAGTGAGTGAGAGTGAATGAGTGAGTGAGTGAGTGATTGAGTGAGTGAGTGAGTGAGAACAAATGAGTTAAAGCAAGTGAGTGAGAGAGATCGAATGAATGAAAGTCTGAATGACAGAAAGAAAAAAGGATGAAGAAAGAAGCATGAAGAAAAAAAAATGTATATGGAGTTGCTGACATGAGTGCAATCTACAAAGCCGTTGAGGCTGATCCTCATGGGAGGATTATTGCACCAGGACCCTTAGCACTTTTAAAATGCCATTCAATGCCACGGGCTAGATGTAAACTGCAGATGACCATGTTGTGGTAGTTACCATGGATACCCAAGTGATGTGTGAGCTAACACATAGGCCCAACAGATTCCAAGAAGGCCAGAATCACCAGCGGCACCACCATCGATTGTCAGGTCACCCGGATTCAGCAAATACCAGAGTCCAAAATGATGCAGGTTTATACTGTTAATTTTCAGTTTATCGTTACAGTTGGTGTTATTCCATGTCGGAAGGGACGCAGCTACAGCCAGTGGGGTAACTAGAGACAGGCAGGCAGCTATGTGCAACAAAGGTAGGCGTGTTGTTTTCATATGCAGATCTGAAATATTGTCTTATATGCAAGAGGAGGAGTGATGGGGGTTCAGGCAAAAGCCAGGCTATGGATTGCATTGCTAAATGCTCCATCAGAGTGCAATGGTCGCCTGTCCTTTTTTTAAGTGATGATGTGGGTTTAGCCTGTGCTGTATGTATGTATGGGTGGCTGACTGCCACCCACCCAGAAAGTGTATGGGAGGCTGGTTGGCTGCCAGCCTTCCTTCCATTCCTATGAGTAATGTGAGTGCTCATGAAGGGGACATGGTTGGGTCCACCCCTTTCCCGGTTATCCCCTCTAGGCCTTTTGGCTTAGATCAAGTGTAAAAAAAGAAAGGATCTTGCGACAGATCGCATCCTGAGGCACGTTTTTTTTTGTGTGAATACTTGCGCTTGGGTGACTTGTGAGCACATACTGATACATACGTTCCCTATCTGGGGACCATAAATTAAATGGATTTTTGAGAAAGGGAGCTGATTTGGAAGCTTGCTTCTGTCGCCCTATGCATTGACCCGATGTGGCAGTATCTTCGGGTAGTGAACAGTGCACCACCCCATTCCAGTGTTAAACAAGAAAGATTCTCATTTAATCCTCCGTGGGTGAGAATTTGAGTTTGAGAATTGGAGACCAAAATGATGAGTTGCACTGACTGGTTTATGAACGTCTATTCATTTAGCGTTTTAATGACCATGTTTGCACACTGATTGGTGTAAAAAAATTAAATAAAACTAAATAATAATAATCTAGCACACCTGTGCAGGTTTGACATGACATGACAGGTAGCTGTCTTGTGGGTGGTGCTGAATCCTGTTAAATGACATGAGGGTCTCATGCCTATACACAAGGGTGTGTCATTGCTGTTGCTTGACCATGCATTGGTTTCTGTGGTCAGTGAATGATAAAAACAAAATTTACCATCCATTGATGGATGGGAAATCCGCCATGAGGCATTTGTTTTTAGAAACTGCTGCTCACAACCAATGTTGCAATGGAGTGTCTCCATCTGCTGGTGGTATTGGAAAGGCATTAGTGCTATGACAGGGTCTGAAGAAGAAGAAGAAGAAGAAGACGGAAAAAAATATATATAAAAAGAAAAAGAGAGAGAGAGAGAGAGACTGACTTAGTGAGCGAGTGAGTGAGAGAGTGAGAGTGAGTGAGAGTGAATGAGTGAGTGAGTGATTGAGTGAGTGAGTGAGAACAAATGAGTTAAAGCAAGTGAGTGAGAGAGATCGAATGAATGAAAGTCTTAATGACAGAAAGAAAAAAGGATGAAGAAAGAAGCATGAAGAAAAAAAAATGTATATGGAGTTGCTGACATGAGTGCAATCTACAAAGCCGTTGAGGCTGATCCTCATGGGAGGATTATTGCACCAGGACCCTTAGCACTTTTAAAATGCCATTCAATGCCACGGGCTAGATGTAAACTGCAGATGACCATGTTGTGGTAGTTACCATGGATACCCAAGTGATATGTGAGCTAACACATAGGCCCAACAGATTCCAAGAAGGCCAGAATCACCAGCGGCACCACCATCGATTGTCAGGTCACCCGGATTCAGCAAATACCAGAGTCCAAAATGATGCAGGTTTATACTGTTAATTTTCAGTTTATCGTTACAGTTGGTGTTATTCCATGTCGGAAGGGACGCAGCTACAGCCAGTGGGGTAACTAGAGACAGGCAGGCAGCTATGTGCAACAAAGGTAGGCGTGTTGTTTTCATATGCAGATCTGAAATATTGTCTTATATGCAAGAGGAGGAGTGATGGGGGTTCAGGCAAAAGCCAGGCTATGGATTGCATTGCTAAATGCTCCATCAGAGTGCAATGGTCGCCTGTCCTTTTTTTAAGTGATGATGTGGGTTTAGCCTGTGCTGTATGTATGTATGGGTGGCTGACTGCCACCCACCCAGAAAGTGTATGGGAGGCTGGTTGGCTGCCAGCCTTCCTTCCATTCCTATGAGTAATGTGAGTGCTCATGAAGGGGACATGGTTGGGTCCACCCCTTTCCCGGTTATCCCCTCTAGGCCTTTTGGCTTAGATCAAGTGTAAAAAAAGAAAAGATCTTGCGACAGATCGCATCCTGAGGCACGTTTTTTTTTGTGTGAATACTTGCACTTGGGTGACTTGTGAGCACATACTGATACATACGTTCCCTATCTGGGGACCATAAATTAAATGGATTTTTGAGAAAGGGAGCTGATTTGGAAGCTTGCTTCTGTCGCCCTATGCATTGACCCGATGTGGCAGTATCTTCGGGTAGTGAACAGTGCACCACCCCATTCCAGTGTTAAACAAGAAAGGTTCTCATTTAATCCTCCGTGGGTGAGAATTTGAGTTTGAGAATTGGAGACCAAAATGATGAGTTGCACTGACTGGTTTATGAACGTCTATTCATTTACCGTTTTAATGACCATGTTTGCACACTGATTGGTGTAAAAAAATAAAATAAAACTAAATAATAATAATCTAGCACACCTGTGCAGGTTTGACATGACATGACAGGTAGCTGTCTTGTGGGTGGTGCTGAATCCTGTTAAATGACATGAGGGTCTCATGCCTATACACAAGGGTGTGTCATTGCTGTTGCTTGACCATGCATTGGTTTCTGTGGTCAGTGAATGATAAAAACAAAATTTACCATCCATTGATGGATGGGAAATCCGCCATGAGGCATTTGTTTTTAGAAACTGCTGCTCACAACCAATGTTGCAATGGAGTGTCTCCATCTGCTGGTGGTATTGGAAAGGCATTAGTGCTATGACAGGGTCTGAAGAAGAAGAAGAAGAAGAAGAAGACGGAAAAAAATATATATAAAAAGAAAAAGAGAGAGAGAGACTGACTTAGTGAGCGAGTGAGTGAGAGAGTGAGAGTGAGTGAGAGTGAATGAGTGAGTGAGTGATTGAGTGAGTGAGTGAGTGAGAACAAATGAGTTAAAGCAAGTGAGTGAGAGAGATCGAATGAATGAAAGTCTGAATGACAGAAAGAAAAAAGGATGAAGAAAGAAGCATGAAGAAAAAAAAATGTATATGGAGTTGCTGACATGAGTGCAATCTACAAAGCCGTTGAGGCTGATCCTCATGGGAGGATTATTGCACCAGGACCCTTAGCACTTTTAAAATGCCATTCAATGCCACGGGCTAGATGTAAACTGCAGATGACCATGTTGTGGTAGTTACCATGGATACCCAAGTGATGTGTGAGCTAACACATAGGCCCAACAGATTCCAAGAAGGCCAGAATCACCAGCGGCACCACCATCGATTGTCAGGTCACCCGGATTCAGCAAATACCAGAGTCCAAAATGATGCAGGTTTATACTGTTAATTTTCAGTTTATCGTTACAGTTGGTGTTATTCCATGTCGGAAGGGACGCAGCTACAGCCAGTGGGGTAACTAGAGACAGGCAGGCAGCTATGTGCAACAAAGGTAGGTGTGTTGTTTTCATATGCAGATCTGAAATATTGTCTTATATGCAAGAGGAGGAGTGATGGGGGTTCAGGCAAAAGCCAGGCTATGGATTGCATTGCTAAATGCTCCATCAGAGTGCAATGGTCGCCTGTCCTTTTTTTAAGTGATGATGTGGGTTTAGCCTGTGCTGTATGTATGTATGGGTGGCTGACTGCCACCCACCCAGAAAGTGTATGGGAGGCTGGTTGGCTGCCAGCCTTCCTTCCATTCCTATGAGTAATGTGAGTGCTCATGAAGGGGACATGGTTGGGTCCACCCCTTTCCCGGTTATCCCCTCTAGGCCTTTTGGCTTAGATCAAGTGTAAAAAAAGAAAGGATCTTGCGACAGATCGCATCCTGAGGCACGTTTTTTTTTGTGTGAATACTTGCACTTGGGTGACTTGTGAGCACATACTGATACATACGTTCCCTATCTGGGGACCATAAATTAAATGGATTTTTGAGAAAGGGAGCTGATTTGGAAGCTTGCTTCTGTCGCCCTATGCATTGACCCGATGTGGCAGTATCTTCGGGTAGTGAACAGTGCACCACCCCATTCCAGTGTTAAACAAGAAAGATTCTCATTTAATCCTCCGTGGGTGAGAATTTGAGTTTGAGAATTGGAGACCAAAATGATGAGTTGCACTGACTGGTTTATGAACGTCTATTCATTTAGCGTTTTAATGACCATGTTTGCACACTGATTGGTGTAAAAAAATAAAATAAAACTAAATAATAATAATCTAGCACACCTGTGCAGGTTTGACATGACATGACAGGTAGCTGTCTTGTGGGTGGTGCTGAATCCTGTTAAATGACATGAGGGTCTCATGCCTATACACAAGGGTGTGTCATTGCTGTTGCTTGACCATGCATTGGTTTCTGTGGTCAGTGAATGATAAAAACAAAATTTACCATCCATTGATGGATGGGAAATCCGCCATAAGGCATTTGTTTTTAGAAACTGCTGCTCACAACCAATGTTGCAATGGAGTGTCTCCATCTGCTGGTGGTATTGGAAAGGCATTAGTGCTATGACAGGGTCTGAAGAAGAAGAAGAAGAAGAAGAAGAAGACGGAAAAAAATATATATAAAAAGAAAAAGAGAGAGAGAGAGAGAGAGACTGACTTAGTGAGCGAGTGAGAGAGAGAGTGAGAGTGAGTGAGAGTGAATGAGTGAGTGAGTGAGTGATTGAGTGAGTGAGTGAGTGAGTGAGAACAAATGAGTTAAAGCAAGTGAGTGAGAGAGATCGAATTAATGAAAGTCTGAATGAAAGAAAGAAAAAAGGATGAAGAAAGAAGCATGAAGAAAAAAAATGTATATGGAGTTGCTGACATGAGTGCAATCTACAAAGCCGTTGAGGCTGATCCTCATGGGAGGATTATTGCACCAGGACCCTTAGCACTTTTAAAATGCCATTCAATGCCACGAGCTAGATGTAAACTGCAGATGACCATGTTGTGGTAGTTACCATGGATACCCAAGTGATGTGTGAGCTAACACATAGGCCCAACAGATTCCAAGAAGGCCAGAATCACCAGCGGCACCACCATCGATTGTCAGGTCACCCGGATTCAGCAAATACCAGAGTCCAAAATGATGCAGGTTTATACTGTTAATTTTCAGTTTATCGTTACAGTTGGTGTTATTCCATGTCGGAAGGGACGCAGCTACAGCCAGTGGGGTAACTAGAGACAGGCAGGCAGCTATGTGCAACAAAGGTAGGCGTGTTGTTTTCATATGCAGATCTGAAATATTGTCTTATATGCAAGAGGAGGAGTGATGGGGGTTCAGGCAAAAGCCAGGCTATGGATTGCATTGCTAAATGCTCCATCAGAGTGCAATGGTCGCCTGTCCTTTTTTTAAGTGATGATGTGGGTTTAGCCTGTGCTGTATGTATGTATGGGTGGCTGACTGCCACCCACCCAGAAAGTGTATGGGAGGCTGGTTGGCTGCCAGCCTTCCTTCCATTCCTATGAGTAATGTGAGTGCTCATGAAGGGGACATGGTTGGGTCCACCCCTTTCCCGGTTATCCCCTCTAGGCCTTTTGGCTTAGATCAAGTGTAAAAAAAGAAAGGATCTTGCGACAGATCGCATCCTGAGGCACGTTTTTTTTTGTGTGAATACTTGCACTTGGGTGACTTGTGAGCACATACTGATACATACGTTCCCTATCTGGGGACCATAAATTAAATGGATTTTTGAGAAAGGGAGCTGATTTGGAAGCTTGCTTCTGTCGCCCTATGCATTGACCCGATGTGGCAGTATCTTCGGGTAGTGAACAGTGCACCACCCCATTCCAGTGTTAAACAAGAAAGATTCTCATTTAATCCTCCGTGGGTGAGAATTTGAGTTTGAGAATTGGAGACCAAAATGATGAGTTGCACTGACTGGTTTATGAACGTCTATTCATTTAGCGTTTTAATGACCATGTTTGCACACTGATTGGTGTAAAAAAATAAAATAAAACTAAATAATAATAATCTAGCACACCTGTGCAGGTTTGACATGACATGACAGGTAGCTGTCTTGTGGGTGGTGCTGAATCCTGTTAAATGACATGAGGGTCTCATGCCTATACACAAGGGTGTGTCATTGCTGTTGCTTGACCATGCATTGGTTTCTGTGGTCAGTGAATGATAAAAACACAATTTACCATCCATTGATGGATGGGAAATCCGCCATGAGGCATTTGTTTTTAGAAACTGCTGCTCACAACCAATGTTGCAATGGAGTGTCTCCATCTGCTGGTGGTATTGGAAAGGCATTAGTGCTATGACAGGGTCTGAAGAAGAAGAAGAAGAAGACGGAAAAAAATATATATAAAAAGAAAAAGAGAGAGAGAGAGAGAGAGAGACTGACTTAGTGAGCGAGTGAGTGAGAGAGTGAGAGTGAGTGAGAGTGAATGAGTGAGTGAGTGATTGAGTGAGTGAGTGAGTGAGAACAAATGAGTTAAAGCAAGTGAGTGAGAGAGATCGAATGAATGAAAGTCTGAATGACAGAAAGAAAAAAGGATGAAGAAAGAAGCATGAAGAAAAAAAAATGTATATGGAGTTGCTGACATGAGTGCAATCTACAAAGCCGTTGAGGCTGATCCTCATGGGAGGATTATTGCACCAGGACCCTTAGCACTTTTAAAATGCCATTCAATGCCACGGGCTAGATGTAAACTGCAGATGACCATGTTGTGGTAGTTACCATGGATACCCAAGTGATGTGTGAGCTAACACATAGGCCCAACAGATTCCAAGAAGGCCAGAATCACCAGCGGCACCACCATCGATTGTCAGGTCACCCGGATTCAGCAAATACCAGAGTCCAAAATGATGCAGGTTTATACTGTTAATTTTCAGTTTATCGTTACAGTTGGTGTTATTCCATGTCGGAAGGGACGCAGCTACAGCCAGTGGGGTAACTAGAGACAGGCAGGCAGCTATGTGCAACAAAGGTAGGCGTGTTGTTTTCATATGCAGATCTGAAATATTGTCTTATATGCAAGAGGAGGAGTGATGGGGGTTCAGGCAAAAGCCAGGCTATGGATTGCATTGCTAAATGCTCCATCAGAGTGCAATGGTCGCCTGTCCTTTTTTTAAGTGATGATGTGGGTTTAGCCTGTGCTGTATGTATGTATGGGTGGCTGACTGCCACCCACCCAGAAAGTGTATGGGAGGCTGGTTGGCTGCCAGCCTTCCTTCCATTCCTATGAGTAATGTGAGTGCTCATGAAGGGGACATGGTTGGGTCCACCCCTTTCCCGGTTATCCCCTCTAGGCCTTTTGGCTTAGATCAAGTGTAAAAAAAGAAAGGATCTTGCGACAGATCGCATCCTGAGGCACGTTTTTTTTTTTGTGTGAATACTTGCACTTGGGTGACTTGTGAGCACATACTGATACATACGTTCCCTATCTGGGGACCATAAATTAAATGGATTTTTGAGAAAGGGAGCTGATTTGGAAGCTTGCTTCTGTCGCCCTATGCATTGACCCGATGTGGCAGTATCTTCGGGTAGTGAACAGTGCACCACCCCATTCCAGTGTTAAACAAGAAAGATTCTCATTTAATCCTCCGTGGGTGAGAATTTGAGTTTGAGAATTGGAGACCAAAATGATGAGTTGCACTGACTGGTTTATAAACGTCTATTCATTTAGCGTTTTAATGACCATGTTTGCACACTGATTGGTGTAAAAAAATAAAATAAAACTAAATAATAATAATCTAGCACACCTGTGCAGGTTTGACATGACATGACAGGTAGCTGTCTTGTGGGTGGTGCTGAATCCTGTTAAATGACATGAGGGTCTCATGCCTATACACAAGGGTGTGTCATTGCTGTTGCTTGACCATGCATTGGTTTCTGTGGTCAGTGAATGATAAAAACAAAATTTACCATTCATTGATGGATGGGAAATCCGCCATGAGGCATTTGTTTTTAGAAACTGCTGCTCACAACCAATGTTGCAATGGAGTGTCTCCATCTGCTGGTGGTATTGGAAAGGCATTAGTGCTATGACAGGGTCTGAAGAAGAAGAAGAAGAAGACGGAAAAAAATATATATAAAAAGAAAAAGAGAGAGAGAGAGAGAGACTGACTTAGTGAGCGAGTGAGTGAGAGAGTGAGAGTGAGTGAGAGTGAATGAGTGAGTGAGTGATTGAGTGAGTGAGTGAGTGAGAACAAATGAGTTAAAGCAAGTGAGTGAGAGAGATCGAATGAATGAAAGTCTGAATGACAGAAAGAAAAAAGGATGAAGAAAGAAGCATGAAGAAAAAAAAATGTATATGGAGTTGCTGACATGAGTGCAATCTACAAAGCCGTTGAGGCTGATCCTCATGGGAGGATTATTGCACCAGGACCCTTAGCACTTTTAAAATGCCATTCAATGCCACGGGCTAGATGTTAACTGCAGATGACCATGTTGTGGTAGTTACCATGGATACCCAAGTGATGTGTGAGCTAACACATAGGCCCAATAGATTCCAAGAAGGCCAGAATCACCAGCGGCACCACCATCGATTGTCAGGTCACCCGGATTCAGCAAATACCAGAGTCCAAAATGATGCAGGTTTATACTGTTAATTTTCAGTTTATCGTTACAGTTGGTGTTATTCCATGTCGGAAGGGACGCAGCTACAGCCAGTGGGGTAACTAGAGACAGGCAGGCAGCTATGTGCAACAAAGGTAGGCGTGTTGTTTTCATATGCAGATCTGAAATATTGTCTTATATGCAAGAGGAGGAGTGATGGGGGTTCAGGCAAAAGCCAGGCTATGGATTGCATTGCTAAATGCTCCATCAGAGTGCAATGGTCGCCTGTCCTTTTTTTAAGTGATGATGTGGGTTTAGCCTGTGCTGTATGTATGTATGGGTGGCTGACTGCCACCCACCCAGAAAGTGTATGGGAGGCTGGTTGGCTGCCAGCCTTCCTTCCATTCCTATGAGTAATGTGAGTGCTCATGAAGGGGACATGGTTGGGTCCACCCCTTTCCTTGTTATCCCCTCTAGGCCTTTTGGCTTAGATCAAGTGTAAAAAAAGAAAGGATCTTGCGACAGATCGCATCCTGAGGCACGTTTTTTTTTTGTGTGAATACTTGCACTTGGGTGACTTGTGAGCACATACTGATACATACGTTCCCTATCTGGGGACCATAAATTAAATGGATTTTTGAGAAAGGGAGCTGATTTGGAAGCTTGCTTCTGTCGCCCTATGCATTGACCCGATGTGGCAGTATCTTCGGGTAGTGAACAGTGCACCACCCCATTCCAGTGTTAAACAAGAAAGATTCTCATTTAATCCTCCGTGGGTGAGAATTTGAGTTTGAGAATTGGAGACCAAAATGATGAGTTGCACTGACTGGTTTATGAACGTCTATTCATTTAGCGTTTTAATGACCATGTTTGCACACTGATTGGTGTAAAAAAATAAAATAAAACTAAATAATAATAATCTAGCACACCTGTGCAGGTTTGACATGACATGACAGGTAGCTGTCTTGTGGGTGGTGCTGAATCCTGTTAAATGACATGAGGGTCTCATGCCTATACACAAGGGTGTGTCATTGCTGTTGCTTGACCATGCATTGGTTTCTGTGGTCAGTGAATGATAAAAACAAAATTTACCATCCATTGATGGATGGGAAATCCGCCATGAGGCATTTGTTTTTAGAAACTGCTGCTCACAACCAATGTTGCAATGGAGTGTCTCCATCTGCTGGTGGTATTGGAAAGGCATTAGTGCTATGACAGGGTCTGAAGAAGAAGAAGAAGAAGACGGAAAAAAATATATATAAAAAGAAAAAGAGAGAGAGAGAGAGAGACTGACTTAGTGAGCGAGTGAGTGAGAGAGTGAGAGTGAGTGAGAGTGAATGAGTGAGTGAGTGATTGAGTGAGTGAGTGAGTGAGTGAGTGAGAACAAATGAGTTAAAGCAAGTGAGTGAGAGAGATCGAATGAATGAAAGTCTGAATGACAGAAAGAAAAAAGGATGAAGAAAGAAGCATGAAGAAAAAAAAATGTATATGGAGTTGCTGACATGAGTGCAATCTACAAAGCCGTTGAGGCTGATCCTCATGGGAGGATTATTGCACCAGGACCCTTAGCACTTTTAAAATGCCATTCAATGCCACGGGCTAGATGTAAACTGCAGATGACCATGTTGTGGTAGTTACCATGGATACCCAAGTGATGTGTGAGCTAACACATAGGCCCAACAGATTCCAAGAAGGCCAGAATCACCAGCGGCACCACCATCGATTGTCAGGTCACCCGGATTCAGCAAATACCAGAGTCCAAAATGATGCAGGTTTATACTGTTAATTTTCAGTTTATCGTTACAGTTGGTGTTATTCCATGTCGGAAGGGACGCAGCTACAGCCAGTGGGGTAACTAGAGACAGGCAGGCAGCTATGTGCAACAAAGGTAGGCGTGTTGTTTTCATATGCAGATCTGAAATATTGTCTTATATGCAAGAGGAGGAGTGATGGGGGTTCAGGCAAAAGCCAGGCTATGGATTGCATTGCTAAATGCTCCATCAGAGTGCAATGGTCGCCTGTCCTTTTTTTAAGTGATGATGTGGGTTTAGCCTGTGCTGTATGTATGTATGGGTGGCTGACTGCCACCCACCCAGAAAGTGTATGGGAGGCTGGTTGGCTGCCAGCCTTCCTTCCATTCCTATGAGTAATGTGAGTGCTCATGAAGGGGACATGGTTGGGTCCACCCCTTTCCCGGTTATCCCCTCTAGGCCTTTTGGCTTAGATCAAGTGTAAAAAAAGAAAGGATCTTGCGACAGATCGCATCCTGAGGCACGTTTTTTTTTTGTGTGAATACTTGCACTTGGGTGACTTGTGAGCACATACTGATACATACGTTCCCTATCTGGGGACCATAAATTAAATGGATTTTTGAGAAAGGGAGCTGATTTGGAAGCTTGCTTCTGTCGCCCTATGCATTGACCCGATGTGGCAGTATCTTCGGGTAGTGAACAGTGCACCACCCCATTCCAGTGTTAAACAAGAAAGATTCTCATTTAATCCTCCGTGGGTGAGAATTTGAGTTTGAGAATTGGAGACCAAAATGATGAGTTGCACTGACTGGTTTATGAACGTCTATTCATTTAGCGTTTTAATGACCATGTTTGCACACTGATTGGTGTAAAAAAATAAAATAAAACTAAATAATAATAATCTAGCACACCTGTGCAGGTTTGACATGACATGACAGGTAGCTGTCTTGTGGGTGGTGCTGAATCCTGTTAAATGACATGAGGGTCTCATGCCTATACACAAGGGTGTGTCATTGCTGTTGCTTGACCATGCATTGGTTTCTGTGGTCAGTGAATGATAAAAACAAAATTTACCATCCATTGATGGATGGGAAATCCGCCATGAGGCATTTGTTTTTAGAAACTGCTGCTCACAACCAATGTTGCAATGGAGTGTCTCCATCTGCTGGTGGTATTGGAAAGGCATTAGTGCTATGACAGGGTCTGAAGAAGAAGAAGAAGAAGACGGAAAAAAATATATATAAAAAGAAAAAGAGAGAGAGAGAGAGACTGACTTAGTGAGCGAGTGAGTGAGAGAGTGAGAGTGAGTGAGAGTGAATGAGTGAGTGAGTGATTGAGTGAGTGAGTGAGTGAGAACAAATGAGTTAAAGCAAGTGAGTGAGAGAGATCGAATGAATGAAAGTCTGAATGACAGAAAGAAAAAAGGATGAAGAAAGAAGCATGAAGAAAAAAAAATGTATATGGAGTTGCTGACATGAGTGCAATCTACAAAGCCGTTGAGGCTGATCCTCATGGGAGGATTATTGCACCAGGACCCTTAGCACTTTTAAAATGCCATTCAATGCCACGGGCTAGATGTAAACTGCAGATGACCATGTTGTGGTAGTTACCATGGATACCCAAGTGATGTGTGAGCTAACACATAGGCCCAACAGATTCCAAGAAGGCCAGAATCACCAGCGGCACCACCATCGATTGTCAGGTCACCCGGATTCAGCAAATACCAGAGTCCAAAATGATGCAGGTTTATACTGTTAATTTTCAGTTTATCGTTACAGTTGGTGTTATTCCATGTCGGAAGGGACGCAGCTACAGCCAGTGGGGTAACTAGAGACAGGCAGGCAGCTATGTGCAACAAAGGTAGGCGTGTTGTTTTCATATGCAGATCTGAAATATTGTCTTATATGCAAGAGGAGGAGTGATGGGGGTTCAGGCAAAAGCCAGGCTATGGATTGCATTGCTAAATGCTCCATCAGAGTGCAATGGTCGCCTGTCCTTTTTTTAAGTGATGATGTGGGTTTAGCCTGTGCTGTATGTATGTATGGGTGGCTGACTGCCACCCACCCAGAAAGTGTATGGGAGGCTGGTTGGCTGCCAGCCTTCCTTCCATTCCTATGAGTAATGTGAGTGCTCATGAAGGGGACATGGTTGGGTCCACCCCTTTCCCGGTTATCCCCTCTAGGCCTTTTGGCTTAGATCAAGTGTAAAAAAAGAAAGGATCTTGCGACAGATCGCATCCTGAGGCACGTTTTTTTTTGTGTGAATACTTGCACTTGGGTGACTTGTGAGCACATACTGATACATACGTTCCCTATCTGGGGACCATAAATTAAATGGATTTTTGAGAAAGGGAGCTGATTTGGAAGCTTGCTTCTGTCGCCCTATGCATTGACCCGATGTGGCAGTATCTTCGGGTAGTGAACAGTGCACCACCCCATTCCAGTGTTAAACAAGAAAGATTCTCATTTAATCCTCCGTGGGTGAGAATTTGAGTTTGAGAATTGGAGACCAAAATGATGAGTTGCACTGACTGGTTTATGAACGTCTATTCATTTAGCGTTTTAATGACCATGTTTGCACACTGATTGGTGTAAAAAAATAAAATAAAACTAAATAATAATAATCTAGCACACCTGTGCAGGTTTGACATGACATGACAGGTAGCTGTCTTGTGGGTGGTGCTGAATCCTGTTAAATGACATGAGGGTCTCATGCCTATACACAAGGGTGTGTCATTGCTGTTGCTTGACCATGCATTGGTTTCTGTGGTCAGTGAATGATAAAAACAAAATTTACCATCCATTGATGGATGGGAAATCCGCCATGAGGCATTTGTTTTTAGAAACTGCTGCTCACAACCAATGTTGCAATGGAGTGTCTCCATCTGCTGGTGGTATTGGAAAGGCATTAGTGCTATGACAGGGTCTGAAGAAGAAGAAGAAGAAGAAGAAGACGGAAAAAAATATATATAAAAAGAAAAAGAGAGAGAGAGAGAGAGAGACTGACTTAGTGAGCGAGTGAGTGAGAGAGTGAGAGTGAGTGAGAGTGAATGAGTGAGTGAGTGATTGAGTGAGTGAGTGAGTGAGAACAAATGAGTTAAAGCAAGTGAGTGAGAGAGATCGAATAAATGAAAGTCTGAATGACAGAAAGAAAAAAGGATGAAGAAAGAAAAATGTATATGGAGTTGCTGACATGAGTGCAATCTACAAAGCCGTTGAGGCTGATCCTCATGGGAGGATTATTGCACCAGGACCCTTAGCACTTTTAAAATGCCATTCAATGCCACGGGCTAGATGTAAACTGCAGATGACCATGTTGTGGTAGTTACCATGGATACCCAAGTGCTGTGTGAGCTAACACATAGGCCCAACAGATTCCAAGAAGGCCAGAATCACCAGCGGCACCACCATCGATTGTCAGGTCACCCGGATTCAGCAAATACCAGAGTCCAAAATGATGCAGGTTTATACTGTTAATTTTCAGTTTATCGTTACAGTTGGTGTTATTCCATGTCGGAAGGGACGCAGCTACAGCCAGTGGGGTAACTAGAGACAGGCAGGCAGCTATGTGCAACAAAGGTAGGCGTGTTGTTTTCATATGCAGATCTGAAATATTGTCTTATATGCAAGAGGAGGAGTGATGGGGGTTCAGGCAAAAGCCAGGCTATGGATTGCATTGCTAAATGCTCCATCAGAGTGCAATGGTCGCCTGTCCTTTTTTTAAGTGATGATGTGGGTTTAGCCTGTGCTGTATGTATGTATGGGTGGCTGACTGCCACCCACCCAGAAAGTGTATGGGAGGCTGGTTGGCTGCCAGCCTTCCTTCCATTCCTATGAGTAATGTGAGTGCTCATGAAGGGGACATGGTTGGGTCCACCCCTTTCCCGGTTATCCCCTCTAGGCCTTTTGGCTTAGATCAAGTGTAAAAAAAGAAAGGATCTTGCGACAGATCGCATCCTGAGGCACGTTTTTTTTTTGTGTGAATACTTGCACTTGGGTGACTTGTGAGCACATACTGATACATACGTTCCCTATCTGGGGACCATAAATTAAATGGATTTTTGAGAAAGGGAGCTGATTTGGAAGCTTGCTTCTGTCGCCCTATGCATTGACCCGATGTGGCAGTATCTTCGGGTAGTGAACAGTGCACCACCCCATTCCAGTGTTAAACAAGAAAGATTCTCATTTAATCCTCCGTGGGTGAGAATTTGAGTTTGAGAATTGGAGACCAAAATGATGAGTTGCACTGACTGGTTTATGAACGTCTATTCATTTAGCGTTTTAATGACCATGTTTGCACACTGATTGGTGTAAAAAAATAAAATAAAACTAAATAATAATAATCTAGCACACCTGTGCAGGTTTGACATGACATGACAGGTAGCTGTCTTGTGGGTGGTGCTGAATCCTGTTAAATGACATGAGGGTCTCATGCCTATACACAAGGGTGTGTCATTGCTGTTGCTTGACCATGCATTGGTTTCTGTGGTCAGTGAATGATAAAAACAAAATTTACCATCCATTGATGGATGGGAAATCCGCCATGAGGCATTTGTTTTTAGAAACTGCTGCTCACAACCAATGTTGCAATGGAGTGTCTCCATCTGCTGGTGGTATTGGAAAGGCATTAGTGCTATGACAGGGTCTGAAGAAGAAGAAGAAGACGGAAAAAAATATATATAAAAAGAAAAAGAGAGAGAGAGAGAGAGAGACTGACTTAGTGAGCGAGTGAGTGAGAGAGTGAGAGTGAGTGAGAGTGAGTGATTGAGTGAGTGAGTGAGTGAGTGAGAACAAATGAGTTAAAGCAAGTGAGTGAGAGAGATCGAATGAATGAAAGTCTGAATGACAGAAAGAAAAAAGGATGAAGAAAGAAGCATGAAGAAAAAAAAATGTATATGGAGTTGCTGACATGAGTGCAATCTACAAAGCCGTTGAGGCTGATCCTCATGGGAGGATTATTGCACCAGGACCCTTAGCACTTTTAAAATGCCATTCAATGCCACGGGCTAGATGTAAACTGCAGATGACCATGTTGTGGTAGTTACCATGGATACCCAAGTGATGTGTGAGCTAACACATAGGCCCAACAGATTCCAAGAAGGCCAGAATCACCAGCGGCACCACCATCGATTGTCAGGTCACCCGGATTCAGCAAATACCAGAGTCCAAAATGATGCAGGTTTATACTGTTAATTTTCAGTTTATCGTTACAGTTGGTGTTATTCCATGTCGGAAGGGACGCAGCTACAGCCAGTGGGGTAACTAGAGACAGGCAGGCAGCTATGTGCAACAAAGGTAGGCGTGTTGTTTTCATATGCAGATCTGAAATATTGTCTTATATGCAAGAGGAGGAGTGATGGGGGTTCAGGCAAAAGCCAGGCTATGGATTGCATTGCTAAATGCTCCATCAGAGTGCAATGGTCGCCTGTCCTTTTTTTAAGTGATGATGTGGGTTTAGCCTGTGCTGTATGTATGTATGGGTGGCTGACTGCCACCCACCCAGAAAGTGTATGGGAGGCTGGTTGGCTGCCAGCCTTCCTTCCATTCCTATGAGTAATGTGAGTGCTCATGAAGGGGACATGGTTGGGTCCACCCCTTTCCCGGTTATCCCCTCTAGGCCTTTTGGCTTAGATCAAGTGTAAAAAAAGAAAGGATCTTGCGACAGATCGCATCCTGAGGCACGTTTTTTTTTTGTGTGAATACTTGCACTTGGGTGACTTGTGAGCACATACTGATACATACGTTCCCTATCTGGGGACCATAAATTAAATGGATTTTTGAGAAAGGGAGCTGATTTGGAAGCTTGCTTCTGTCGCCCTATGCATTGACCCGATGTGGCAGTATCTTCGGGTAGTGAACAGTGCACCACCCCATTCCAGTGTTAAACAAGAAAGATTCTCATTTAATCCTCCGTGGGTGAGAATTTGAGTTTGAGAATTGGAGACCAAAATGATGAGTTGCACTGACTGGTTTATGAACGTCTATTCATTTAGCGTTTTAATGACCATGTTTGCACACTGATTGGTGTAAAAAAATAAAATAAAACTAAATAATAATAATCTAGCACACCTGTGCAGGTTTGACATGACATGACAGGTAGCTGTCTTGTGGGTGGTGCTGAATCCTGTTAAATGACATGAGGGTCTCATGCCTATACACAAGGGTGTGTCATTGCTGTTGCTTGACCATGCATTGGTTTCTGTGGTCAGTGAATGATAAAAACAAAATTTACCATCCATTGATGGATGGGAAATCCGCCATGAGGCATTTGTTTTTAGAAACTGCTGCTCACAACCAATGTTGCAATGGAGTGTCTCCATCTGCTGGTGGTATTGGAAAGGCATTAGTGCTATGACAGGGTCTGAAGAAGAAGAAGAAGAAGAAGAAGACGGAAAAAAATATATATAAAAAGAAAAAGAGAGAGAGAGAGAGAGAGACTGACTTAGTGAGCGAGTGAGTGAGAGTGAATGAGTGAGTGAGTGATTGAGTGAGTGAGTGAGTGAGAACAAATGAGTTAAAGCAAGTGAGTGAGAGAGATCGAATGAATGAAAGTCTGAATGACAGAAAGAAAAAAGGATGAAGAAAGAAAAATGTATATGGAGTTGCTGACATGAGTGCAATCTACAAAGCCGTTGAGGCTGATCCTCATGGGAGGATTATTGCACCAGGACCCTTAGCACTTTTAAAATGCCATTCAATGCCACGGGCTAGATGTAAACTGCAGATGACCATGTTGTGGTAGTTACCATGGATACCCAAGTGATGTGTGAGCTAACACATAGGCCCAACAGATTCCAAGAAGGCCAGAATCACCAGCGGCACCACCATCGATTGTCAGGTCACCCGGATTCAGCAAATACCAGAGTCCAAAATGATGCAGGTTTATACTGTTAATTTTCAGTTTATCGTTACAGTTGGTGTTATTCCATGTCGGAAGGGACGCAGCTACAGCCAGTGGGGTAACTAGAGACAGGCAGGCAGCTATGTGCAACAAAGGTAGGCGTGTTGTTTTCATATGCAGATCTGAAATATTGTCTTATATGCAAGAGGAGGAGTGATGGGGGTTCAGGCAAAAGCAAGGCTATGGATTGCATTGCTAAATGCTCCATCAGAGTGCAATGGTCGCCTGTCCTTTTTTTAAGTGATGATGTGGGTTTAGCCTGTGCTGTATGTATGTATGGGTGGCTGACTGCCACCCACCCAGAAAGTGTATGGGAGGCTGGTTGGCTGCCAGCCTTCCTTCCATTCCTATGAGTAATGTGAGTGCTCATGAAGGGGACATGGTTGGGTCCACCCCTTTCCCGGTTATCCCCTCTAGGCCTTTTGGCTTAGATCAAGTGTAAAAAAAGAAAGGATCTTGCGACAGATCGCATCCTGAGGCACGTTTTTTTTTGTGTGAATACTTGCACTTGGGTGACTTGTGAGCACATACTGATACATACGTTCCCTATCTGGGGACCATAAATTAAATGGATTTTTGAGAAAGGGAGCTGATTTGGAAGCTTGCTTCTGTTGCCCTATGCATTGACCCGATGTGGCAGTATCTTCGGGTAGTGAACAGTGCACCACCCCATTCCAGTGTTAAACAAGAAAGATTCTCATTTAATCCTCCGTGCGTGAGAATTTGAGTTTGAGAATTGGAGACCAAAATGATGAGTTGCACTGACTGGTTTATGAACGTCTATTCATTTAGCGTTTTAATGACCATGTTTGCACACTGATTGGTGTAAAAAAATAAAATAAAACTAAATAATAATAATCTAGCACACCTGTGCAGGTTTGACATGACATGACAGGTAGCTGTCTTGTGGGTGGTGCTGAATCCTGTTAAATGACATGAGGGTCTCATGCCTATACACAAGGGTGTGTCATTGCTGTTGCTTGACCATGCATTGGTTTCTGTGGTCAGTGAATGATAAAAACAAAATTTACCATCCATTGATGGATGGGAAATCCGCCATGAGGCATTTGTTTTTAGAAACTGCTGCTCACAACCAATGTTGCAATGGAGTGTCTCCATCTGCTGGTGGTATTGGAAAGGCATTAGTGCTATGACAGGGTCTGAAGAAGAAGAAGAAGAAGAAGAAGAAGACGGAAAAAAATATATATAAAAAGAAAAAGAGAGAGAGAGAGAGAGACTGACTTAGTGAGAGAGTGAGTGAGAGAGTGAGAGTGAGTGAGAGTGAATGAGTGAGTGAGTGATTGAGTGAGTGAGTGAGTGAGTGAGAACAAATGAGTTAAAGCAAGTGAGTGAGAGAGATCGAATGAATGAAAGTCTGAATGACAGAAAGAAAAAAGGATGAAGAAAGAAGCATGAAGAAAAAAAAATGTATATGGAGTTGCTGACATGAGTGCAATCTACAAAGCCGTTGAGGCTGATCCTCATGGGAGGATTATTGCACCAGGACCCTTAGCACTTTTAAAATGCCATTCAATGCCACGGGCTAGATGTAAACTGCAGATGACCATGTTGTGGTAGTTACCATGGATACCCAAGTGATGTGTGAGCTAACACATAGGCCCAACAGATTCCAAGAAGGCCAGAATCACCAGCGGCACCACCATCGATTGTCAGGTCACCCGGATTCAGCAAATACCAGAGTCCAAAATGATGCAGGTTTATACTGTTAATTTTCAGTTTATCGTTACAGTTGGTGTTATTCCATGTCGGAAGGGACGCAGCTACAGCCAGTGGGGTAACTAGAGACAGGCAGGCAGCTATGTGCAACAAAGGTAGGCGTGTTGTTTTCATATGCAGATCTGAAATATTGTCTTATATGCAAGAGGAGGAGTGATGGGGGTTCAGGCAAAAGCCAGGCTATGGATTGCATTGCTAAATGCTCCATCAGAGTGCAATGGTCGCCTGTCCTTTTTTTAAGTGATGATGTGGGTTTAGCCTGTGCTGTATGTATGTATGGGTGGCTGACTGCCACCCACCCACAAAGTGTATGGGAGGCTGGTTGGCTGCCAGCCTTCCTTCCATTCCTATGAGTAATGTGAGTGCTCATGAAGGGGACATGGTTGGGTCCACCCCTTTCCCGGTTATCCCCTCTAGGCCTTTTGGCTTAGATCAAGTGTAAAAAAAGAAAGGATCTTGCGACAGATCGCATCCTGAGGCACGTTTTTTTTTTTGTGTGAATACTTGCACTTGGGTGACTTGTGAGCACATACTGATACATACGTTCCCTATCTGGGGACCATAAATTAAATGGATTTTTGAGAAAGGGAGCTGATTTGGAAGCTTGCTTCTGTCGCCCTATGCATTGACCCGATGTGGCAGTATCTTCGGGTAGTGAACAGTGCACCACCCCATTCCAGTGTTAAACAAGAAAGATTCTCATTTAATCCTCCGTGGGTGAGAATTTGAGTTTGAGAATTGGAGACCAAAATGATGAGTTGCACTGACTGGTTTATAAACGTCTATTCATTTAGCGTTTTAATGACCATGTTTGCACACTGATTGGTGTAAAAAAATAAAATAAAACTAAATAATAATAATCTAGCACACCTGTGCAGGTTTGACATGACATGACAGGTAGCTGTCTTGTGGGTGGTGCTGAATCCTGTTAAATGACATGAGGGTCTCATGCCTATACACAAGGGTGTGTCATTGCTGTTGCTTGACCATGCATTGGTTTCTGTGGTCAGTGAATGATAAAAACAAAATTTACCATTCATTGATGGATGGGAAATCCGCCATGAGGCATTTGTTTTTAGAAACTGCTGCTCACAACCAATGTTGCAATGGAGTGTCTCCATCTGCTGGTGGTATTGGAAAGGCATTAGTGCTATGACAGGGTCTGAAGAAGAAGAAGAAGAAGACGGAAAAAAATATATATAAAAAGAAAAAGAGAGAGAGAGAGAGAGACTGACTTAGTGAGCGAGTGAGTGAGAGAGTGAGAGTGAGTGAGAGTGAATGAGTGAGTGAGTGATTGAGTGAGTGAGTGAGTGAGAACAAATGAGTTAAAGCAAGTGAGTGAGAGAGATCGAATGAATGAAAGTCTGAATGACAGAAAGAAAAAAGGATGAAGAAAGAAGCATGAAGAAAAAAAAATGTATATGGAGTTGCTGACATGAGTGCAATCTACAAAGCCGTTGAGGCTGATCCTCATGGGAGGATTATTGCACCAGGACCCTTAGCACTTTTAAAATGCCATTCAATGCCACGGGCTAGATGTTAACTGCAGATGACCATGTTGTGGTAGTTACCATGGATACCCAAGTGATGTGTGAGCTAACACATAGGCCCAATAGATTCCAAGAAGGCCAGAATCACCAGCGGCACCACCATCGATTGTCAGGTCACCCGGATTCAGCAAATACCAGAGTCCAAAATGATGCAGGTTTATACTGTTAATTTTCAGTTTATCGTTACAGTTGGTGTTATTCCATGTCGGAAGGGACGCAGCTACAGCCAGTGGGGTAACTAGAGACAGGCAGGCAGCTATGTGCAACAAAGGTAGGCGTGTTGTTTTCATATGCAGATCTGAAATATTGTCTTATATGCAAGAGGAGGAGTGATGGGGGTTCAGGCAAAAGCCAGGCTATGGATTGCATTGCTAAATGCTCCATCAGAGTGCAATGGTCGCCTGTCCTTTTTTTAAGTGATGATGTGGGTTTAGCCTGTGCTGTATGTATGTATGGGTGGCTGACTGCCACCCACCCAGAAAGTGTATGGGAGGCTGGTTGGCTGCCAGCCTTCCTTCCATTCCTATGAGTAATGTGAGTGCTCATGAAGGGGACATGGTTGGGTCCACCCCTTTCCTTGTTATCCCCTCTAGGCCTTTTGGCTTAGATCAAGTGTAAAAAAAGAAAGGATCTTGCGACAGATCGCATCCTGAGGCACGTTTTTTTTTTGTGTGAATACTTGCACTTGGGTGACTTGTGAGCACATACTGATACATACGTTCCCTATCTGGGGACCATAAATTAAATGGATTTTTGAGAAAGGGAGCTGATTTGGAAGCTTGCTTCTGTCGCCCTATGCATTGACCCGATGTGGCAGTATCTTCGGGTAGTGAACAGTGCACCACCCCATTCCAGTGTTAAACAAGAAAGATTCTCATTTAATCCTCCGTGGGTGAGAATTTGAGTTTGAGAATTGGAGACCAAAATGATGAGTTGCACTGACTGGTTTATGAACGTCTATTCATTTAGCGTTTTAATGACCATGTTTGCACACTGATTGGTGTAAAAAAATAAAATAAAACTAAATAATAATAATCTAGCACACCTGTGCAGGTTTGACATGACATGACAGGTAGCTGTCTTGTGGGTGGTGCTGAATCCTGTTAAATGACATGAGGGTCTCATGCCTATACACAAGGGTGTGTCATTGCTGTTGCTTGACCATGCATTGGTTTCTGTGGTCAGTGAATGATAAAAACAAAATTTACCATCCATTGATGGATGGGAAATCCGCCATGAGGCATTTGTTTTTAGAAACTGCTGCTCACAACCAATGTTGCAATGGAGTGTCTCCATCTGCTGGTGGTATTGGAAAGGCATTAGTGCTATGACAGGGTCTGAAGAAGAAGAAGAAGAAGAAGAAGAAGACGGAAAAAAATATATATAAAAAGAAAAAGAGAGAGAGAGAGAGACTGACTTAGTGAGCGAGTGAGTGAGAGAGTGAGAGTGAGTGAGAGTGAATGAGTGAGTGAGTGATTGAGTGAGTGAGTGAGTGAGAACAAATGAGTTAAAGCAAGTGAGTGAGAGAGATCGAATGAATGAAAGTCTGAATGACAGAAAGAAAAAAGGATGAAGAAAGAAGCATGAAGAAAAAAAAATGTATATGGAGTTGCTGACATGAGTGCAATCTACAAAGCCGTTGAGGCTGATCCTCATGGGAGGATTATTGCACCAGGACCCTTAGCAGTTTTAAAATGCCCTTCAATGCCAAGGGCTAGATGTAAACTGCAGATGACCATGTTGTGGTAGTTACCATGGATACCCAAGTGATGTGTGAGCTAACACATAGGCCCAACAGATTCCAAGAAGGCCAGAATCACCAGTGGCACCACCATCGATTGTCAGGTCACCCGGATTCAGCAAATACCAGAGTCCAAAATGATGCAGGTTTATACTGTTAATTTTCAGTTTATCGTTACAGTTGGTGTTATTCCATGTCGGAAGGGACGCAGCTACAGCCAGTGGGGTAACTAGAGACAGGCAGGCAGCTATGTGCAACAAAGGTAGGCGTGTTGTTTTCATATGCAGATCTGAAATATTGTCTTATATGCAAGAGGAGGAGTGATGGGGGTTCAGGCAAAAGCCAGGCTATGGATTGCATTGCTAAATGCTCCATCAGAGTGCAATGGTCGCCTGTCCTTTTTTTAAGTGATGATGTGGGTTTAGCCTGTGCTGTATGTATGTATGGGTGGCTGACTGCCACCCACCCAGAAAGTGTATGGGAGGCTGGTTGGCTGCCAGCCTTCCTTCCATTCCTATGAGTAATGTGAGTGCTCATGAAGGGGACATGGTTGGGTCCACCCCTTTCCCGGTTATCCCCTCTAGGCCTTTTGGCTTAGATCAAGTGTAAAAAAAGAAAGGATCTTGCGACAGATCGCATCCTGAGGCACGTTTTTTTTTTTGTGTGAATACTTGCACTTGGGTGACTTGTGAGCACATACTGATACATACGTTCCCTATCTGGGGACCATAAATTAAATGGATTTTTGAGAAAGGGAGCTGATTTGGAAGCTTTCTTCTGTCGCCCTATGCATTGACCCGATGTGGCAGTATCTTCGGGTAGTGAACAGTGCACCACCCCATTCCAGTGTTAAACAAGAAAGATTCTCATTTAATCCTCCGTGGGTGAGAATTTGAGTTTGAGAATTGGAGACCAAAATGATGAGTTGCACTGACTGGTTTTTGAACGTCTATTCATTTAGCGTTTTAATGACCATGTTTGCACACTGATTGGTGTAAAAAAATAAAATAAAACTAAATAATAATAATCTAGCACACCTGTGCAGGTTTGACATGACATGACAGGTAGCTGTCTTGTGGGTGGTGCTGAATCCTGTTAAATGACATGAGGGTCTCATGCCTATACACAAGGGTGTGTCATTGCTGTTGCTTGACCATGCATTGGTTTCTGTGGTCAGTGAATGATAAAAACAAAATTTACCATCCATTGATGGATGGGAAATCCGCCATGAGGCATTTGTTTTTAGAAACTGCTGCTCACAACCAATGTTGCAATGGAGTGTCTCCATCTGCTGGTGGTATTGGAAAGGCATTAGTGCTATGACAGGGTCTGAAGAAGAAGAAGAAGAAGACGGAAAAAAATATATATAAAAAGAAAAAGAGAGAGAGAGAGAGAGACTGACTTAGTGAGCGAGTGAGTGAGAGAGTGAGAGTGAGTGAGAGTGAATGAGTGAGTGAGTGATTGAGTGAGTGAGTGAGAACAAATGAGTTAAAGCAAGTGAGTGAGAGAGATCGAATGAATGAAAGTCTGAATGACAGAAAGAAAAAAGGATGAAGAAAGAAGCATGAAGAAAAAAAAATGTATATGGAGTTGCTGACATGAGTGCAATCTACAAAGCCGTTGAGGCTGATCCTCATGGGAGGATTATTGCACCAGGACCCTTAGCACTTTTAAAATGCCATTCAATGCCACGGGCTAGATGTAAACTGCAGATGACCATGTTGTGGTAGTTACCATGGATACCCAAGTGATGTGTGAGCTAACACATAGGCCCAACAGATTCCAAGAAGGCCAGAATCACCAGCGGCACCACCATCGATTGTCAGGTCACCCGGATTCAGCAAATACCAGAGTCCAAAATGATGCAGGTTTATACTGTTAATTTTCAGTTTATCGTTACAGTTGGTGTTATTCCATGTCGGAAGGGACGCAGCTACAGCCAGTGGGGTAACTAGAGACAGGCAGGCAGCTATGTGCAACAAAGGTAGGCGTGTTGTTTTCATATGCAGATCTGAAATATTGTCTTATATGCAAGAGGAGGAGTGATGGGGGTTCAGGCAAAAGCCAGGCTATGGATTGCATTGCTAAATGCTCCATCAGAGTGCAATGGTCGCCTGTCCTTTTTTTAAGTGATGATGTGGGTTTAGCCTGTGCTGTATGTATGTATGGGTGGCTGACTGCCACCCACCCAGAAAGTGTATGGGAGGCTGGTTGGCTGCCAGCCTTCCTTCCATTCCTATGAGTAATGTGAGTGCTCATGAAGGGGACATGGTTGGGTCCACCCCTTTCCCGGTTATCCCCTCTAGGCCTTTTGGCTTAGATCAAGTGTAAAAAAAGAAAGGATCTTGCGACAGATCGCATCCTGAGGCACGTTTTTTTTTGTGTGAATACTTGCACTTGGGTGACTTGTGAGCACATACTGATACATACGTTCCCTATCTGGGGACCATAAATTAAATGGATTTTTGAGAAAGGGAGCTGATTTGGAAGCTTGCTTCTGTCGCCCTATGCATTGACCCGATGTGGCAGTATCTTCGGGTAGTGAACAGTGCACCACCCCATTCCAGTGTTAAACAAGAAAGATTCTCATTTAATCCTCCGTGGGTGAGAATTTGAGTTTGAGAATTGGAGACCAAAATGATGAGTTGCACTGACTGGTTTATGAACGTCTATTCATTTAGCGTTTTAATGACCATGTTTGCACACTGATTGGTGTAAAAAAATAAAATAAAACTAAATAATAATAATCTAGCACACCTGTGCAGGTTTGACATGACATGACAGGTAGCTGTCTTGTGGGTGGTGCTGAATCCTGTTAAATGACATGAGGGTCTCATGCCTATACACAAGGGTGTGTCATTGCTGTTGCTTGACCATGCATTGGTTTCTGTGGTCAGTGAATGATAAAAACAAAATTTACCATCCATTGATGGATGGGAAATCCGCCATGAGGCATTTGTTTTTAGAAACTGCTGCTCACAACCAATGTTGCAATGGAGTGTCTCCATCTGCTGGTGGTATTGGAAAGGCATTAGTGCTATGACAGGGTCTGAAGAAGAAGAAGAAGAAGACGGAAAAAAATATATATAAAAAGAAAAAGAGAGAGATAGAGAGAGACTGACTTAGTGAGCGAGTGAGTGAGAGAGTGAGAGTGAGTGAGAGTGAATGAGTGAGTGAGTGATTGAGTGAGTGAGTGAGTGAGTGAGTGAGAACAAATGAGTTAAAGCAAGTGAGTGAGAGAGATCGAATGAATGAAAGTCTGAATGACAGAAAGAAAAAAGGATGAAGAAAGAAAAATGTATATGGAGTTGCTGACATGAGTGCAATCTACAAAGCCGTTGAGGCTGATCCTCATGGGAGGATTATTGCACCAGGACCCTTAGCACTTTTAAAATGCCATTCAATGCCACGGGCTAGATGTAAACTGCAGATGACCATGTTGTGGTAGTTACCATGGATACCCAAGTGATGTGTGAGCTAACACATAGGCCCAACAGATTCCAAGAAGGCCAGAATCACCAGCGGCACCACCATCGATTGTCAGGTCACCCGGATTCAGCAAATACCAGAGTCCAAAATGATGCAGGTTTATACTGTTAATTTTCAGTTTATCGTTACAGTTGGTGTTATTCCATGTCGGAAGGGACGCAGCTACAGCCAGTGGGGTAACTAGAGACAGGCAGGCAGCTATGTGCAACAAAGGTAGGCGTGTTGTTTTCATATGCAGATCTGAAATATTGTCTTATATGCAAGAGGAGGAGTGATGGGGGTTCAGGCAAAAGCCAGGCTATGGATTGCATTGCTAAATGCTCCATCAGAGTGCAATGGTCGCCTGTCCTTTTTTTAAGTGATGATGTGGGTTTAGCCTGTGCTGTATGTATGTATGGGTGGCTGACTGCCACCCACCCACAAAGTGTATGGGAGGCTGGTTGGCTGCCAGCCTTCCTTCCATTCCTATGAGTAATGTGAGTGCTCATGAAGGGGACATGGTTGGGTCCACCCCTTTCCCGGTTATCCCCTCTAGGCCTTTTGGCTTAGATCAAGTGTAAAAAAAGAAAGGATCTTGCGACAGATCGCATCCTGAGGCACGTTTTTTTTTGTGTGAATACTTGCACTTGGGTGACTTGTGAGCACATACTGATACATACGTTCCCTATCTGGGGACCATAAATTAAATGGATTTTTGAGAAAGGGAGCTGATTTGGAAGCTTGCTTCTGTCGCCCTATGCATTGACCCGATGTGGCAGTATCTTCGGGTAGTGAACAGTGCACCACCCCATTCCAGTGTTAAACAAGAAAGATTCTCATTTAATCCTCCGTGGGTGAGAATTTGAGTTTGAGAATTGGAGACCAAAATGATGAGTTGCACTGACTGGTTTATGAACGTCTATTCATTTAGCATTTTAATGACCATGTTTGCACACTGATTGGTGTAAAAAAATAAAATAAAACTAAATAATAATAATCTAGCACACCTGTGCAGGTTTGACATGACATGACAGGTAGCTGTCTTGTGGGTGGTGCTGAATCCTGTTAAATGACATGAGGGTCTCATGCCTATACACAAGGGTGTGTCATTGCTGTTGCTTGACCATGCATTGGTTTCTGTGGTCAGTGAATGATAAAAACAAAATTTACCATCCATTGATGGATGGGAAATCCACCATGAGGCATTTGTTTTTAGAAACTGCTGCTCACAACCAATGTTGCAATGGAGTGTCTCCATCTGCTGGTGGTATTGGAAAGGCATTAGTGCTATGACAGGGTCTGAAGAAGAAGAAGAAGAAGACGGAAAAAAATATATATAAAAAGAAAAAGAGAGAGAGAGAGAGAGACTGACTTAGTGAGCGAGTGAGTGAGAGAGTGAGAGTGAGTGAGAGTGAATGAGTGAGTGAGTGATTGAGTGAGTGAGTGAGTGAGTGAGAACAAATGAGTTAAAGCAAGTGAGTGAGAGAGATCGAATGAATGAAAGTCTGAATGACAGAAAGAAAAAAGGATGAAGAAAGAAGCATGAAGAAAAAAAAATGTATATGGAGTTGCTGACATGAGTGCAATCTACAAAGCCGTTGAGGCTGATCCTCATGGGAGGATTATTGCACCAGGACCCTTAGCACTTTTAAAATGCCATTCAATGCCACGGGCTAGATGTAAACTGCAGATGACCATGTTGTGGTAGTTACCATGGATACCCAAGTGATGTGTGAGCTAACACATAGGCCCAACAGATTCCAAGAAGGCCAGAATCACCAGCGGCACCACCATCGATTGTCAGGTCACCCGGATTCAGCAAATACCAGAGTCCAAAATGATGCAGGTTTATACTGTTAATTTTCAGTTTATCGTTACAGTTGGTGTTATTCCATGTCGGAAGGGACGCAGCTACAGCCAGTGGGGTAACTAGAGACAGGCAGGCAGCTATGTGCAACAAAGGTAGGCGTGTTGTTTTCATATGCAGATCTGAAATATTGTCTTATATGCAAGAGGAGGAGTGATGGGGGTTCAGGCAAAAGCCAGGCTATGGATTGCATTGCTAAATGCTCCATCAGAGTGCAATGGTCGCCTGTCCTTTTTTTAAGTGATGATGTGGGTTTAGCCTGTGCTGTATGTATGTATGGGTGGCTGACTGCCACCCACCCAGAAAGTGTATGGGAGACTGGTTGGCTGCCAGCCTTCCTTCCATTCCTATGAGTAATGTGAGTGCTCATGAAGGGGACATGGTTGGGTCCACCCCTTTCCCGGTTATCCCCTCTAGGCCTTTTGGCTTAGATCAAGTGTAAAAAAAGAAAGGATCTTGCGACAGATCGCATCCTGAGGCACGTTTTTTTTTGTGTGAATACTTGCACTTGGGTGACTTGTGAGCACATACTGATACATACGTTCCCTATCTGGGGACCATAAATTAAATGGATTTTTGAGAAAGGGAGCTGATTTGGAAGCTTGCTTCTGTCGCCCTATGCATTGACCCGATGTGGCAGTATCTTCGGGTAGTGAACAGTGCACCACCCCATTCCAGTGTTAAACAAGAAAGATTCTCATTTAATCCTCCGTGGGTGAGAATTTGAGTTTGAGAATTGGAGACCAAAATGATGAGTTGCACTGACTGGTTTATGAACGTCTATTCATTTAGCGTTTTAATGACCATGTTTGCACACTGATTGGTGTAAAAAAATAAAATAAAACTAAATAATAATAATCTAGCACACCTGTGCAGGTTTGACATGACATGACAGGTAGCTGTCTTGTGGGTGGTGCTGAATCCTGTTAAATGACATGAGGGTCTCATGCCTATACACAAGGGTGTGTCATTGCTGTTGCTTGACCATGCATTGGTTTCTGTGGTCAGTGAATGATAAAAACAAAATTTACCATCCATTGATGGATGGGAAATCCGCCATGAGGCATTTGTTTTTAGAAACTGCTGCTCACAACCAATGTTGCAATGGAGTGTCTCCATCTGCTGGTGGTATTGGAAAGGCATTAGTGCTATGACAGGGTCTGAAGAAGAAGAAGAAGAAGAAGAAGAAGAAGACGGAAAAAAATATATATAAAAAGAAAAAGAGAGAGAGAGAGAGACTGACTTAGTGAGCGAGTGAGTGAGAGAGTGAGAGTGAGTGAGAGTGAATGAGTGAGTGAGTGATTGAGTGAGTGAGTGAGTGAGTGAGAACAAATGAGTTAAAGCAAGTGAGTGAGAGAGATCGAATGAATGAAAGTCTGAATGACAGAAAGAAAAAAGGATGAAGAAAGAAGCATGAAGAAAAAAAAATGTATATGGAGTTGCTGACATGAGTGCAATCTACAAAGCCGTTGAGGCTGATCCTCATGGGAGGATTATTGCACCAGGACCCTTAGCACTTTTAAAATGCCCTTCAATGCCAAGGGCTAGATGTAAACTGCAGATGACCATGTTGTGGTAGTTACCATGGATACCCAAGTGATGTGTGAGCTAACACATAGGCCCAACAGATTCCAAGAAGGCCAGAATCACCAGTGGCACCACCATCGATTGTCAGGTCACCCGGATTCAGCAAATACCAGAGTCCAAAATGATGCAGGTTTATACTGTTAATTTTCAGTTTATCGTTACAGTTGGTGTTATTCCATGTCGGAAGGGACGCAGCTACAGCCAGTGGGGTAACTAGAGACAGGCAGGCAGCTATGTGCAACAAAGGTAGGCGTGTTGTTTTCATATGCAGATCTGAAATATTGTCTTATATGCAAGAGGAGGAGTGATGGGGGTTCAGGCAAAAGCCAGGCTATGGATTGCATTGCTAAATGCTCCATCAGAGTGCAATGGTCGCCTGTCCTTTTTTTAAGTGATGATGTGGGTTTAGCCTGTGCTGTATGTATGTATGGGTGGCTGACTGCCACCCACCCAGAAAGTGTATGGGAGGCTGGTTGGCTGCCAGCCTTCCTTCCATTCCTATGAGTAATGTGAGTGCTCATGAAGGGGACATGGTTGGGTCCACCCCTTTCCCGGTTATCCCCTCTAGGCCTTTTGGCTTAGATCAAGTGTAAAAAAAGAAAGGATCTTGCGACAGATCGCATCCTGAGGCACGTTTTTTTTTTGTGTGAATACTTGCACTTGGGTGACTTGTGAGCACATACTGATACATACGTTCCCTATCTGGGGACCATAAATTAAATGGATTTTTGAGAAAGGGAGCTGATTTGGAAGCTTTCTTCTGTCGCCCTATGCATTGACCCGATGTGGCAGTATCTTCGGGTAGTGAACAGTGCACCACCCCATTCCAGTGTTAAACAAGAAAGATTCTCATTTAATCCTCCGTGGGTGAGAATTTGAGTTTGAGAATTGGAGACCAAAATGATGAGTTGCACTGACTGGTTTTTGAACGTCTATTCATTTAGCGTTTTAATGACCATGTTTGCACACTGATTGGTGTAAAAAAATAAAATAAAACTAAATAATAATAATCTAGCACACCTGTGCAGGTTTGACATGACATGACAGGTAGCTGTCTTGTGGGTGGTGCTGAATCCTGTTAAATGACATGAGGGTCTCATGCCTATACACAAGGGTGTGTCATTGCTGTTGCTTGACCATGCATTGGTTTCTGTGGTCAGTGAATGATAAAAACAAAATTTACCATCCATTGATGGATGGGAAATCCGCCATGAGGCATTTGTTTTTAGAAACTGCTGCTCACAACCAATGTTGCAATGGAGTGTCTCCATCTGCTGGTGGTATTGGAAAGGCATTAGTGCTATGACAGGGTCTGAAGAAGAAGAAGAAGAAGAAGACGGAAAAAAATATATATAAAAAGAAAAAGAGAGAGAGAGAGAGAGACTGACTTAGTGAGCGAGTGAGTGAGAGAGTGAGAGTGAGTGAGAGTGAATGAGTGAGTGAGTGATTGAGTGAGTGAGTGAGAACAAATGAGTTAAAGCAAGTGAGTGAGAGAGATCGAATGAATGAAAGTCTGAATGACAGAAAGAAAAAAGGATGAAGAAAGAAGCATGAAGAAAAAAAAATGTATATGGAGTTGCTGACATGAGTGCAATCTACAAAGCCGTTGAGGCTGATCCTCATGGGAGGATTATTGCACCAGGACCCTTAGCACTTTTAAAATGCCATTCAATGCCACGGGCTAGATGTAAACTGCAGATGACCATGTTGTGGTAGTTACCATGGATACCCAAGTGATGTGTGAGCTAACACATAGGCCCAACAGATTCCAAGAAGGCCAGAATCACCAGCGGCACCACCATCGATTGTCAGGTCACCCGGATTCAGCAAATACCAGAGTCCAAAATGATGCAGGTTTATACTGTTAATTTTCAGTTTATCGTTACAGTTGGTGTTATTCCATGTCGGAAGGGACGCAGCTACAGCCAGTGGGGTAACTAGAGACAGGCAGGCAGCTATGTGCAACAAAGGTAGGCGTGTTGTTTTCATATGCAGATCTGAAATATTGTCTTATATGCAAGAGGAGGAGTGATGGGGGTTCAGGCAAAAGCCAGGCTATGGATTGCATTGCTAAATGCTCCATCAGAGTGCAATGGTCGCCTGTCCTTTTTTTAAGTGATGATGTGGGTTTAGCCTGTGCTGTATGTATGTATGGGTGGCTGACTGCCACCCACCCACAAAGTGTATGGGAGGCTGGTTGGCTGCCAGCCTTCCTTCCATTCCTATGAGTAATGTGAGTGCTCATGAAGGGGACATGGTTGGGTCCACCCCTTTCCCGGTTATCCCCTCTAGGCCTTTTGGCTTAGATCAAGTGTAAAAAAAGAAAGGATCTTGCGACAGATCGCATCCTGAGGCACGTTTTTTTTTTGTGTGAATACTTGCACTTGGGTGACTTGTGAGCACATACTGATACATACGTTCCCTATCTGGGGACCATAAATTAAATGGATTTTTGAGAAAGGGAGCTGATTTGGAAGCTTGCTTCTGTCGCCCTATGCATTGACCCGATGTGGCAGTATCTTCGGGTAGTGAACAGTGTACCACCCCATTCCAGTGTTAAACAAGAAAGATTCTCATTTAATCCTCCGTGGGTGAGAATTTGAGTTTGAGAATTGGAGACCAAAATGATGAGTTGCACTGACTGGTTTATGAACGTCTATTCATTTAGCGTTTTAATGACCATGTTTGCACACTGATTGGTGTAAAAAAATAAAATAAAACTAAATAATAATAATCTAGCACACCTGTGCAGGTTTGACATGACATGACAGGTAGCTGTCTTGTGGGTGGTGCTGAATCCTGTTAAATGACATGAGGGTCTCATGCCTATACACAAGGGTGTGTCATTGCTGTTGCTTGACCATGCATTGGTTTCTGTGGTCAGTGAATGATAAAAACAAAATTTACCATCCATTGATGGATGGGAAATCCGCCATGAGGCATTTGTTTTTAGAAACTGCTGCTCACAACCAATGTTGCAATGGAGTGTCTCCATCTGCTGGTGGTATTGGAAAGGCATTAGTGCTATGACAGGGTCTGAAGAAGAAGAAGAAGAAGACGGAAAAAAATATATATAAAAAGAAAAAGAGAGAGAGAGAGAGAGACTGACTTAGTGAGCGAGTGAGTGAGAGAGTGAGAGTGAGTGAGAGTGAATGAGTGAGTGAGTGATTGAGTGAGTGAGTGAGTGAGTGAGAACAAATGAGTTAAAGCAAGTGAGTGAGAGAGATCGAATGAATGAAAGTCTGAATGACAGAAAGAAAAAAGGATGAAGAAAGAAGCATGAAGAAAAAAAAATGTATATGGAGTTGCTGACATGAGTGCAATCTACAAAGCCGTTGAGGCTGATCCTCATGGGAGGATTATTGCACCAGGACCCTTAGCACTTTTAAAATGCCCTTCAATGCCAAGGGCTAGATGTAAACTGCAGATGACCATGTTGTGGTAGTTACCATGGATACCCAAGTGATGTGTGAGCTAACACATAGGCCCAACAGATTCCAAGAAGGCCAGAATCACCAGTGGCACCACCATCGATTGTCAGGTCACCCGGATTCAGCAAATACCAGAGTCCAAAATGATGCAGGTTTATACTGTTAATTTTCAGTTTATCGTTACAGTTGGTGTTATTCCGTGTCGGAAGGGACGCAGCTACAGCCAGTGGGGTAACTAGAGACAGGCAGGCAGCTATGTGCAACAAAGGTAGGCGTGTTGTTTTCATATGCAGATCTGAAATATTGTCTTATATGCAAGAGGAGGAGTGATGGGGGTTCAGGCAAAAGCCAGGCTATGGATTGCATTGCTAAATGCTCCATCAGAGTGCAATGGTCGCCTGTCCTTTTTTTAAGTGATGATGTGGGTTTAGCCTGTGCTGTATGTATGTATGGGTGGCTGACTGCCACCCACCCAGAAAGTGTATGGGAGGCTGGTTGGCTGCCAGCCGTCCTTCCATTCCTATGAGTAATGTGAGTGCTCATGAAGGGGACATGGTTGGGTCCACCCCTTTCCCGGTTATCCCCTCTAGGCCTTTTGGCTTAGATCAAGTGTAAAAAAAGAAAGGATCTTGCGACAGATCGCATCCTGAGGCACGTTTTTTTTTTGTGTGAATACTTGCACTTGGGTGACTTGTGAGCACATACTGATACATACGTTCCCTATCTGGGGACCATAAATTAAATGGATTTTTGAGAAAGGGAGCTGATTTGGAAGCTTTCTTCTGTCGCCCTATGCATTGACCCGATGTGGCAGTATCTTCGGGTAGTGAACAGTGCACCACCCCATTCCAGTGTTAAACAAGAAAGATTCTCATTTAATCCTCCGTGGGTGAGAATTTGAGTTTGAGAATTGGAGACCAAAATGATGAGTTGCACTGACTGGTTTTTGAACGTCTATTCATTTAGCGTTTTAATGACCATGTTTGCACACTGATTGGTGTAAAAAAATAAAATAAAACTAAATAATAATAATCTAGCACACCTGTGCAGGTTTGACATGACATGACAGGTAGCTGTCTTGTGGGTGGTGCTGAATCCTGTTAAATGACATGAGGGTCTCATGCCTATACACAAGGGTGTGTCATTGCTGTTGCTTGACCATGCATTGGTTTCTGTGGTCAGTGAATGATAAAAACAAAATTTACCATCCATTGATGGATGGGAAATCCGCCATGAGGCATTTGTTTTTAGAAACTGCTGCTCACAACCAATGTTGCAATGGAGTGTCTCCATCTGCTGGTGGTATTGGAAAGGCATTAGTGCTATGACAGGGTCTGAAGAAGAAGAAGAAGACGGAAAAAAATATATATAAAAAGAAAAAGAGAGAGAGAGAGAGAGACTGACTTAGTGAGCGAGTGAGTGAGAGAGTGAGAGTGAGTGAGAGTGAATGAGTGAATGAGTGATTGAGTGAGTGAGTGAGAACAAATGAGTTAAAGCAAGTGAGTGAGAGAGATCGAATGAATGAAAGTCTGAATGACAGAAAGAAAAAAGGATGAAGAAAGAAGCATGAAGAAAAAAAAATGTATATGGAGTTGCTGACATGAGTGCAATCTACAAAGCCGTTGAGGCTGATCCTCATGGGAGGATTATTGCACCAGGACCCTTAGCACTTTTAAAATGCCATTCAATGCCACGGGCTAGATGTAAACTGCAGATGACCATGTTGTGGTAGTTACCATGGATACCCAAGTGATGTGTGAGCTAACACATAGGCCCAACAGATTCCAAGAAGGCCAGAATCACCAGCGGCACCACCATCGATTGTCAGGTCACCCGGATTCAGCAAATACCAGAGTCCAAAATGATGCAGGTTTATACTGTTAATTTTCAGTTTATCGTTACAGTTGGTGTTATTCCATGTCGGAAGGGACGCAGCTACAGCCAGTGGGGTAACTAGAGACAGGCAGGCAGCTATGTGCAACAAAGGTAGGCGTGTTGTTTTCATATGCAGATCTGAAATATTGTCTTATATGCAAGAGGAGGAGTGATGGGGGTTCAGGCAAAAGCCAGGCTATGGATTGCATTGCTAAATGCTCCATCAGAGTGCAATGGTCGCCTGTCCTTTTTTTAAGTGATGATGTGGGTTTAGCCTGTGCTGTATGTATGTATGGGTGGCTGACTGCCACCCACCCAGAAAGTGTATGGGAGGCTGGTTGGCTGCCAGCCTTCCTTCCATTCCTATGAGTAATGTGAGTGCTCATGAAGGGGACATGGTTGGGTCCACCCCTTTCCCGGTTATCCCCTCTAGGCCTTTTGGCTTAGATCAAGTGTAAAAAAAGAAAGGATCTTGCGACAGATCGCATCCTGAGGCACGTTTTTTTTTTGTGTGAATACTTGCACTTGGGTGACTTGTGAGCACATACTGATACATACGTTCCCTATCTGGGGACCATAAATTAAATGGATTTTTGAGAAAGGGAGCTGATTTGGAAGCTTGCTTCTGTCGCCCTATGCATTGACCCGATGTGGCAGTATCTTCGGGTAGTGAACAGTGCACCACCCCATTCCAGTGTTAAACAAGAAAGATTCTCATTTAATCCTCCGTGGGTGAGAATTTGAGTTTGAGAATTGGAGACCAAAATGATGAGTTGCACTGACTGGTTTATGAACGTCTATTCATTTAGCGTTTTAATGACCATGTTTGCACACTGATTGGTGTAAAAAAATAAAATAAAACTAAATAATAATAATCTAGCACACCTGTGCAGGTTTGACATGACATGACAGGTAGCTGTCTTGTGGGTGGTGCTGAATCCTGTTAAATGACATGAGGGTCTCATGCCTATACACAAGGGTGTGTCATTGCTGTTGCTTGACCATGCATTGGTTTCTGTGGTCAGTGAATGATAAAAACAAAATTTACCATCCATTGATGGATGGGAAATCCGCCATGAGGCATTTGTTTTTAGAAACTGCTGCTCACAACCAATGTTGCAATGGAGTGTCTCCATCTGCTGGTGGTATTGGAAAGGCATTAGTGCTATGACAGGGTCTGAAGAAGAAGAAGAAGAAGACGGAAAAAAATATATATAAAAAGAAAAAGAGAGAGAGAGAGAGAGACTGACTTAGTGAGCGAGTGAGTGAGAGAGTGAGAGTGAGTGAGAGTGAATGAGTGAGTGAGTGATTGAGTGAGTGAGTGAGTGAGTGAGTGAGAACAAATGACTTAAAGCAAGTGAGTGAGAGAGATCGAATGAATGAAAGTCTGAATGACAGAAAGAAAAAAGGATGAAGAAAGAAAAATGTATATGGAGTTGCTGACATGAGTGCAATCTACAAAGCCGTTGAGGCTGATCCTCATGGGAGGATTATTGCACCAGGACCCTTAGCACTTTTAAAATGCCATTCAATGCCACGGGCTAGATGTAAACTGCAGATGACCATGTTGTGGTAGTTACCATGGATACCCAAGTGATGTGTGAGCTAACACATAGGCCCAACAGATTCCAAGAAGGCCAGAATCACCAGCGGCACCACCATCGATTGTCAGGTCACCCGGATTCAGCAAATACCAGAGTCCAAAATGATGCAGGTTTATACTGTTAATTTTCAGTTTATCGTTACAGTTGGTGTTATTCCATGTCGGAAGGGACGCAGCTACAGCCAGTGGGGTAACTAGAGACAGGCAGGCAGCTATGTGCAACAAAGGTAGGCGTGTTGTTTTCATATGCAGATCTGAAATATTGTCTTATATGCAAGAGGAGGAGTGATGGGGGTTCAGGCAAAAGCAAGGCTATGGATTGCATTGCTAAATGCTCCATCAGAGTGCAATGGTCGCCTGTCCTTTTTTTAAGTGATGATGTGGGTTTAGCCTGTGCTGTATGTATGTATGGGTGGCTGACTGCCACCCACCCAGAAAGTGTATGGGAGGCTGGTTGGCTGCCAGCCTTCCTTCCATTCCTATGAGTAATGTGAGTGCTCATGAAGGGGACATGGTTGGGTCCACCCCTTACCCGGTTATCCCCTCTAGGCCTTTTGGCTTAGATCAAGTGTAAAAAAAGAAAGGATCTTGCGACAGATCGCATCCTGAGGCACGTTTTTTTTTGTGTGAATACTTGCACTTGGGTGACTTGTGAGCACATACTGATACATACGTTCCCTATCTGGGGACCATAAATTAAATGGATTTTTGAGAAAGGGAGCTGATTTGGAAGCTTGCTTCTGTCGCCCTATGCATTGACCCGATGTGGCAGTATCTTCGGGTAGTGAACAGTGCACCACCCCATTCCAGTGTTAAACAAGAAAGATTCTCATTTAATCCTCCGTGGGTGAGAATTTGAGTTTGAGAATTGGAGACCAAAATGATGAGTTGCACTGACTGGTTTATGAACGTCTATTCATTTAGCGTTTTAATGACCATGTTTGCACACTGATTGGTGTAAAAAAATAAAATAAAACTAAATAATAATAATCTAGCACACCTGTGCAGGTTTGACATGACATGACAGGTAGCTGTCTTGTGGGTGGTGCTGAATCCTGTTAAATGACATGAGGGTCTCATGCCTATACACAAGGGTGTGTCATTGCTGTTGCTTGACCATGCATTGGTTTCTGTGGTCAGTGAATGATAAAAACAAAATTTACCATCCATTGATGGATGGGAAATCCGCCATGAGGCATTTGTTTTTAGAAACTGCTGCTCACAACCAATGTTGCAATGGAGTGTCTCCATCTGCTGGTGGTATTGGAAAGGCATTAGTGCTATGACAGGGTCTGAAGAAGAAGAAGAAGAAGAAGAAGACGGAAAAAAATATATATAAAAAGAAAAAGAGAGAGAGAGAGAGAGACTGACTTAGTGAGCGAGTGAGTGAGAGAGTGAGAGTGAGTGAGAGTGAATGAGTGAGTGAGTGATTGAGTGAGTGAGTGAGTGAGTGAGAACAAATGAGTTAAAGCAAGTGAGTGAGAGAGATCGAATGAATGAAAGTCTGAATGACAGAAAGAAAAAAGGATGAAGAAAGAAGCATGAAGAAAAAAAAATGTATATGGAGTTGCTGACATGAGTGCAATCTACAAAGCCGTTGAGGCTGATCCTCATGGGAGGATTATTGCACCAGGACCCTTAGCACTTTTAAAATGCCATTCAATGCCACGGGCTAGATGTAAACTGCAGATGACCATGTTGTGGTAGTTACCATGGATACCCAAGTGATGTGTGAGCTAACACATAGGCCCAACAGATTCCAAGAAGGCCAGAATCACCAGCGGCACCACCATCGATTGTCAGGTCACCCGGATTCAGCAAATACCAGAGTCCAAAATGATGCAGGTTTATACTGTTAATTTTCAGTTTATCGTTACAGTTGGTGTTATTCCATGTCGGAAGGGACGCAGCTACAGCCAGTGGGGTAACTAGAGACAGGCAGGCAGCTATGTGCAACAAAGGTAGGCGTGTTGTTTTCATATGCAGATCTGAAATATTGTCTTATATGCAAGAGGAGGAGTGATGGGGGTTCAGGCAAAAGCCAGGCTATGGATTGCATTGCTAAATGCTCCATCAGAGTGCAATGGTCGCCTGTCCTTTTTTTAAGTGATGATGTGGGTTTAGCCTGTGCTGTATGTATGTATGGGTGGCTGACTGCCACCCACCCAGAAAGTGTATGGGAGGCTGGTTGGCTGCCAGCCTTCCTTCCATTCCTATGAGTAATGTGAGTGCTCATGAAGGGGACATGGTTGGGTCCACCCCTTTCCCGGTTATCCCCTCTAGGCCTTTTGGCTTAGATCAAGTGTAAAAAAAGAAAGGATCTTGCGACAGATCGCATCCTGAGGCACGTTTTTTTTTTGTGTGAATACTTGCACTTGGGTGACTTGTGAGCACATACTGATACATACGTTCCCTATCTGGGGACCATAAATTAAATGGATTTTTGAGAAAGGGAGCTGATTTGGAAGCTTGCTTCTGTCGCCCTATGCATTGACCCGATGTGGCAGTATCTTCGGGTAGTGAACAGTGCACCACCCCATTCCAGTGTTAAACAAGAAAGATTCTCATTTAATCCTCCGTGGGTGAGAATTTGAGTTTGAGAATTGGAGACCAAAATGATGAGTTGCACTGACTGGTTTATGAACGTCTATTCATTTAGCGTTTTAATGACCATGTTTGCACACTGATTGGTGTAAAAAAATAAAATAAAACTAAATAATAATAATCTAGCACACCTGTGCAGGTTTGACATGACATGACAGGTAGCTGTCTTGTGGGTGGTGCTGAATCCTGTTAAATGACATGAGGGTCTCATGCCTATACACAAGGGTGTGTCATTGCTGTTGCTTGACCATGCATTGGTTTCTGTGGTCAGTGAATGATAAAAACAAAATTTACCATCCATTGATGGATGGGAAATCCGCCATGAGGCATTTGTTTTTAGAAACTGCTGCTCACAACCAATGTTGCAATGGAGTGTCTCCATCTGCTGGTGGTATTGGAAAGGCATTAGTGCTATGACAGGGTCTGAAGAAGAAGAAGAAGAAGACGGAAAAAAATATATATAAAAGGAAAAAGAGAGAGAGAGAGAGAGACTGACTTAGTGAGCGAGTGAGTGAGAGAGTGAGAGTGAGTGAGAGTGAATGAGTGAGTGAGTGATTGAGTGAGTGAGTGAGTGAGAACAAATGAGTTAAAGCAAGTGAGTGAGAGAGATCGAATGAATGAAAGTCTGAATGACAGAAAGAAAAAAGGATGAAGAAAGAAGCATGAAGAAAAAAAAATGTATATGGAGTTGCTGACATGAGTGCAATCTACAAAGCCGTTGAGGCTGATCCTCATGGGAGGATTATTGCACCAGGACCCTTAGCACTTTTAAAATGCCATTCAATGCCACGGGCTAGATGTAAACTGCAGATGACCATGTTGTGGTAGTTACCATGGATACCCAAGTGATGTGTGAGCTAACACATAGGCCCAACAGATTCCAAGAAGGCCAGAATCACCAGCGGCACCACCATCGATTGTCAGGTCACCCGGATTCAGCAAATACCAGAGTCCAAAATGATGCAGGTTTATACTGTTAATTTTCAGTTTATCGTTACAGTTGGTGTTATTCCATGTCGGAAGGGACGCAGCTACAGCCAGTGGGGTAACTAGAGACAGGCAGGCAGCTATGTGCAACAAAGGTAGGCGTGTTGTTTTCATATGCAGATCTGAAATATTGTCTTATATGCAAGAGGAGGAGTGATGGGGGTTCAGGCAAAAGCCAGGCTATGGATTGCATTGCTAAATGCTCCATCAGAGTGCAATGGTCGGCTGTCCTTTTTTTAAGTGATGATGTGGGTTTAGCCTGTGCTGTATGTATGTATGGGTGGCTGACTGCCACCCACCCAGAAAGTGTATGGGAGACTGGTTGGCTGCCAGCCTTCCTTCCATTCCTATGAGTAATGTGAGTGCTCATGAAGGGGACATGGTTGGGTCCACCCCTTTCCCGGTTATCCCCTCTAGGCCTTTTGGCTTAGATCAAGTGTAAAAAAAGAAAGGATCTTGCGACAGATCGCATCCTGAGGCACGTTTTTTTTTGTGTGAATACTTGCACTTGGGTGACTTGTGAGCACATACTGATACATACGTTCCCTATCTGGGGACCATAAATTAAATGGATTTTTGAGAAAGGGAGCTGATTTGGAAGCTTGCTTCTGTCGCCCTATGCATTGACCCGATGTGGCAGTATCTTCGGGTAGTGAACAGTGCACCACCCCATTCCAGTGTTAAACAAGAAAGATTCTCATTTAATCCTCCGTGGGTGAGAATTTGAGTTTGAGAATTGGAGACCAAAATGATGAGTTGCACTGACTGGTTTATGAACGTCTATTCATTTAGCGTTTTAATGACCATGTTTGCACACTGATTGGTGTAAAAAAATAAAATAAAACTAAATAATAATAATCTAGCACACCTGTGCAGGTTTGACATGACATGACAGGTAGCTGTCTTGTGGGTGGTGCTGAATCCTGTTAAATGACATGAGGGTCTCATGCCTATACACAAGGGTGTGTCATTGCTGTTGCTTGACCATGCATTGGTTTCTGTGGTCAGTGAATGATAAAAACAAAATTTACCATCCATTGATGGATGGGAAATCCGCCATGAGGCATTTGTTTTTAGAAACTGCTGCTCACAACCAATGTTGCAATGGAGTGTCTCCATCTGCTGGTGGTATTGGAAAGGCATTAGTGCTATGACAGGGTCTGAAGAAGAAGAAGAAGAAGAAGAAGACGGAAAAAAATATATATAAAAAGAAAAAGAGAGAGAGAGAGAGACTGACTTAGTGAGCGAGTGAGTGAGAGAGTGAGAGTGAGTGAGAGTGAATGAGTGAGTGAGTGATTGAGTGAGTGAGTGAGTGAGAACAAATGAGTTAAAGCAAGTGAGTGAGAGAGATCGAATGAATGAAAGTCTGAATGACAGAAAGAAAAAAGGATGAAGAAAGAAGCATGGAGAAAAAAAAATGTATATGGAGTTGCTGACATGAGTGCAATCTACAAAGCCGTTGAGGCTGATCCTCATGGGAGGATTATTGCACCAGGACCCTTAGCACTTTTAAAATGCCATTCAATGCCACGGGCTAGATGTAAACTGCAGATGACCATGTTGTGGTAGTTACCATGGATACCCAAGTGATGTGTGAGCTAACACATAGGCCCAACAGATTCCAAGAAGGCCAGAATCACCAGCGGCACCACCATCGATTGTCAGGTCACCCGGATTCAGCAAATACCAGAGTCCAAATTGATGCAGGTTTATACTGTTAATTTTCAGTTTATCGTTACAGTTGGTGTTATTCCATGTCGGAAGGGACGCAGCTACAGCCAGTGGGGTAACTAGAGACAGGCAGGCAGCTATGTGCAACAAAGGTAGGCGTGTTGTTTTCATATGCAGATCTGAAATATTGTCTTATATGCAAGAGGAGGAGTGATGGGGGTTCAGGCAAAAGCCAGGCTATGGATTGCATTGCTAAATGCTCCATCAGAGTGCAATGGTCGCCTGTCCTTTTTTTAAGTGATGATGTGGGTTTAGCCTGTGCTGTATGTATGTATGGGTGGCTGACTGCCACCCACCCAGAAAGTGTATGGGAGGCTGGTTGGCTGCCAGCCTTCCTTCCATTCCTATGAGTAATGTGAGTGCTCATGAAGGGGACATGGTTGGGTCCACCCCTTTCCCGGTTATCCCCTCTAGGCCTTTTGGCTTAGATCAAGTGTAAAAAAAGAAAGGATCTTGCGACAGATCGCATCCTGAGGCACGTTTTTTTTTTTGTGTGAATACTTGCACTTGGGTGACTTGTGAGCACATACTGATACATACGTTCCCTATCTGGGGACCATAAATTAAATGGATTTTTGAGAAAGGGAGCTGATTTGGAAGCTTTCTTCTGTCGCCCTATGCATTGACCCGATGTGGCAGTATCTTCGGGTAGTGAACAGTGCACCACCCCATTCCAGTGTTAAACAAGAAAGATTCTCATTTAATCCTCCGTGGGTGAGAATTTGAGTTTGAGAATTGGAGACCAAAATGATGAGTTGCACTGACTGGTTTTTGAACGTCTATTCATTTAGCGTTTTAATGACCATGTTTGCACACTGATTGGTGTAAAAAAATAAAATAAAACTAAATAATAATAATCTAGCACACCTGTGCAGGTTTGACATGACATGACAGGTAGCTGTCTTGTGGGTGGTGCTGAATCCTGTTAAATGACATGAGGGTCTCATGCCTATACACAAGGGTGTGTCATTGCTGTTGCTTGACCATGCATTGGTTTCTGTGGTCAGTGAATGATAAAAACAAAATTTACCATCCATTGATGGATGGGAAATCCGCCATGAGGCATTTGTTTTTAGAAACTGCTGCTCACAACCAATGTTGCAATGGAGTGTCTCCATCTGCTGGTGGTATTGGAAAGGCATTAGTGCTATGACAGGGTCTGAAGAAGAAGAAGAAGACGGAAAAAAATATATATAAAAAGAAAAAGAGAGAGAGAGAGAGAGACTGACTTAGTGAGCGAGTGAGTGAGAGAGTGAGAGTGAGTGAGAGTGAATGAGTGAGTGAGTGATTGAGTGAGTGAGTGAGAACAAATGAGTTAAAGCAAGTGAGTGAGAGAGATCGAATGAATGAAAGTCTGAATGACAGAAAGAAAAAAGGATGAAGAAAGAAGCATGAAGAAAAAAAAATGTATATGGAGTTGCTGACATGAGTGCAATCTACAAAGCCGTTGAGGCTGATCCTCATGGGAGGATTATTGCACCAGGACCCTTAGCACTTTTAAAATGCCATTCAATGCCACGGGCTAGATGTAAACTGCAGATGACCATGTTGTGGTAGTTACCATGGATACCCAAGTGATGTGTGAGCTAACACATAGGCCCAACAGATTCCAAGAAGGCCAGAATCACCAGCGGCACCACCATCGATTGTCAGGTCACCCGGATTCAGCAAATACCAGAGTCCAAAATGATGCAGGTTTATACTGTTAATTTTCAGTTTATCGTTACAGTTGGTGTTATTCCATGTCGGAAGGGACGCAGCTACAGCCAGTGGGGTAACTAGAGACAGGCAGGCAGCTATGTGCAACAAAGGTAGGCGTGTTGTTTTCATATGCAGATCTGAAATATTGTCTTATATGCAAGAGGAGGAGTGATGGGGGTTCAGGCAAAAGCCAGGCTATGGATTGCATTGCTAAATGCTCCATCAGAGTGCAATGGTCGCCTGTCCTTTTTTTAAGTGATGATGTGGGTTTAGCCTGTGCTGTATGTATGTATGGGTGGCTGACTGCCACCCACCCAGAAAGTGTATGGGAGGCTGGTTGGCTGCCAGCCTTCCTTCCATTCCTATGAGTAATGTGAGTGCTCATGAAGGGGACATGGTTGGGTCCACCCCTTTCCCGGTTATCCCCTCTAGGCCTTTTGGCTTAGATCAAGTGTAAAAAAAGAAAGGATCTTGCGACAGATCGCATCCTGAGGCACGTTTTTTTTTGTGTGAATACTTGCACTTGGGTGACTTGTGAGCACATACTGATACATACGTTCCCTATCTGGGGACCATAAATTAAATGGATTTTTGAGAAAGGGAGCTGATTTGGAAGCTTGCTTCTGTCGCCCTATGCATTGACCCGATGTGGCAGTATCTTCGGGTAGTGAACAGTGCACCACCCCATTCCAGTGTTAAACAAGAAAGATTCTCATTTAATCCTCCGTGGGTGAGAATTTGAGTTTGAGAATTGGAGACCAAAATGATGAGTTGCACTGACTGGTTTATGAACGTCTATTCATTTAGCGTTTTAATGACCATGTTTGCACACTGATTGGTGTAAAAAAATAAAATAAAACTAAATAATAATAATCTAGCACACCTGTGCAGGTTTGACATGACATGACAGGTAGCTGTCTTGTGGGTGGTGCTGAATCCTGTTAAATGACATGAGGGTCTCATGCCTATACACAAGGGTGTGTCATTGCTGTTGCTTGACCATGCATTGGTTTCTGTGGTCAGTGAATGATAAAAACAAAATTTACCATCCATTGATGGATGGGAAATCCGCCATGAGGCATTTGTTTTTAGAAACTGCTGCTCACAACCAATGTTGCAATGGAGTGTCTCCATCTGCTGGTGGTATTGGAAAGGCATTAGTGCTATGACAGGGTCCGAAGAAGAAGAAGAAGAAGAAGACGGAAAAAAATATATATAAAAAGAAAAAGAGAGAGAGAGAGAGAGACTGACTTAGTGAGCGAGTGAGTGAGAGAGTGAGAGTGAGTGAGAGTGAATGAGTGAGTGAGTGATTGAGTGAGTGAGTGAGAACAAATGAGTTAAAGCAAGTGAGTGAGAGAGATCGAATGAATGAAAGTCTGAATGACAGAAAGAAAAAAGGATGAAGAAAGAAGCATGAAGAAAAAAAAATGTATATGGAGTTGCTGACATGAGTGCAATCTACAAAGCCGTTGAGGCTGATCCTCATGGGAGGATTATTGCACCAGGACCCTTAGCACTTTTAAAATGCCATTCAATGCCACGGGCTAGATGTAAACTGCAGATGACCATGTTGTGGTAGTTACCATGGATACCCAAGTGATGTGTGAGCTAACACATAGGCCCAACAGATTCCAAGAAGGCCAGAATCACCAGTGGCACCACCATCGATTGTCAGGTCACCCGGATTCAGCAAATACCAGAGTCCAAAATGATGCAGGTTTATACTGTTAATTTTCAGTTTATCGTTACAGTTGGTGTTATTCCATGTCGGAAGGGACGCAGCTACAGCCAGTGGGGTAACTAGAGACAGGCAGGCAGCTATGTGCAACAAAGGTAGGCGTGTTGTTTTCATATGCAGATCTGAAATATTGTCTTATATGCAAGAGGAGGAGTGATGGGGGTTCAGGCAAAAGCCAGGCTATGGATTGCATTGCTAAATGCTCCATCAGAGTGCAATGGTCGCCTGTCCTTTTTTTAAGTGATGATGTGGGTTTAGCCTGTGCTGTATGTATGTATGGGTGGCTGACTGCCACCCACCCAGAAAGTGTATGGGAGGCTGGTTGGCTGCCAGCCTTCCTTCCATTCCTATGAGTAATGTGAGTGCTCATGAAGGGGACATGGTTGGGTCCACCCCTTTCCCGGTTATCCCCTCTAGGCCTTTTGGCTTAGATCAAGTGTAAAAAAAGAAAGGATCTTGCGACAGATCGCATCCTGAGGCACGTTTTTTTTTGTGTGAATACTTGCACTTGGGTGACTTGTGAGCACATACTGATACATACGTTCCCTATCTGGGGACCATAAATTAAATGGATTTTTGAGAAAGGGAGCTGATTTGGAAGCTTGCTTCTGTCGCCCTATGCATTGACCCGATGTGGCAGTATCTTCGGGTAGTGAACAGTGCACCACCCCATTCCAGTGTTAAACAAGAAAGATTCTCATTTAATCCTCCGTGGGTGAGAATTTGAGTTTGAGAATTGGAGACCAAAATGATGAGTTGCACTGACTGGTTTATGAACGTCTATTCATTTAGCGTTTTAATGACCATGTTTGCACACTGATTGGTGTAAAAAAATAAAATAAAACTAAATAATAATAATCTAGCACACCTGTGCAGGTTTGACATGACATGACAGGTAGCTGTCTTGTGGGTGGTGCTGAATCCTGTTAAATGACATGAGGGTCTCATGCCTATACACAAGGGTGTGTCATTGCTGTTGCTTGACCATGCATTGGTTTCTGTGGTCAGTGAATGATAAAAACAAAATTTACCATCCATTGATGGATGGGAAATCCGCCATGAGGCATTTGTTTTTAGAAACTGCTGCTCACAACCAATGTTGCAATGGAGTGTCTCCATCTGCTGGTGGTATTGGAAAGGCATTAGTGCTATGACAGGGTCTGAAGAAGAAGAAGAAGAAGAAGAAGACGGAAAAAAATATATATAAAAAGAAAAAGAGAGAGAGAGAGAGACTGACTTAGTGAGCGAGTGAGTGAGAGAGTGAGAGTGAGTGAGAGTGAATGAGTGAGTGAGTGATTGAGTGAGTGAGTGAGTGAGTGAGAACAAATGAGTTAAAGCAAGTGAGTGAGAGAGATCGAATGAATGAAAGTCTGAATGACAGAAAGAAAAAAGGATGAAGAAAGAAGCATGGAGAAAAAAAAATGTATATGGAGTTGCTGACATGAGTGCAATCTACAAAGCCGTTGAGGCTGATCCTCATGGGAGGATTATTGCACCAGGACCCTTAGCACTTTTAAAATGCCATTCAATGCCACGGGCTAGATGTAAACTGCAGATGACCATGTTGTGGTAGTTACCATGGATACCCAAGTGATGTGTGAGCTAACACATAGGCCCAACAGATTCCAAGAAGGCCAGAATCACCAGCGGCACCACCATCGATTGTCAGGTCACCCGGATTCAGCAAATACCAGAGTCCAAAATGATGCAGGTTTATACTGTTAATTTTCAGTTTATCGTTACAGTTGGTGTTATTCCATGTCGGAAGGGACGCAGCTACAGCCAGTGGGGTAACTAGAGACAGGCAGGCAGCTATGTGCAACAAAGGTAGGCGTGTTGTTTTCATATGCAGATCTGAAATATTGTCTTATATGCAAGAGGAGGAGTGATGGGGGTTCAGGCAAAAGCCAGGCTATGGATTGCATTGCTAAATGCTCCATCAGAGTGCAATGGTCGCCTGTCCTTTTTTTAAGTGATGATGTGGGTTTAGCCTGTGCTGTATGTATGTATGGGTGGCTGACTGCCACCCACCCAGAAAGTGTATGGGAGGCTGGTTGGCTGCCAGCCTTCCTTCCATTCCTATGAGTAATGTGAGTGCTCATGAAGGGGACATGGTTGGGTCCACCCCTTTCCCGGTTATCCCCTCTAGGCCTTTTGGCTTAGATCAAGTGTAAAAAAAGAAAGGATCTTGCGACAGATCGCATCCTGAGGCACGTTTTTTTTTTTGTGTGAATACTTGCACTTGGGTGACTTGTGAGCACATACTGATACATACGTTCCCTATCTGGGGACCATAAATTAAATGGATTTTTGAGAAAGGGAGCTGATTTGGAAGCTTTCTTCTGTCGCCCTATGCATTGACCCGATGTGGCAGTATCTTCGGGTAGTGAACAGTGCACCACCCCATTCCAGTGTTAAACAAGAAAGATTCTCATTTAATCCTCCGTGGGTGAGAATTTGAGTTTGAGAATTGGAGACCAAAATGATGAGTTGCACTGACTGGTTTTTGAACGTCTATTCATTTAGCGTTTTAATGACCATGTTTGCACACTGATTGGTGTAAAAAAATAAAATAAAACTAAATAATAATAATCTAGCACACCTGTGCAGGTTTGACATGACATGACAGGTAGCTGTCTTGTGGGTGGTGCTGAATCCTGTTAAATGACATGAGGGTCTCATGCCTATACACAAGGGTGTGTCATTGCTGTTGCTTGACCATGCATTGGTTTCTGTGGTCAGTGAATGATAAAAACAAAATTTACCATCCATTGATGGATGGGAAATCCGCCATGAGGCATTTGTTTTTAGAAACTGCTGCTCACAACCAATGTTGCAATGGAGTGTCTCCATCTGCTGGTGGTATTGGAAAGGCATTAGTGCTATGACAGGGTCTGAAGAAGAAGAAGAAGACGGAAAAAAATATATATAAAAAGAAAAAGAGAGAGAGAGAGAGAGACTGACTTAGTGAGCGAGTGAGTGAGAGAGTGAGAGTGAGTGAGAGTGAATGAGTGAGTGAGTGATTGAGTGAGTGAGTGAGAACAAATGAGTTAAAGCAAGTGAGTGAGAGAGATCGAATGAATGAAAGTCTGAATGACAGAAAGAAAAAAGGATGAAGAAAGAAGCATGAAGAAAAAAAAATGTATATGGAGTTGCTGACATGAGTGCAATCTACAAAGCCGTTGAGGCTGATCCTCATGGGAGGATTATTGCACCAGGACCCTTAGCACTTTTAAAATGCCATTCAATGCCACGGGCTAGATGTAAACTGCAGATGACCATGTTGTGGTAGTTACCATGGATACCCAAGTGATGTGTGAGCTAACACATAGGCCCAACAGATTCCAAGAAGGCCAGAATCACCAGCGGCACCACCATCGATTGTCAGGTCACCCGGATTCAGCAAATACCAGAGTCCAAAATGATGCAGGTTTATACTGTTAATTTTCAGTTTATCGTTACAGTTGGTGTTATTCCATGTCGGAAGGGACGCAGCTACAGCCAGTGGGGTAACTAGAGACAGGCAGGCAGCTATGTGCAACAAAGGTAGGCGTGTTGTTTTCATATGCAGATCTGAAATATTGTCTTATATGCAAGAGGAGGAGTGATGGGGGTTCAGGCAAAAGCCAGGCTATGGATTGCATTGCTAAATGCTCCATCAGAGTGCAATGGTCGCCTGTCCTTTTTTTAAGTGATGATGTGGGTTTAGCCTGTGCTGTATGTATGTATGGGTGGCTGACTGCCACCCACCCAGAAAGTGTATGGGAGGCTGGTTGGCTGCCAGCCTTCCTTCCATTCCTATGAGTAATGTGAGTGCTCATGAAGGGGACATGGTTGGGTCCACCCCTTTCCCGGTTATCCCCTCTAGGCCTTTTGGCTTAGATCAAGTGTAAAAAAAGAAAGGATCTTGCGACAGATCGCATCCTGAGGCACGTTTTTTTTTGTGTGAATACTTGCACTTGGGTGACTTGTGAGCACATACTGATACATATGTTCCCTATCTGGGGACCATAAATTAAATGGATTTTTGAGAAAGGGAGCTGATTTGGAAGCTTGCTTCTGTCGCCCTATGCATTGACCCGATGTGGCAGTATCTTCGGGTAGTGAACAGTGCACCACCCCATTCCAGTGTTAAACAAGAAAGATTCTCATTTAATCCTCCGTGGGTGAGAATTTGAGTTTGAGAATTGGAGACCAAAATGATGAGTTGCACTGACTGGTTTATGAACGTCTATTCATTTAGCGTTTTAATGACCATGTTTGCACACTGATTGGTGTAAAAAAATAAAATAAAACTAAATAATAATAATCTAGCACACCTGTGCAGGTTTGACATGACATGACAGGTAGCTGTCTTGTGGGTGGTGCTGAATCCTGTTAAATGACATGAGGGTCTCATGCCTATACACAAGGGTGTGTCATTGCTGTTGCTTGACCATGCATTGGTTTCTGTGGTCAGTGAATGATAAAAACAAAATTTACCATCCATTGATGGATGGGAAATCCGCCATGAGGCATTTGTTTTTAGAAACTGCTGCTCACAACCAATGTTGCAATGGAGTGTCTCCATCTGCTGGTGGTATTGGAAAGGCATTAGTGCTATGACAGGGTCCGAAGAAGAAGAAGAAGAAGAAGACGGAAAAAAATATATATAAAAAGAAAAAGAGAGAGAGAGAGAGAGACTGACTTAGTGAGCGAGTGAGTGAGAGAGTGAGAGTGAGTGAGAGTGAATGAGTGAGTGAGTGATTGAGTGAGTGAGTGAGAACAAATGAGTTAAAGCAAGTGAGTTAGAGAGATCGAATGAATGAAAGTCTGAATGACAGAAAGAAAAAAGGATGAAGAAAGAAGCATGAAGAAAAAAAAATGTATATGGAGTTGCTGACATGAGTGCAATCTACAAAGCCGTTGAGGCTGATCCTCATGGGAGGATTATTGCACCAGGACCCTTAGCACTTTTAAAATGCCATTCAATGCCACGGGCTAGATGTAAACTGCAGATGACCATGTTGTGGTAGTTACCATGGATACCCAAGTGATGTGTGAGCTAACACATAGGCCCAACAGATTCCAAGAAGGCCAGAATCACCAGCGGCACCACCATCGATTGTCAGGTCACCCGGATTCAGCAAATACCAGAGTCCAAAATGATGCAGGTTTATACTGTTAATTTTCAGTTTATCGTTACAGTTGGTGTTATTCCATGTCGGAAGGGACGCAGCTACAGCCAGTGGGGTAACTAGAGACAGGCAGGCAGCTATGTGCAACAAAGGTAGGCGTGTTGTTTTCATATGCAGATCTGAAATATTGTCTTATATGCAAGAGGAGGAGTGATGGGGGTTCAGGCAAAAGCCAGGCTATGGATTGCATTGCTAAATGCTCCATCAGAGTGCAATGGTCGCCTGTCCTTTTTTTAAGTGATGATGTGGGTTTAGCCTGTGCTGTATGTATGTATGGGTGGCTGACTGCCACCCACCCAGAAAGTGTATGGGAGGCTGGTTGGCTGCCAGCCTTCCTTCCATTCCTATGAGTAATGTGAGTGCTCATGAAGGGGACATGGTTGGGTCCACCCCTTTCCCGGTTATCCCCTCTAGGCCTTTTGGCTTAGATCAAGTGTAAAAAAAGAAAGGATCTTGCGACAGATCGCATCCTGAGGCACGTTTTTTTTTGTGTGAATACTTGCACTTGGGTGACTTGTGAGCACATACTGATACATATGTTCCCTATCTGGGGACCATAAATTAAATGGATTTTTGAGAAAGGGAGCTGATTTGGAAGCTTGCTTCTGTCGCCCTATGCATTGACCCGATGTGGCAGTATCTTCGGGTAGTGAACAGTGCACCACCCCATTCCAGTGTTAAACAAGAAAGATTCTCATTTAATCCTCCGTGGGTGAGAATTTGAGTTTGAGAATTGGAGACCAAAATGATGAGTTGCACTGACTGGTTTATGAACGTCTATTCATTTAGCGTTTTAATGACCATGTTTGCACACTGATTGGTGTAAAAAAATAAAATAAAACTAAATAATAATAATCTAGCACACCTGTGCAGGTTTGACATGACATGACAGGTAGCTGTCTTGTGGGTGGTGCTGAATCCTGTTAAATGACATGAGGGTCTCATGCCTATACACAAGGGTGTGTCATTGCTGTTGCTTGACCATGCATTGGTTTCTGTGGTCAGTGAATGATAAAAACAAAATTTACCATCCATTGATGGATGGGAAATCCGCCATGAGGCATTTGTTTTTAGAAACTGCTGCTCACAACCAATGTTGCAATGGAGTGTCTCCATCTGCTGGTGGTATTGGAAAGGCATTAGTGCTATGACAGGGTCCGAAGAAGAAGAAGAAGAAGAAGACGGAAAAAAATATATATAAAAAGAAAGAGAGAGAGAGAGAGAGAGAGACTGACTTAGTGAGCGAGTGAGTGAGAGAGTGAGAGTGAGTGAGAGTGAATGAGTGAGTGAGTGATTGAGTGAGTGAGTGAGAACAAATGAGTTAAAGCAAGTGAGTTAGAGAGATCGAATGAATGAAAGTCTGAATGACAGAAAGAAAAAAGGATGAAGAAAGAAGCATGAAGAAAAAAAAATGTATATGGAGTTGCTGACATGAGTGCAATCTACAAAGCCGTTGAGGCTGATCCTCATGGGAGGATTATTGCACCAGGACCCTTAGCACTTTTAAAATGCCATTCAATGCCACGGGCTAGATGTAAACTGCAGATGACCATGTTGTGGTAGTTACCATGGATACCCAAGTGATGTGTGAGCTAACACATAGGCCCAACAGATTCCAAGAAGGCCAGAATCACCAGTGGCACCACCATCGATTGTCAGGTCACCCGGATTCAGCAAATACCAGAGTCCAAAATGATGCAGGTTTATACTGTTAATTTTCAGTTTATCGTTACAGTTGGTGTTATTCCATGTCGGAAGGGACGCAGCTACAGCCAGTGGGGTAACTAGAGACAGGCAGGCAGCTATGTGCAACAAAGGTAGGCGTGTTGTTTTCATATGCAGATCTGAAATATTGTCTTATATGCAAGAGGAGGAGTGATGGGGGTTCAGGCAAAAGCCAGGCTATGGATTGCATTGCTAAATGCTCCATCAGAGTGCAATGGTCGCCTGTCCTTTTTTTAAGTGATGATGTGGGTTTAGCCTGTGCTGTATGTATGTATGGGTGGCTGACTGCCACCCACCCAGAAAGTGTATGGGAGGCTGGTTGGCTGCCAGCCTTCCTTCCATTCCTATGAGTAATGTGAGTGCTCATGAAGGGGACATGGTTGGGTCCACCCCTTTCCCGGTTATCCCCTCTAGGCCTTTTGGCTTAGATCAAGTGTAAAAAAAGAAAGGATCTTGCGACAGATCGCATCCTGAGGCACGTTTTTTTTTGTGTGAATACTTGCACTTGGGTGACTTGTGAGCACATACTGATACATACGTTCCCTATCTGGGGACCATAAATTAAATGGATTTTTGAGAAAGGGAGCTGATTTGGAAGCTTGCTTCTGTCGCCCTATGCATTGACCCGATGTGGCAGTATCTTCGGGTAGTGAACAGTGCACCACCCCATTCCAGTGTTAAACAAGAAAGATTCTCATTTAATCCTCCGTGGGTGAGAATTTGAGTTTGAGAATTGGAGACCAAAATGATGAGTTGCACTGACTGGTTTATGAACGTCTATTCATTTAGCGTTTTAATGACCATGTTTGCACACTGATTGGTGTAAAAAAATAAAATAAAACTAAATAATAATAATCTAGCACACCTGTGCAGGTTTGACATGACATGACAGGTAGCTGTCTTGTGGGTGGTGCTGAATCCTGTTAAATGACATGAGGGTCTCATGCCTATACACAAGGGTGTGTCATTGCTGTTGCTTGACCATGCATTGGTTTCTGTGGTCAGTGAATGATAAAAACAAAATTTACCATCCATTGATGGATGGGAAATCCGCCATGAGGCATTTGTTTTTAGAAACTGCTGCTCACAACCAATGTTGCAATGGAGTGTCTCCATCTGCTGGTGGTATTGGAAAGGCATTAGTGCTATGACAGGGTCTGAAGAAGAAGAAGAAGAAGACGGAAAAAAATATATATAAAAAGAAAAAGAGAGAGAGAGAGAGACTGACTTAGTGAGCGAGTGAGTGAGAGAGTGAGAGTGAGTGAGAGTGAATGAGTGAGTGAGTGATTGAGTGAGTGAGTGAGTGAGTGAGAACAAATGAGTTAAAGCAAGTGAGTGAGAGAGATCGAATGAATGAAAGTCTGAATGACAGAAAGAAAAAAGGATGAAGAAAGAAGCATGGAGAAAAAAAAATGTATATGGAGTTGCTGACATGAGTGCAATCTACAAAGCCGTTGAGGCTGATCCTCATGGGAGGATTATTGCACCAGGACCCTTAGCACTTTTAAAATGCCATTCAATGCCACGGGCTAGATGTAAACTGCAGATGACCATGTTGTGGTAGTTACCATGGATACCCAAGTGATGTGTGAGCTAACACATAGGCCCAACAGATTCCAAGAAGGCCAGAATCACCAGCGGCACCACCATCGATTGTCAGGTCACCCGGATTCAGCAAATACCAGAGTCCAAAATGATGCAGGTTTATACTGTTAATTTTCAGTTTATCGTTACAGTTGGTGTTATTCCATGTCGGAAGGGACGCAGCTACAGCCAGTGGGGTAACTAGAGACAGGCAGGCAGCTATGTGCAACAAAGGTAGGCGTGTTGTTTTCATATGCAGATCTGAAATATTGTCTTATATGCAAGAGGAGGAGTGATGGGGGTTCAGGCAAAAGCCAGGCTATGGATTGCATTGCTAAATGCTCCATCAGAGTGCAATGGTCGCCTGTCCTTTTTTTAAGTGATGATGTGGGTTTAGCCTGTGCTGTATGTATGTATGGGTGGCTGACTGCCACCCACCCAGAAAGTGTATGGGAGGCTGGTTGGCTGCCAGCCTTCCTTCCATTCCTATGAGTAATGTGAGTGCTCATGAAGGGGACATGGTTGGGTCCACCCCTTTCCCGGTTATCCCCTCTAGGCCTTTTGGCTTAGATCAAGTGTAAAAAAAGAAAGGATCTTGCGACAGATCGCATCCTGAGGCACGTTTTTTTTTTTGTGTGAATACTTGCACTTGGGTGACTTGTGAGCACATACTGATACATACGTTCCCTATCTGGGGACCATAAATTAAATGGATTTTTGAGAAAGGGAGCTGATTTGGAAGCTTTCTTCTGTCGCCCTATGCATTGACCCGATGTGGCAGTATCTTCGGGTAGTGAACAGTGCACCACCCCATTCCAGTGTTAAACAAGAAAGATTCTCATTTAATCCTCCGTGGGTGAGAATTTGAGTTTGAGAATTGGAGACCAAAATGATGAGTTGCACTGACTGGTTTTTGAACGTCTATTCATTTAGCGTTTTAATGACCATGTTTGCACACTGATTGGTGTAAAAAAATAAAATAAAACTAAATAATAATAATCTAGCACACCTGTGCAGGTTTGACATGACATGACAGGTAGCTGTCTTGTGGGTGGTGCTGAATCCTGTTAAATGACATGAGGGTCTCATGCCTATACACAAGGGTGTGTCATTGCTGTTGCTTGACCATGCATTGGTTTCTGTGGTCAGTGAATGATAAAAACAAAATTTACCATCCATTGATGGATGGGAAATCCGCCATGAGGCATTTGTTTTTAGAAACTGCTGCTCACAACCAATGTTGCAATGGAGTGTCTCCATCTGCTGGTGGTATTGGAAAGGCATTAGTGCTATGACAGGGTCTGAAGAAGAAGAAGAAGACGGAAAAAAATATATATAAAAAGAAAAAGAGAGAGAGAGAGAGAGACTGACTTAGTGAGCGAGTGAGTGAGAGAGTGAGAGTGAGTGAGAGTGAATGAGTGAGTGAGTGATTGAGTGAGTGAGTGAGAACAAATGAGTTAAAGCAAGTGAGTGAGAGAGATCGAATGAATGAAAGTCTGAATGACAGAAAGAAAAAAGGATGAAGAAAGAAGCATGAAGAAAAAAAAATGTATATGGAGTTGCTGACATGAGTGCAATCTACAAAGCCGTTGAGGCTGATCCTCATGGGAGGATTATTGCACCAGGACCCTTAGCACTTTTAAAATGCCATTCAATGCCACGGGCTAGATGTAAACTGCAGATGACCATGTTGTGGTAGTTACCATGGATACCCAAGTGATGTGTGAGCTAACACATAGGCCCAACAGATTCCAAGAAGGCCAGAATCACCAGCGGCACCACCATCGATTGTCAGGTCACCCGGATTCAGCAAATACCAGAGTCCAAAATGATGCAGGTTTATACTGTTAATTTTCAGTTTATCGTTACAGTTGGTGTTATTCCATGTCGGAAGGGACGCAGCTACAGCCAGTGGGGTAACTAGAGACAGGCAGGCAGCTATGTGCAACAAAGGTAGGCGTGTTGTTTTCATATGCAGATCTGAAATATTGTCTTATATGCAAGAGGAGGAGTGATGGGGGTTCAGGCAAAAGCCAGGCTATGGATTGCATTGCTAAATGCTCCATCAGAGTGCAATGGTCGCCTGTCCTTTTTTTAAGTGATGATGTGGGTTTAGCCTGTGCTGTATGTATGTATGGGTGGCTGACTGCCACCCACCCAGAAAGTGTATGGGAGGCTGGTTGGCTGCCAGCCTTCCTTCCATTCCTATGAGTAATGTGAGTGCTCATGAAGGGGACATGGTTGGGTCCACCCCTTTCCCGGTTATCCCCTCTAGGCCTTTTGGCTTAGATCAAGTGTAAAAAAAGAAAGGATCTTGCGACAGATCGCATCCTGAGGCACGTTTTTTTTTGTGTGAATACTTGCACTTGGGTGACTTGTGAGCACATACTGATACATACGTTCCCTATCTGGGGACCATAAATTAAATGGATTTTTGAGAAAGGGAGCTGATTTGGAAGCTTGCTTCTGTCGCCCTATGCATTGACCCGATGTGGCAGTATCTTCGGGTAGTGAACAGTGCACCACCCCATTCCAGTGTTAAACAAGAAAGATTCTCATTTAATCCTCCGTGGGTGAGAATTTGAGTTTGAGAATTGGAGACCAAAATGATGAGTTGCACTGACTGGTTTATGAACGTCTATTCATTTAGCGTTTTAATGACCATGTTTGCACACTGATTGGTGTAAAAAAATAAAATAAAACTAAATAATAATAATCTAGCACACCTGTGCAGGTTTGACATGACATGACAGGTAGCTGTCTTGTGGGTGGTGCTGAATCCTGTTAAATGACATGAGGGTCTCATGCCTATACACAAGGGTGTGTCATTGCTGTTGCTTGACCATGCATTGGTTTCTGTGGTCAGTGAATGATAAAAACAAAATTTACCATCCATTGATGGATGGGAAATCCGCCATGAGGCATTTGTTTTTAGAAACTGCTGCTCACAACCAATGTTGCAATGGAGTGTCTCCATCTGCTGGTGGTATTGGAAAGGCATTAGTGCTATGACAGGGTCCGAAGAAGAAGAAGAAGAAGAAGACGGAAAAAAATATATATAAAAAGAAAAAGAGAGAGAGAGAGAGAGACTGACTTAGTGAGCGAGTGAGTGAGAGAGTGAGAGTGAGTGAGAGTGAATGAGTGAGTGAGTGATTGAGTGAGTGAGTGAGAACAAATGAGTTAAAGCAAGTGAGTTAGAGAGATCGAATGAATGAAAGTCTGAATGACAGAAAGAAAAAAGGATGAAGAAAGAAGCATGAAGAAAAAAAAATGTATATGGAGTTGCTGACATGAGTGCAATCTACAAAGCCGTTGAGGCTGATCCTCATGGGAGGATTATTGCACCAGGACCCTTAGCACTTTTAAAATGCCATTCAATGCCACGGGCTAGATGTAAACTGCAGATGACCATGTTGTGGTAGTTACCATGGATACCCAAGTGATGTGTGAGCTAACACATAGGCCCAACAGATTCCAAGAAGGCCAGAATCACCAGTGGCACCACCATCGATTGTCAGGTCACCCGGATTCAGCAAATACCAGAGTCCAAAATGATGCAGGTTTATACTGTTAATTTTCAGTTTATCGTTACAGTTGGTGTTATTCCATGTCGGAAGGGACGCAGCTACAGCCAGTGGGGTAACTAGAGACAGGCAGGCAGCTATGTGCAACAAAGGTAGGCGTGTTGTTTTCATATGCAGATCTGAAATATTGTCTTATATGCAAGAGGAGGAGTGATGGGGGTTCAGGCAAAAGCCAGGCTATGGATTGCATTGCTAAATGCTCCATCAGAGTGCAATGGTCGCCTGTCCTTTTTTTAAGTGATGATGTGGGTTTAGCCTGTGCTGTATGTATGTATGGGTGGCTGACTGCCACCCACCCAGAAAGTGTATGGGAGGCTGGTTGGCTGCCAGCCTTCCTTCCATTCCTATGAGTAATGTGAGTGCTCATGAAGGGGACATGGTTGGGTCCACCCCTTTCCCGGTTATCCCCTCTAGGCCTTTTGGCTTAGATCAAGTGTAAAAAAAGAAAGGATCTTGCGACAGATCGCATCCTGAGGCACGTTTTTTTTGTGTGAATACTTGCACTTGGGTGACTTGTGAGCACATACTGATACATACGTTCCCTATCTGGGGACCATAAATTAAATGGATTTTTGAGAAAGGGAGCTGATTTGGAAGCTTGCTTCTGTCGCCCTATGCATTGACCCGATGTGGCAGTATCTTCGGGTAGTGAACAGTGCACCACCCCATTCCAGTGTTAAACAAGAAAGATTCTCATTTAATCCTCCGTGGGTGAGAATTTGAGTTTGAGAATTGGAGACCAAAAGGATGAGTTGCACTGACTGGTTTATGAACGTCTATTCATTTAGCGTTTTAATGACCATGTTTGCACACTGATTGGTGTAAAAAAATAAAATAAAACTAAATAATAATAATCTAGCACACCTGTGCAGGTTTGACATGACAGGTAGCTGTCTTGTGGGTGGTGCTGAATCCTGTTAAATGACATGAGGGTCTCATGCCTATACACAAGGGTGTGTCATTGCTGTTGCTTGACCATGCATTGGTTTCTGTGGTCAGTGAATGATAAAAACAAAATTTACCATCCATTGATGGATGGGAAATCCGCCATGAGGCATTTGTTTTTAGAAACTGCTGCTCACAACCAATGTTGCAATGGAGTGTCTCCATCTGCTGGTGGTATTGGAAAGGCATTAGTGCTATGACAGGGTCTGAAGAAGAAGAAGAAGAAGACGGAAAAAAATATATATAAAAAGAAAAAGAGAGAGAGAGAGAGAGACTGACTTAGTGAGTGAGTGAGAGAGTGAGAGTGAGTGAGAGTGAATGAGTGAGTGAGTGATTGAGTGAGTGAGTGAGTGAGTGAGTGAGAACAAATGAGTTAAAGCAAGTGAGTGAGAGAGATCGAATGAATGAAAGTCTGAATGACAGAAAGAAAAAAGGATGAAGAAAGAAGCATGAAGAAAAAAAAATGTATATGGAGTTGCTGACATGAGTGCAATCTACAAAGCCGTTGAGGCTGATCCTCATGGGAGGATTATTGCACCAGGACCCTTAGCACTTTTAAAATGCCATTCAATGCCACGGGCTAGATGTAAACTGCAGATGACCATGTTGTGGTAGTTACCATGGATACCCAAGTGATGTGTGAGCTAACACATAGGCCCAACAGATTCCAAGAAGGCCAGAATCACCAGCGGCACCACCATCGATTGTCAGGTCACCCGGATTCAGCAAATACCAGAGTCCAAAATGATGCAGGTTTATACTGTTAATTTTCAGTTTATCATTACAGTTGGTGTTATTCCATGTCGGAAGGGACGCAGCTACAGCCAGTGGGGTAACTAGAGACAGGCAGGCAGCTATGTGCAACAAAGGTAGGCGTGTTGTTTTCATATGCAGATCTGAAATATTGTCTTATATGCAAGAGGAGGAGTGATGGGGGTTCAGGCAAAAGCCAGGCTATGGATTGCATTGCTAAATGCTCCATCAGAGTGCAATGGTCGCCTGTCCTTTTTTTAAGTGATGATGTGGGTTTAGCCTGTGCTGTATGTATGTATGGGTGGCTGACTGCCACCCACCCAGAAAGTGTATGGGAGGCTGGTTGGCTGCCAGCCTTCCTTCCATTCCTATGAGTAATGTGAGTGCTCATGAAGGGGACATGGTTGGGTCCACCCCTTTCCCGGTTATCCCCTCTAGGCCTTTTGGCTTAGATCAAGTGTAAAAAAAGAAAGGATCTTGCGACAGATCGCATCCTGAGGCACGTTTTTTTTTGTGTGAATACTTGCACTTGGGTGACTTGTGAGCACATACTGATACATACGTTCCCTATCTGGGGACCATAAATTAAATGGATTTTTGAGAAAGGGAGCTGATTTGGAAGCTTGCTTCTGTCGCCCTATGCATTGACCCGATGTGGCAGTATCTTCGGGTAGTGAACAGTGCACCACCCCATTCCAGTGTTAAACAAGAAAGATTCTCATTTAATCCTCCGTGGGTGAGAATTTGAGTTTGAGAATTGGAGACCAAAATGATGAGTTGCACTGACTGGTTTATGAACGTCTATTCATTTAGCGTTTTAATGACCATGTTTGCACACTGATTGGTGTAAAAAAATAAAATAAAACTAAATAATAATAATCTAGCACACCTGTGCAGGTTTGACATGACATGACAGGTAGCTGTCTTGTGGGTGGTGCTGAATCCTGTTAAATGACATGAGGGTCTCATGCCTATACACAAGGGTGTGTCATTGCTGTTGCTTGACCATGCATTGGTTTCTGTGGTCAGTGAATGATAAAAACAAAATTTACCATCCATTGATGGATGGGAAATCCGCCATGAGGCATTTGTTTTTAGAAACTGCTGCTCACAACCAATGTTGCAATGGAGTGTCTCCATCTGCTGGTGGTATTGGAAAGGCATTAGTGCTATGACAGGGTCTGAAGAAGAAGAAGAAGAAGAAGACGGAAAAAAATATATATAAAAAGAAAAAGAGAGAGAGAGAGAGAGACTGACTTAGTGAGTGAGTGAGTGAGAGAGTGAGAGTGAGTGAGAGTGAATGAGTGAGTGATTGAGTGAGTGAGTGAGTGAGTGAGAACAAATGAGTTAAAGCAAGTGAGTGAGAGAGATCGAATGAATGAAAGTCTGAATGACAGAAAGAAAAAAGGATGAAGAAAGAAGCATGAAGAAAAAAAAATGTATATGGAGTTGCTGACATGAGTGCAATCTACAAAGCCGTTGAGGCTGATCCTCATGGGAGGATTATTGCACCAGGACCCTTAGCACTTTTAAAATGCCATTCAATGCCACGGGCTAGATGTAAACTGCAGATGACCATGTTGTGGTAGTTACCATGGATACCCAAGTGATGTGTGAGCTAACACATAGGCCCAACAGATTCCAAGAAGGCCAGAATCACCAGCGGCACCACCATCGATTGTCAGGTCACCCGGATTCAGCAAATACCAGAGTCCAAAATGATGCAGGTTTATACTGTTAATTTTCAGTTTATCGTTACAGTTGGTGTTATTCCATGTCGGAAGGGACGCAGCTACAGCCAGTGGGGTAACTAGAGACAGGCAGGCAGCTATGTGCAACAAAGGTAGGCGTGTTGTTTTCATATGCAGATCTGAAATATTGTCTTATATGCAAGAGGAGGAGTGATGGGGGTTCAGGCAAAAGCCAGGCTATGGATTGCATTGCTAAATGCTCCATCAGAGTGCAATGGTCGCCTGTCCTTTTTTTAAGTGATGATGTGGGTTTAGCCTGTGCTGTATGTATGTATGGGTGGCTGACTGCCACCCACCCAGAAAGTGTATGGGAGGCTGGTTGGCTGCCAGCCTTCCTTCCATTCCTATGAGTAATGTGAGTGCTCATGAAGGGGACATGGTTGGGTCCACCCCTTTCCCGGTTATCCCCTCTAGGCCTTTTGGCTTAGATCAAGTGTAAAAAAAGAAAGGATCTTGCGACAGATCGCATCCTGAGGCACGTTTTTTTTTTTGTGTGAATACTTGCACTTGGGTGACTTGTGAGCACATACTGATACATACGTTCCCTATCTGGGGACCATAAATTAAATGGATTTTTGAGAAAGGGAGCTGATTTGGAAGCTTGCTTCTGTCACCCTATGCATTGACCCGATGTGGCAGTATCTTCGGGTAGTGAACAGTGCACCACCCCATTCCAGTGTTAAACAAGAAAGATTCTCATTTAATCCTCCGTGGGTGAGAATTTGAGTTTGAGAATTGGAGACCAAAATGATGAGTTGCACTGACTGGTTTATGAACGTCTATTCATTTAGCGTTTTAATGACCATGTTTGCACACTGATTGGTGTAAAAAAATAAAATAAAACTAAATAATAATAATCTAGCACACCTGTGCAGGTTTGACATGACATGACAGGTAGCTGTCTTGTGGGTGGTGCTGAATCCTGTTAAATGACGTGAGGGTCTCATGCCTATACACAAGGGTGTGTCATTGCTGTTGCTTGACCATGCATTGGTTTCTGTGGTCAGTGAATGGTAAAAACAAAATTTACCATCCATTGATGGATGGGAAATCCGCCATGAGGCATTTGTTTTTAGAAACTGCTGCTCACAACCAATGTTGCAATGGAGTGTCTCCATCTGCTGGTGGTATTGGAAAGGCATTAGTGCTATGACAGGGTCTGAAGAAGAAGAAGAAGAAGAAGAAGAAGAAGACAGAAAAAAATATATATAAAAAGAAAAAGAGAGAGAGAGAGAGAGAGACTGACTTAGTGAGCGAGTGAGTGAGAGAGTGAGAGTGAGTGAGAGTGAATGAGTGAGTGAGTGATTGAGTGAGTGAGTGAGTGAGTGAGAACAAATGAGTTAAAGCAAGTGAGTGAGAGAGATCGAATGAATGAAAGTCTGAATGACAGAAAGAAAAAAGGATGAAGAAAGAAGCATGAAGAAAAAAAAATGTATATGGAGTTGCTGACATGAGTGCAATCTACAAAGCCGTTGAGGCTGATCCTCATGGGAGGATTATTGCACCAGGACCCTTAGCACTTTTAAAATGCCATTCAATGCCACGGGCTAGATGTAAACTGCAGATGACCATGTTGTGGTAGTTACCATGGATACCCAAGTGATGTGTGAGCTAACACATAGGCCCAACAGATTCCAAGAAGGCCAGAATCACCAGCGGCACCACCATCGATTGTCAGGTCACCCGGATTCAGCAAATACCAGAGTCCAAAATGATGCAGGTTTATACTGTTAATTTTCAGTTTATCGTTACAGTTGGTGTTATTCCATGTCGGAAGGGACGCAGCTACAGCCAGTGGGGTAACTAGAGACAGGCAGGCAGCTATGTGCAACAAAGGTAGGCGTGTTGTTTTCATATGCAGATCTGAAATATTGTCTTATATGCAAGAGGAGGAGTGATGGGGGTTCAGGCAAAAGCCAGGCTATGGATTGCATTGCTAAATGCTCCATCAGAGTGCAATGGTCGCCTGTCCTTTTTTTAAGTGATGATGTGGGTTTAGCCTGTGCTGTATGTATGTATGGGTGGCTGACTGCCACCCACCCAGAAAGTGTATGGGAGGCTGGTTGGCTGCCAGCCTTCCTTCCATTCCTATGAGTAATGTGAGTGCTCATGAAGGGGACATGGTTGGGTCCACCCCTTTCCCGGTTATCCCCTCTAGGCCTTTTGGCTTAGATCAAGTGTAAAAAAAGAAAGGATCTTGCGACAGATCGCATCCTGAGGCACGTTTTTTTTTGTGTGAATACTTGCACTTGGGTGACTTGTGAGCACATACTGATACATACGTTCCCTATCTGGGGACCATAAATTAAATGGATTTTTGAGAAAGGGAGCTGATTTGGAAGCTTGCTTCTGTCGCCCTATGCATTGACCCGATGTGGCAGTATCTTCGGGTAGTGAACAGTGCACCACCCCATTCCAGTGTTAAACAAGAAAGATTCTCATTTAATCCTCCGTGGGTGAGAATTTGAGTTTGAGAATTGGAGACCAAAATGATGAGTTGCACTGACTGGTTTATGAACGTCTATTCATTTAGCGTTTTAATGACCATGTTTGCACACTGATTGGTGTAAAAAAATAAAATAAAACTAAATAATAATAATCTAGCACACCTGTGCAGGTTTGACATGACATGACAGGTAGCTGTCTTGTGGGTGGTGCTGAATCCTGTTAAATGACATGAGGGTCTCATGCCTATACACAAGGGTGTGTCATTGCTGTTGCTTGACCATGCATTGGTTTCTGTGGTCAGTGAATGATAAAAACAAAATTTACCATCCATTGATGGATGGGAAATCCGCCATGAGGCATTTGTTTTTAGAAACTGCTGCTCACAACCAATGTTGCAATGGAGTGTCTCCATCTGCTGGTGGTATTGGAAAGGCATTAGTGCTATGACAGGGTCTGAAGAAGAAGAAGAAGAAGACGGAAAAAAATATATATAAAAAGAAAAAGAGAGAGAGAGAGACTGACTTAGTGAGCGAGTGAGTGAGAGAGTGAGAGTGAGTGAGAGTGAATGAGTGAGTGAGTGATTGAGTGAGTGAGTGAGTGAGTGAGAACAAATGAGTTAAAGCAAGTGAGTGAGAGAGATCGAATGAATGAAAGTCTGAATGACAGAAAGAAAAAAGGATGAAGAAAGAAGCATGAAGAAAAAAAAATGTATATGGAGTTGCTGACATGAGTGCAATCTACAAAGCCGTTGAGGCTGATCCTCATGGGAGGATTATTGCACCAGGACCCTTAGCACTTTTAAAATGCCATTCAATGCCACGGGCTAGATGTAAACTGCAGATGACCATGTTGTGGTAGTTACCATGGATACCCAAGTGATGTGTGAGCTAACACATAGGCCCAACAGATTCCAAGAAGGCCAGAATCACCAGCGGCACCACCATCGATTGTCAGGTCACCCGGATTCAGCAAATACCAGAGTCCAAAATGATGCAGGTTTATACTGTTAATTTTCAGTTTATCGTTACAGTTGGTGTTATTCCATGTCGGAAGGGACGCAGCTACAGCCAGTGGGGTAACTAGAGACAGGCAGGCAGCTATGTGCAACAAAGGTAGGCGTGTTGTTTTCATATGCAGATCTGAAATATTGTCTTATATGCAAGAGGAGGAGTGATGGGGGTTCAGGCAAAAGCCAGGCTATGGATTGCATTGCTAAATGCTCCATCAGAGTGCAATGGTCGCCTGTCCTTTTTTTAAGTGATGATGTGGGTTTAGCCTGTGCTGTATGTATGTATGGGTGGCTGACTGCCACCCACCCAGAAAGTGTATGGGAGGCTGGTTGGCTGCCAGCCTTCCTTCCATTCCTATGAGTAATGTGAGTGCTCATGAAGGGGACATGGTTGGGTCCACCCCTTTCCCGGTTATCCCCTCTAGGCCTTTTGGCTTAGATCAAGTGTAAAAAAAGAAAGGATCTTGCGACAGATCGCATCCTGAGGCACGTTTTTTTTTGTGTGAATACTTGCACTTGGGTGACTTGTGAGCACATACTGATACATACGTTCCCTATCTGGGGACCATAAATTAAATGGATTTTTGAGAAAGGGAGCTGATTTGGAAGCTTGCTTCTGTCGCCCTATGCATTGACCCGATGTGGCAGTATCTTCGGGTAGTGAACAGTGCACCACCCCATTCCAGTGTTAAACAAGAAAGATTCTCATTTAATCCTCCGTGGGTGAGAATTTGAGTTTGAGAATTGGAGACCAAAATGATGAGTTGCACTGACTGGTTTATGAACGTCTATTCATTTAGCGTTTTAATGACCATGTTTGCACACTGATTGGTGTAAAAAAATAAAATAAAACTAAATAATAATAATCTAGCACACCTGTGCAGGTTTGACATGACATGACAGGTAGCTGTCTTGTGGGTGGTGCTGAATCCTGTTAAATGACATGAGGGTCTCATGCCTATACACAAGGGTGTGTCATTGCTGTTGCTTGACCATGCATTGGTTTCTGTGGTCAGTGAATGATAAAAACAAAATTTACCATCCATTGATGGATGGGAAATCCGCCATGAGGCATTTGTTTTTAGAAACTGCTGCTCACAACCAATGTTGCAATGGAGTGTCTCCATCTGCTGGTGGTATTGGAAAGGCATTAGTGCTATGACAGGGTCTGAAGAAGAAGAAGAAGAAGAAGAAGAAGAAGACGGAAAAAAATATATATAAAAAGAAAAAGAGAGAGAGAGAGAGAGACTGACTTAGTGAGCGAGTGAGTGAGAGAGTGAGAGTGAGTGAGAGTGAATGAGTGAGTGAGTGATTGAGTGAGTGAGTGAGTGAGTGAGTGAGAACAAATGAGTTAAAGCAAGTGAGTGAGAGAGATCGAATGAATGAAAGTCTGAATGACAGAAAGAAAAAAGGATGAAGAAAGAAGCATGAAGAAAAAAAAATGTATATGGAGTTGCTGACATGAGTGCAATCTACAAAGCCGTTGAGGCTGATCCTCATGGGAGGATTATTGCACCAGGACCCTTAGCACTTTTAAAATGCCATTCAATGCCACGGGCTAGATGTAAACTGCAGATGACCATGTTGTGGTAGTTACCATGGATACCCAAGTGATGTGTGAGCTAACACATAGGCCCAACAGATTCCAAGAAGGCCAGAATCACCAGCGGCACCACCATCGATTGTCAGGTCACCCGGATTCAACAAATACCAGAGTCCAAAATGATGCAGGTTTATACTGTTAATTTTCAGTTTATCGTTACAGTTGGTGTTATTCCATGTCGGAAGGGACGCAGCTACAGCCAGTGGGGTAACTAGAGACAGGCAGGCAGCTATGTGCAACAAAGGTAGGCGTGTTGTTTTCATATGCAGATCTGAAATATTGTCTTATATGCAAGAGGAGGAGTGATGGGGGTTCAGGCAAAAGTCAGGCTATGGATTGCATTGCTAAATGCTCCATCAGAGTGCAATGGTCGCCTGTCCTTTTTTTAAGTGATGATGTGGGTTTAGCCTGTGCTGTATGTATGTATGGGTGGCTGACTGCCACCCACCCAGAAAGTGTATGGGAGGCTGGTTGGCTGCCAGCCTTCCTTCCATTCCTATGAGTAATGTGAGTGCTCATGAAGGGGACATGGTTGGGTCCACCCCTTTCCCGGTTATCCCCTCTAGGCCTTTTGGCTTAGATCAAGTGTAAAAAAAGAAAGGATCTTGCGACAGATCGCATCCTGAGGCACGTTTTTTTTTGTGTGAATACTTGCACTTGGGTGACTTGTGAGCACATACTGATACATACGTTCCCTATCTGGGGACCATAAATTAAATGGATTTTTGAGAAAGGGAGCTGATTTGGAAGCTTGCTTCTGTCGCCCTATGCATTGACCCGATGTGGCAGTATCTTCGGGTAGTGAACAGTGCACCACCCCATTCCAGTGTTAAACAAGAAAGATTCTCATTTAATCCTCCGTGGGTGAGAATTTGAGTTTGAGAATTGGAGACCAAAATGATGAGTTGCACTGACTGGTTTATGAACGTCTATTCATTTAGCGTTTTAATGACCATGTTTGCACACTGATTGGTGTAAAAAAATAAAATAAAACTAAATAATAATAATCTAGCACACCTGTGCAGGTTTGACATGACATGACAGGTAGCTGTCTTGTGGGTGGTGCTGAATCCTGTTAAATGACATGAGGGTCTCATGCCTATACACAAGGGTGTGTCATTGCTGTTGCTTGACCATGCATTGATTTCTGTGGTCAGTGAATGATAAAAACAAAATTTACCATCCATTGATGGATGGGAAATCCGCCATGAGGCATTTGTTTTTAGAAACTGCTGCTCACAACCAATGTTGCAATGGAGTGTCTCCATCTGCTGGTGGTATTGGAAAGGCATTAGTGCTATGACAGGGTCTGAAGAAGAAGAAGAAGAAGACGGAAAAAAATATATATAAAAAGAAAAAGAGAGAGAGAGAGAGAGACTGACTTAGTGAGCGAGTGAGTGAGAGAGTGAGAGTGAGTGAGAGTGAATGAGTGAGTGAGTGATTGAGTGAGTGAGTGAGTGAGAACAAATGAGTTAAAGCAAGTGAGTGAGAGAGATCGAATGAATGAAAGTCTGAATGACAGAAAGAAAAAAGGATGAAGAAAGAAGCATGAAGAAAAAAAAATGTATATGGAGTTGCTGACATGAGTGCAATCTACAAAGCCGTTGAGGCTGATCCTCATGGGAGGATTATTGCACCAGGACCCTTAGCACTTTTAAAATGCCATTCAATGCCACAGGCTAGATGTAAACTGCAGATGACCATGTTGTGGTAGTTACCATGGATACCCAAGTGATGTGTGAGCTAACACATAGGCCCAACAGATTCCAAGAAGGCCAGAATCACCAGCGGCACCACCATCGATTGTCAGGTCACCCGGATTCAGCAAATACCAGAGTCCAAAATGATGCAGGTTTATACTGTTAATTTTCAGTTTATCGTTACAGTTGGTGTTATTCCATGTCGGAAGGGACGCAGCTACAGCCAGTGGGGTAACTAGAGACAGGCAGGCAGCTATGTGCAACAAAGGTAGGCGTGTTGTTTTCATATGCAGATCTGAAATATTGTCTTATATGCAAGAGGAGGAGTGATTGGGGTTCAGGCAAAAGCCAGGCTATGGATTGCATTGCTAAATGCTCCATCAGAGTGCAATGGTCGCCTGTCCTTTTTTTAAGTGATGATGTGGGTTTAGCCTGTGCTGTATGTATGTATGGGTGGCTGACTGCCACCCACCCAGAAAGTGTATGGGAGGCTGGTTGGCTGCCAGCCTTCCTTCCATTCCTATGAGTAATGTGAGTGCTCATGAAGGGGACATGGTTGGGTCCACCCCTTTCCCGGTTATCCCCTCTAGGCCTTTTGGCTTAGATCAAGTGTAAAAAAAGAAAGGATCTTGCGACAGATCGCATCCTGAGGCACGTTTTTTTTTGTGTGAATACTTGCACTTGGGTGACTTGTGAGCACATACTGATACATACGTTCCCTATCTGGGGACCATAAATTAAATGGATTTTTGAGAAAGGGAGCTGATTTGGAAGCTTGCTTCTGTCGCCCTATGCATTGACCCGATGTGGCAGTATCTTCGGGTAGTGAACAGTGCACCACCCCATTCCAGTGTTAAACAAGAAAGATTCTCATTTAATCCTCCGTGGGTGAGAATTTGAGTTTGAGAATTGGAGACCAAAATGATGAGTTGCACTGACTGGTTTATGAACGTCTATTCATTTAGCGTTTTAATGACCATGTTTGCACACTGATTGGTGTAAAAAAATAAAATAAAACTAAATAATAATAATCTAGCACACCTGTGCAGGTTTGACATGACATGACAGGTAGCTGTCTTGTGGGTGGTGCTGAATCCTGTTAAATGACATGAGGGTCTCATGCCTATACACAAGGGTGTGTCATTGCTGTTGCTTGACCATGCATTGGTTTCTGTGGTCAGTGAATGATAAAAACAAAATTTACCATCCATTGATGGATGGGAAATCCGCCATGAGGCATTTGTTTTTAGAAACTGCTGCTCACAACCAATGTTGCAATGGAGTGTCTCCATCTGCTGGTGGTATTGGAAAGGCATTAGTGCTATGACAGGGTCTGAAGAAGAAGAAGAAGAAGACGGAAAAAAATATATATAAAAAGAAAAAGAGAGAGAGAGAGAGAGACTGACTTAGTGAGCGAGTGAGTGAGAGAGTGAGAGTGAGTGAGAGTGAATGAGTGAGTGAGTGAGTGATTGAGTGAGTGAGTGAGTGAGAACAAATGAGTTAAAGCAAGTGAGTGAGAGAGATCGAATGAATGAAAGTCTGAATGACAGAAAGAAAAAAGGATGAAGAAAGAAGCATGAAGAAAAAAAAATGTATATGGAGTTGCTGACATGAGTGCAAATATACAAAGCCGTTGAGGCTGATCCTCATGGGAGGATTATTGCACCAGGACCCTTAGCACTTTTAAAATGCCATTCAATGCCACGGGCTAGATGTAAACTGCAGATGACCATGTTGTGGTAGTTACCATGGATACCCAAGTGATGTGTGAGCTAACACATAGGCCCAACAGATTCCAAGAAGGCCAGAATCACCAGCGGCACCACCATCGATTGTCAGGTCACCCGGATTCAGCAAATACCAGAGTCCAAAATGATGCAGGTTTATACTGTTAATTTTCAGTTTATCGTTACAGTTGGTGTTATTCCATGTCGGAAGGGACGCAGCTACAGCCAGTGGGGTAACTAGAGACAGGCAGGCAGCTATGTGCAACAAAGGTAGGCGTGTTGTTTTCATATGCAGATCTGAAATATTGTCTTATATGCAAGAGGAGGAGTGATGGGGGTTCAGGCAAAAGCCAGGCTATGGATTGCATTGCTAAATGCTCCATCAGAGTGCAATGGTCGCCTGTCCTTTTTTTAAGTGATGATGTGGGTTTAGCCTGTGCTGTATGTATGTATGGGTGGCTGACTGCCACCCACCCAGAAAGTGTATGGGAGGCTGGTTGGCTGCCAGCCTTCCTTCCATTCCTATGAGTAATGTGAGTGCTCATGAAGGGGACATGGTTGGGTCCACCCCTTTCCCGGTTATCCCCTCTAGGCCTTTTGGCTTAGATCAAGTGTAAAAAAAGAAAGGATCTTGCGACAGATCGCATCCTGAGGCACGTTTTTTTTTTGTGTGAATACTTGCACTTGGGTGACTTGTGAGCACATACTGATACATACGTTCCCTATCTGGGGACCATAAATTAAATGGATTTTTGAGAAAGGGAGCTGATTTGGAAGCTTGCTTCTGTCGCCCTATGCATTGACCCGATGTGGCAGTATCTTCGGGTAGTGAACAGTGCACCACCCCATTCCAGTGTTAAACAAGAAAGATTCTCATTTAATCCTCCGTGGGTGAGAATTTGAGTTTGAGAATTGGAGACCAAAATGATGAGTTGCACTGACTGGTTTATGAACGGCTATTCATTTAGCGTTTTAATGACCATGTTTGCACACTGATTGGTGTAAAAAAATAAAATAAAACTAAATAATAATAATCTAGCACACCTGTGCAGGTTTGACATGACATGACAGGTAGCTGTCTTGTGGGTGGTGCTGAATCCTGTTAAATGACATGAGGGTCTCATGCCTATACACAAGGGTGTGTCATTGCTGTTGCTTGACCATGCATTGGTTTCTGTGGTCAGTGAATGATAAAAACAAAATTTACCATCCATTGATGGATGGGAAATCCGCCATGAGGCATTTGTTTTTAGAAACTGCTGCTCACAACCAATGTTGCAATGGAGTGTCTCCATCTGCTGGTGGTATTGGAAAGGCATTAGTGCTATGACAGGGTCTGAAGAAGAAGAAGACGGAAAAAAATATATATAAAAAGAAAAAGAGAGAGAGAGAGAGAGACTGACTTAGTGAGCGAGTGAGTGAGAGAGTGAGAGTGAGTGAGAGTGAATGAGTGAGTGAGTGATTGAGTGAGTGAGTGAGTGAGTGAGAACAAATGAGTTAAAGCAAGTGAGTGAGAGAGATCGAATGAATGAAAGTCTGAATGACAGAAAGAAAAAAGGATGAAGAAAGAAGCATGAAGAAAAAAAAATGTATATGGAGTTGCTGACATGAGTGCAATCTACAAAGCCGTTGAGGCTGTTCCTCATGGGAGGATTATTGCACCAGGACCCTTAGCACTTTTAAAATGCCATTCAATGCCACGGGCTAGATGTAAACTGCAGATGACCATGTTGTGGTAGTTACCATGGATACCCAAGTGATGTGTGAGCTAACACATAGGCCCAACAGATTCCAAGAAGGCCAGAATCACCAGCGGCACCACCATCGATTGTCAGGTCACCCGGATTCAGCAAATACCAGAGTCCAAAATGATGCAGGTTTATACTGTTAATTTTCAGTTTATCGTTACAGTTGGTGTTATTCCATGTCGGAAGGGACGCAGCTACAGCCAGTGGGGTAACTAGAGACAGGCAGGCAGCTATGTGCAACAAAGGTAGGCGTGTTGTTTTCATATGCAGATCTGAAATATTGTCTTATATGCAAGAGGAGGAGTGATGGGGGTTCAGGCAAAAGCCAGGCTATGGATTGCATTGCTAAATGCTCCATCAGAGTGCAATGGTCGCCTGTCCTTTTTTTAAGTGATGATGTGGGTTTAGCCTGTGCTGTATGTATGTATGGGTGGCTGACTGCCACCCACCCAGAAAGTGTATGGGAGGCTGGTTGGCTGCCAGCCTTCCTTCCATTCCTATGAGTAATGTGAGTGCTCATGAAGGGGACATGGTTGGGTCCACCCCTTTCCCGGTTATCCCCTCTAGGCCTTTTGGCTTAGATCAAGTGTAAAAAAAGAAAGGATCTTGCGACAGATCGCATCCTGAGGCACGTTTTTTTTTTGTGTGAATACTTGCACTTGGGTGACTTGTGAGCACATACTGATACATACGTTCCCTATCTGGGGACCATAAATTAAATGGATTTTTGAGAAAGGGAGCTGATTTGGAAGCTTGCTTCTGTCGCCCTATGCATTGACCCGATGTGGCAGTATCTTCGGGTAGTGAACAGTGCACCACCCCATTCCAGTGTTAAACAAGAAAGATTCTCATTTAATCCTCCGTGGGTGAGAATTTGAGTTTGAGAATTGGAGACCAAAATGATGAGTTGCACTGACTGGTTTATGAACGTCTATTCATTTAGCGTTTTAATGACCATGTTTGCACACTGATTGGTGTAAAAAAAATAAAATAAAACTAAATAATAATAATCTAGCACACCTGTGCAGGTTTGACATGACATGACAGGTAGCTGTCTTGTGGGTGGTGCTGAATCCTGTTAAATGACATGAGGGTCTCATGCCTATACACAAGGGTGTGTCATTGCTGTTGCTTGACCATGCATTGGTTTCTGTGGTCAGTGAATGATAAAAACAAAATTTACCATCCATTGATGGATGGGAAATCCGCCATGAGGCATTTGTTTTTAGAAACTGCTGCTCACAACCAATGTTGCAATGGAGTGTCTCCATCTGCTGGTGGTATTGGAAAGGCATTAGTGCTATGACAGGGTCTGAAGAAGAAGAAGAAGAAGACGGAAAAAAATATATATAAAAAGAAAAAGAGAGAGAGAGAGAGAGACTGACTTAGTGAGCGAGTGAGTGAGAGAGTGAGAGTGAGTGAGAGTGAATGAGTGAGTGAGTGATTGAGTGAGTGAGTGAATGAGTGAGAACAAATGAGTTAAAGCAAGTGAGTGAGAGAGATCGAATGAATGAAAGTCTGAATGACAGAAAGAAAAAAGGATGAAGAAAGAAGCATGAAGAAAAAAAAATGTATATGGAGTTGCTGACATGAGTGCAATCTACAAAGCCGTTGAGGCTGATCCTCATGGGAGGATTATTGCACCAGGACCCTTAGCACTTTTAAAATGCCATTCAATGCCACGGGCTAGATGTAAACTGCAGATGACCATGTTGTGGTAGTTACCATGGATACCAAAGTGATGTGTGAGCTAACACATAGGCCCAACAGATTCCAAGAAGGCCAGAATCACCAGCGGCACCACCATCGATTGTCAGGTCACCCGGATTCAGCAAATACCAGAGTCCAAAATGATGCAGGTTTATACTGTTAATTTTCAGTTTATCGTTACAGTTGGTGTTATTCCATGTCGGAAGGGACGCAGCTACAGCCAGTGGGGTAACTAGAGACAGGCAGGCAGCTATGTGCAACAAAGGTAGGCGTGTTGTTTTCATATGCAGATCTGAAATATTGTCTTATATGCAAGAGGAGGAGTGATGGGGGTTCAGGCAAAAGCCAGGCTATGGATTGCATTGCTAAATGCTCCATCAGAGTGCAATGGTCGCCTGTCCTTTTTTTAAGTGATGATGTGGGTTTAGCCTGTGCTGTATGTATGTATGGGTGGCTGACTGCCACCCACCCAGAAAGTGTATGGGAGGCTGGTTGGCTGCCAGCCTTCCTTCCATTCCTATGAGTAATGTGAGTGCTCATGAAGGGGACATGGTTGGGTCCACCCCTTTCCCGGTTATCCCCTCTAGGCCTTTTGGCTTAGATCAAGTGTAAAAAAAGAAAGGATCTTGCGACAGATCGCACCCTGAGGCACGTTTTTTTTTGTGTGAATACTTGCACTTGGGTGACTTGTGAGCACATACTGATACATACGTTCCCTATCTGGGGACCATAAATTAAATGGATTTTTGAGAAAGGGAGCTGATTTGGAAGCTTGCTTCTGTCGCCCTATGCATTGACCCGATGTGGCAGTATCTTCGGGTAGTGAACAGTGCACCACCCCATTCCAGTGTTAAACAAGAAAGATTCTCATTTAATCCTCCGTGGGTGAAAATTTGAGTTTGAGAATTGGAGACCAAAAGGATGAGTTGCACTGACTGGTTTATGAACGTCTATTCATTTAGCGTTTTAATGACCATGTTTGCACACTGATTGGTGTAAAAAAATAAAATAAAACTAAATAATAATAATCTAGCACACCTGTGCAGGTTTGACATGACATGACAGGTAGCTGTCTTGTGGGTGGTGCTGAATCCTGTTAAATGACATGAGGGTCTCATGCCTATACACAAGGGTGTGTCATTGCTGTTGCTTGACCATGCATTGGTTTCCTTGGTCAGTGAATGATAAAAACAAAATTTACCATCCATTGATGGATGGGAAATCCGCCATGAGGCATTTGTTTTTAGAAACTGCTGCTCACAACCAATGTTGCAATGGAGTGTCTCCATCTGCTGGTGGTATTGGAAAGGCATTAGTGCTATGACAGGGTCTGAAGAAGAAGAAGAAGAAGACGGAAAAAAATATATATAAAAAGAAAAAGAGAGAGAGAGAGAGAGACTGACTTAGTGAGCGAGTGAGTGAGAGAGTGAGAGTGAGTGAGAGTGAATGAGTGAGTGAGTGAGTGAGTGAGTGAGAACAAATGAGTTAAAGCAAGTGAGTGAGAGAGATCGAATGAATGAAAGTCTGAATGACAGAAAGAAAAAAGGATGAAGAAAGAAGCATGAAGAAAAAAAAATGTATATGGAGTTGCTGACATGAGTGCAATCTACAAAGCCGTTGAGGCTGATCCTCATGGGAGGATTATTGCACCAGGACCCTTAGCACTTTTAAAATGCCATTCAATGCCACGGGCTAGATGTAAACTGCAGATGACCATGTTGTGGTAGTTACCATGGATACCCAAGTGATGTGTGAGCTAACACATAGGCCCAACAGATTCCAAGAAGGCCAGAATCACCAGCGGCACCACCATCGATTGTCAGGTCACCCGGATTCAGCAAATACCAGAGTCCAAAATGATGCAGGTTTATACTGTTAATTTTCAGTTTATCGTTACAGTTGGTGTTATTCCATGTCGGAAGGGACGCAGCTACAGCCAGTGGGGTAACTAGAGACAGGCAGGCAGCTATGTGCAACAAAGGTAGGCGTGTTGTTTTCATATGCAGATCTGAAATATTGTCTTATATGCAAGAGGAGGAGTGATGGGGGTTCAGGCAAAAGCCAGGCTATGGATTGCATTGCTAAATGCTCCATCAGAGTGCAATGGTCGCCTGTCCTTTTTTTAAGTGATGATGTGGGTTTAGCCTGTGCTGTATGTATGTATGGGTGGCTGACTGCCACCCACCCAGAAAGTGTATGGGAGGCTGGTTGGCTGCCAGCCTTCCTTCCATTCCTATGAGTAATGTGAGTGCTCATGAAGGGGACATGGTTGGGTCCACCCCTTTCCCGGTTATCCCCTCTAGGCCTTTTGGCTTAGATCAAGTGTAAAAAAAGAAAGGATCTTGCGACAGATCGCATCCTGAGGCACGTTTTTTTTTGTGTGAATACTTGCACTTGGGTGACTTGTGAGCACATACTGATACATACGTTCCCTATCTGGGGACCATAAATTAAATGGATTTTTGAGAAAGGGAGCTGATTTGGAAGCTTGCTTCTGTCGCCCTATGCATTGACCCGATGTGGCAGTATCTTCGGGTAGTGAACAGTGCACCACCCCATTCCAGTGTTAAACAAGAAAGATTCTCATTTAATCCTCCGTGGGTGAGAATTTGAGTTTGAGAATTGGAGACCAAAATGATGAGTTGCACTGACTGGTTTATGAACGTCTATTCATTTAGCGTTTTAATGACCATGTTTGCACACTGATTGGTGTAAAAAAATAAAATAAAACTAAATAATAATAATCTAGCACACCTGTGCAGGTTTGACATGACATGACAGGTAGCTGTCTTGTGGGTGGTGCTGAATCCTGTTAAATGACATGAGGGTCTCATGCCTATACACAAGGGTGTGTCATTGCTGTTGCTTGACCATGCATTGGTTTCTGTGGTCAGTGAATGATAAAAACAAAATTTACCATCCATTGATGGATGGGAAATCCGCCATGAGGCATTTGTTTTTAGAAACTGCTGCTCACAACCAATGTTGCAATGGAGTGTCTCCATCTGCTGGTGGTATTGGAAAGGCATTAGTGCTATGACAGGGTCTGAAGAAGAAGAAGAAGAAGAAGAAGAAGAAGACAGAAAAAAATATATATAAAAAGAAAAAGAGAGAGAGAGAGAGAGAGACTGACTTAGTGAGCGAGTGAGTGAGAGAGTGAGAGTGAGTGAGAGTGAATGAGTGAGTGAGTGATTGAGTGAGTGAGTGAGTGAGTGAGAACAAATGAGTTAAAGCAAGTGAGTGAGAGAGATCGAATGAATGAAAGTCTGAATGACAGAAAGAAAAAAGGATGAAGAAAGAAGCATGAAGAAAAAAAAATGTATATGGAGTTGCTGACATGAGTGCAATCTACAAAGCCGTTGAGGCTGATCCTCATGGGAGGATTATTGCACCAGGACCCTTAGCACTTTTAAAATGCCATTCAATGCCACGGGCTAGATGTAAACTGCAGATGACCATGTTGTGGTAGTTACCATGGATACCCAAGTGATGTGTGAGCTAACACATAGGCCCAACAGATTCCAAGAAGGCCAGAATCACCAGCGGCACCACCATCGATTGTCAGGTCACCCGGATTCAGCAAATACCAGAGTCCAAAATGATGCAGGTTTATACTGTTAATTTTCAGTTTATCGTTACAGTTGGTGTTATTCCATGTCGGAAGGGACGCAGCTACAGCCAGTGGGGTAACTAGAGACAGGCAGGCAGCTATGTGCAACAAAGGTAGGCGTGTTGTTTTCATATGCAGATCTGAAATATTGTCTTATATGCAAGAGGAGGAGTGATGGGGGTTCAGGCAAAAGCCAGGCTATGGATTGCATTGCTAAATGCTCCATCAGAGTGCAATGGTCGCCTGTCCTTTTTTTAAGTGATGATGTGGGTTTAGCCTGTGCTGTATGTATGTATGGGTGGCTGACTGCCACCCACCCAGAAAGTGTATGGGAGGCTGGTTGGCTGCCAGCCTTCCTTCCATTCCTATGAGTAATGTGAGTGCTCATGAAGGGGACATGGTTGGGTCCACCCCTTTCCCGGTTATCCCCTCTAGGCCTTTTGGCTTAGATCAAGTGTAAAAAAAGAAAGGATCTTGCGACAGATCGCATCCTGAGGCACGTTTTTTTTTGTGTGAATACTTGCACTTGGGTGACTTGTGAGCACATACTGATACATACGTTCCCTATCTGGGGACCATAAATTAAATGGATTTTTGAGAAAGGGAGCTGATTTGGAAGCTTGCTTCTGTCGCCCTATGCATTGACCCGATGTGGCAGTATCTTCGGGTAGTGAACAGTGCACCACCCCATTCCAGTGTTAAACAAGAAAGATTCTCATTTAATCCTCCGTGGGTGAGAATTTGAGTTTGAGAATTGGAGACCAAAATGATGAGTTGCACTGACTGGTTTATGAACGTCTATTCATTTAGCGTTTTAATGACCATGTTTGCACACTGATTGGTGTAAAAAAATAAAATAAAACTAAATAATAATAATCTAGCACACCTGTGCAGGTTTGACATGACATGACAGGTAGCTGTCTTGTGGGTGGTGCTGAATCCTGTTAAATGACATGAGGGTCTCATGCCTATACACAAGGGTGTGTCATTGCTGTTGCTTGACCATGCATTGGTTTCTGTGGTCAGTGAATGATAAAAACAAAATTTACCATCCATTGATGGATGGGAAATCCGCCATGAGGCATTTGTTTTTAGAAACTGCTGCTCACAACCAATGTTGCAATGGAGTGTCTCCATCTGCTGGTGGTATTGGAAAGGCATTAGTGCTATGACAGGGTCTGAAGAAGAAGAAGAAGAAGACGGAAAAAAATATATATAAAAAGAAAAAGAGAGAGAGAGAGAGAGAGACTGACTTAGTGAGCGAGTGAGTGAGAGAGTGAGAGTGAGTGAGAGTGAATGAGTGAGTGAGTGATTGAGTGAGTGAGTGAGTGAGTGAGAACAAAAGAGTTAAAGCAAGTGAGTGAGAGAGATCGAATGAATGAAAGTCTGA